>NC_141540.1:65000-378421 GCF_021556685.1 Rattus norvegicus | reverse complement strand
ATTCGTATGTAATAAGCTTGTTATTCAAGATAGAGCAACGTTTTAGAACTGAAACACTGTTTCTTTGTTAATTCAGTTAGTTCCCAGTAGCAGGCTCTTGTAAATGTGTGTTTTTAAAGATTTATCAAAATTTGGTGAGCCGATTCTCAGTAACTGGTGAATTCGGTTAGTTCCCAGTAGGCCGCAGTAGTAATAAGGGGACTGTTCGGGATATAGAAAAATTTTCAGGAATGGAATCAAAATTTCTATGCGAATTCAGTGAGTTCCCAATGGGACATGCTTGTATGAGTGTGCTTTTCAATATATAGCAACATAGTAAGGAACGGAATCTAAGTATCATGGTGAATTCAATAGGTCCCCAATAGGATTCGCATGTAATAAGCTTGTTATTCAAGATAGGGCAATGTTTTAGCGAACTGAAGCACTGTTTCTTTGAATTCAGTTAGTTCCCAGTAGAAGGCTCTTGTAATATGTGTACTTTTACAGATTTATCAAAATTTCCTGAGCCGAATCTCAGTAACTTCGTGAATTCCGGTAGTTCCAAATAGGCCGGAGTAGTAATAAGTGGACTCTTCGGGATATAGAAAAATTTTCATGAATGGAATCAAAATTTCTAGGCGAATTCAGGGAGTTCCCAATGGGACATGCTTGTATGAGTGTGCTTTTCAATATATAGCATCATTTTAAGAAACGGATTCTAAGTATCATGGTGAATTCAGTAGGTTCCCATTAGGATTCGCATGTAATAAGCTTGTTATTCAAGATAGAGCAATGTTTTATCGAACTGAAACACTGTTTCTTTGTGAATTCAGTAAGGCCCAGGAGCAGGCTCTTGTAATTGTGTGCTTTCAAAGATTTATCAAAATTTGGTTAGCCGAATCTCAGTAACTTGGTGATTTCGGTTAGTTCCCAATAGGCCGCAGTAGTAAAAAGTGGACTGTTCGGTATATAGAAAAATTTTCACGAAGGGAATAAGAATTTCTAGGCGAATTCAGGGAGTTCCAAATGGGACATGCTTGTATGAGTGTGCTTTTCAATATATAGCAACATTTTAAGGAACGGAATCTAAATATCATGGTGAATTCAGTAGGTCCCAATAGGATTCACAAGTAATAAGCTTGTTATTCAAGATAGAGCAACGTTTTAACGTACTCAAACACTGTTTCTTTGTGAATTTAGTTAGTTCCCTGTAGCAGGCTCTTGTAATATGTGTACTTTCAAAGATTTATCAAAATTTCCTGAGCCGAATCTCAGTAACTTCATGAATTCGGGTAGTTCCAAATAGGCCGCAGTAGTAATAAGTGGACTGTTCGGGATATAGAAAAATTTTAACGAATGGAATCAAAATTTCTAGGCGAATTCAGTGAGATCCCAATGGGACATGCTTGTACGAGTGTGCTTTTCAATATGTAGCAACATTTTAAGAAACGGATTCTAAGTATCATGGTGAATTCAGTAGGTTCCCAATAGGATTCGCATGTAATAAGCTTGTTATTCAAGGTAGAGCAACGTTTTAACCAACTGAAACACTGTTTCTTTGTGAATTCAGTTAGTTCGAAGTAGCAAGCTCTTGTAATTGTGTGCTTTTAAAGATTTATCAAAATTTGGTGAACCGAATCTCAGTAAGTTAGTGAATTCGGTTAGTTCCCAATAGGCCGCAGTAGTAATAAGTGTTCTGTTGGGGATATAGAAAAATTATAAGGAATGGAATCAAAATTTCTAGGCGAACTCAGTGAGATCCCAATGGGACATGCTTGTACGAGTGTGCTTTTCAATATATAGCAACATTTTAAGGAACGGAATCTAATTATCATGGTGTATTCAATAGGTTCCCAATAGGATTCGCAAGTAATAAGCTTGTTATTCAAGATAGAGCAAAGTTTTAATGAACTGAAACACTGTTTCTTTGTGAAATCAGTTAGTTCCTAGTACCAGGCTCTTGTAATATGTGTACTTTAAAAGATTTATCAAAATTTGGTGAGCCGAACCTCAGTAACTTTGTGAATTCACTTAGTTCCGAATAGGCCGCAGTAGTAATAAGTGGCCTGTTCGGGATATAGAAAAATTTTCAGGAATGGAATCAAAATTTCGAGGCGAATTCAGTGAGTTCCCAATGGGACAGGCTTGTATGAGTGTGCTTTTCAATATATAGCAACATTTTAAGTAACAGAATCTAAATATCATGGTGGATTCAGTAGATCTCCAGTAGGATTCGCATGTAATAAGCTTGTTATTCAAGATAGAGCAACTTTTTAACGAACTGAAGCACTGTTTATTTGTGAATTCAGTTAGTTCCCAGTAGTAGGCTCTTGTAATATGTATACTTTTAAATATTTGACAAAATTTGTTGAGCCGAATCTCAGATACTTGGTGAATTCAGTTTCTTCCAAATAGGGCTCAGTAGTAATAAGTGGACTGTTCGGGATATAGAAAAATTTTCAGGAATGGAATCAAATTTCTAGGCGAAATCAGTGAGTTCCCAATGGGACATGCTTGTATGAATGTGCTTTTCAATATATAGCAACATTTTAAGGAAGGGCTTCTAAGTATTATGGTGAATTCAGTAGGTTCCCAATGGGATTCGTATGTAATAAGCTTGCTATTCAAGATAGAGCAACGTTTTAGAACTGAAACACTGTTTCTTTATTAATTCAGTTAGTTCCCAGTTGCAGGCTCTTGTTAATGTGTGCTTTTAAAATTTTATCAAAATTTGGTGAGCCGATTCTCAGGAACTTGGTGAATTCGGTTACTTCCCAGTAGGCCGCAGTAGTAATAAGTGGACACTTCGGGATATAGAAAAATTTTAACGAATGGAATCAAAATTTCTTGGCGAATTCAGGGAGTTCCCAATGGGACATGCTTGTATGAGTGTGCTTTTCAATATATAGCAACATAGTAAGGAACGGAATCTAAGTATCATGGTGAATTGAATAGGTCCCCAATAGGATTCGCATGTAATAAGCTTGTTATTCAAGATAGAGCAATGTTTTATCGAACTGAAACACTGTTTCTTTGTGAATTCAGTAAGGCCCAGGAGCAGGCTCTTGTAATTGTGTGCTTTCAAAGATTTATCAAAATTTGCTTAGCCGAATCTCAGTAACTTGGTGATTTCGGTTAGTTCCCAATAGGCCGCAGTAGTAAAATGTGGACTCTTCGGGATATAGAAAAATTTTCACGAATGGAATCAAAATTTCTAGGCGAATTCAGTGAGTTCCCAATGGGACATGCTTGTATTAGTGTGTTTTTCAATATATAGCAACAGTTTAACGAACGGAATCTAAGTATCATGGTGAATTCAGTAGGTTCCCAATAGGATTCGCATTTAATAAGCTTGTTATTCAAGGTAGAGCAACGTTTTAACGAACTGAAGCACTGTTTCTTTGAATGCAGTTAGTTCCCAGTAGCAGGCTCTTGTAATATGTATACTTTTAAAGATTTATCAAAATTTGTTGAGACGAATCTCACATACTTCGTGAATTCAGTTTCTTCCAGTTAGGCTCAGTAGTAATAAGTGAACTGTTCGGGATATAGAAAAATTTTCAGGAATGGAATCCAAATTTCTAGGCGAATTCAGTGAGTTCCCAATGGGACATGCTTGTATGATTGTGCTTTTCAATATATAGAAACATTTTAAGGAACGTAATCTAAGTATCATGGTGAATTCAGTAGGTCCCAATTGGATTCACAAGTAATAAGCTTGTTATTCAAGATAGAGCAACGTTTTAACGTACTCAAACACTGTTTCTTTGTGAATTTAGTTAGTTCCCTGTAGCAGGCTCTTGTAATATGTGTACTTTTAAAGATTTATCAAAATTTCCTGAGCCGAATCTCAGTAACTTCGTGAATTCTGGTAGTTCCAAATAGGCCGCAGTAGTAATAAGTGGACTCTTCGGGATATAAAAAAATTTTCACGAATGGAATCAAAATTTTTAGGCGAATTCAGTGAGTTCCCAATGGGACATGCTTGTATGAGTGTGCTTTTCAATATATAGCAACATTTTAAGGAACGGAATCTAAGTATCATGGTTAATTCACTAGGTTCCCAATAGGATTCGCATGTAATAAGCTTGTTATTCAAGATAGAGCAACGATTTAACGAACTGAAACACTGTTTCTTTGTGAATTCAGTAGGCCCAGGAGCAGGCTCTTCTAATTGTGTGCTTTTAAAGATTTATCAAATTTGGTGAGCCGAATCTCAGTAAGTTGGTGAATTCGATTAGTTCCCTTAGGCCGCAGTAGTAATAAGTGGACTCGTCGGGATATAGAAAATTATTGAGGAATGGAATCAAAATTACTAGGCGAATTCAGGGATTTCCCAATGGGACATGCTTGTATGAGTGTGCTTTTCAATATATAGCAACATTTTAAGTAACGTAATCTAAGTATCATGGGGAATTCAGTAGATCTCCAATAGTATTCGCAAGTAATAAGCTTGTTATTCAAGATAGAGCAACGTTTTAACGAACTGAAACACTGTTTCTTTGTGAATTCAGTAAGGCCCAGTAGCAGGCTCTTGTAATTGTGTGCTTAAAGATTTATCAAAATTTGGTGAGCCGATTCTCCGTAATTTGGTGTATTCGGTTACTTCCCAATAGGCCGCAGTAGTAATAAGTGGACTGTTCGGTATATAGAAAAATTTTCACGAAGGGAATAAGAATTTCTAGGCGAATTCAGGGAGTTCCAAATGGGACATGCTTGTATGAGTGTGCTTTTCAATATATAGCAACATTTTAAGGAACGGAATCTAAATATCATGGTGAATTCAGTAGGTCCCAATAGGATATAAGGTAATAAGCTTGTTATTCAAGATAGAGCAACGTTTTAACGTACTCAAACACTGTTTCTTTGTGAATATAGTTAGTTCCCTGTAGCAGGACTTGTAATATGTGTACTTTCAAAGATTTATCAAAATTTCCTGAGCCGAATCTCAGTAACTTCATGAATTCGGGTAGTTCCAAATAGGCCGCAGTAGTAATAAGTGGACTGTTCGGGATATAGAAAAATTTTAACGAATGGAATAAAAATTTCTAGGCGAATTCAGTGAGTTCCCAACGGGACATGCTTGTATGAGTGTGCTGTTCAATATATAGCAACATTTTAAGGAACGGATTCTAATTATCATGGTGAATTCATTAGGTTCCCAATAGGATTCGCAGTTAATAAGCTTGTTATTCAAGATAGAGCAACGTTTTAACGAACTGAAGCACTGTTTCTTTGAATGCAGTTAGTTCCCAGTAGCAGGCTCTTGTAATATGTATACTTTTAAAGATTTATCAAAATTTGTTGAGACGAATCTCACATACTTCGTGAATTCAGTTTCTTCCAGTAAGGCTCAGTAGTAATAAGTGAACTGTTCGGGATATAGAAAAATTTTCAGGAATGGAATCCAAATTTCTAGGCGAATTCAGTGAGTTCCCAATGGGACATGCTTGTATGATTGTGCTTTTCAATATATAGAAACATTTTAAGGAACGTAATCTAAGTATCATGGTGAATTCAGTAGGTCCCAATTGGATTCACAAGTAATAAGCTTGTTATTCAAGATAGAGCAACGTTTTAACGTACTCAAACACTGTTTCTTTGTGAATTTAGTTAGTTCCCTGTAGCAGGCTCTTGTAATATGTGTACTTTTAAAGATTTATCAAAATTTCCTGAGCCGAATCTCAGTAACTTCGTGAATTCTGGTAGTTCCAAATAGGCCGCAGTAGTAATAAGTGGACTCTTCGGGATATAAAAAAATTTTCACGAATGGAATCAAAATTTTTAGGCGAATTCAGTGAGTTCCCAATGGGACATGCTTGTATGAGTGTGCTTTTCAATATATAGCAACATTTTAAGGAACGGAATCTAAGTATCATGGTGAATTCACTAGGTTCCCAATAGGATTCGCATGTAATAAGCTTGTTATTCAAGATAGAGCAACGATTTAACGAACTGAAACACTGTTTCTTTGTGAATTCAGTAGGCCCAGGAGCAGGCTCTTCTAATTGTGTGCTTTTAAAGATTTATCAAATTTGGTGAGCCGAATCTCAGTAAGTTGGTGAATTCGATTAGTTCCCTTAGGCCGCAGTAGTAATAAGTGGACTCGTCGGGATATAGAAAATTATTGAGGAATGGAATCAAAATTACTAGGCGAATTCAGGGATTTCCCAATGGGACATGCTTGTATGAGTGTGCTTTTCAATATATAGCAACATTTTAAGTAACGTAATCTAAGTATCATGGGGAATTCAGTAGATCTCCAATAGTATTCGCAAGTAATAAGCTTGTTATTCAAGATAGAGCAACGTTTTAACGAACTGAAACACTGTTTCTTTGTGAATTCAGTAAGGCCCAGTAGCAGGCTCTTGTAATTGTGTGCTTAAAGATTTATCAAAATTTGGTGAGCCGATTCTCCGTAATTTGGTGTATTCGGTTACTTCCCAATAGGCCGCAGTAGTAATAAGTGGACTGTTCGGTATATAGAAAAATTTTCACGAAGGGAATAAGAATTTCTAGGCGAATTCAGGGAGTTCCAAATGGGACATGCTTGTATGAGTGTGCTTTTCAATATATAGCAACATTTTAAGGAACGGAATCTAAATATCATGGTGAATTCAGTAGGTCCCAATAGGATTCAAAGGTAATAAGCTTGTTATTCAAGATAGAGCAACGTTTTAACGTACTCAAACACTGTTTCTTTGTGAATATAGTTAGTTCCCTGTAGCAGGACTTGTAATATGTGTACTTTCAAAGATTTATCAAAATTTCCTGAGCCGAATCTCAGTAACTTCATGAATTCGGGTAGTTCCAAATAGGCCGCAGTAGTAATAAGTGGACTGTTCGGGATATAGAAAAATTTTAACGAATGGAATAAAAATTTCTAGGCGAATTCAGTGAGTTCCCAACGGGACATGCTTGTATGAGTGTGCTGTTCAATATATAGCAACATTTTAAGGAACGGATTCTAATTATCATGGTGAATTCATTAGGCTCCCAATAGGATTCGCAGTTAATAAGCTTGTTATTCAAGATAGAGCAACGTTTTAACGAACTGAAGCACTGTTTCTTTGAATTCAGTTAGTTCCCAGTAGCAGCCTCTTGTAATATGTTTACTTTAAAGATTTATCAAAATTTGTTGAGCCGAATCTCACATACTTCGTGAATTCAGTTTCTTCCAGTAGGGCTCAGTATTAATAAGTGGACAGTTCGGGATATAGAAATATTTTCAGGAATGGAATCAAAATTTCTAGGCGAATTCAGTGAGTTCCCAATGGGACATGCTTGTATGAGTGTGCTTTTCAATATATAGCAACATTTTAAGGAACGTAATCTAAGTATCATGGTGAATTCAGTAGGTCCCAATTGGATTCACAAGTAATAAGCTTGTTATTCAAGATAGAGCAACGTTTTAACGTACTCAAACACTGTTTCTTTGTGAATTTAGTTAGTTCCCTGTAGCAGGCTCTTGTAATATGTGTACTTTTAAAGATTTATCAAAATTTCCTGAGCCGAATCTCAGTAACTTCGTGAATTCGGGTAGTTCCAAATAGGCCGCAGTAGTAATAAGTGGACTCTTCGGGATATAAAAAAATTTTCACGAATGGAATCAAAATTTTTAGGCGAATTCAGTGAGTTCCCAATGGGACATGCTTGTATGAGTGTGCTTTTCAATATATAGCAACATTTTAAGGAACGGAATCTAAGTATCATGGTGAATTCACTAGGTTCCCAATAGGATTCGCATGTAATAAGCTTGTTATTCAAGATAGAGCAACGATTTAACGAACTGAAACACTGTATCTTTGTGAATTCAGTAAGGCCCAGGAGCAGGCTCTTCTAATTGTGTGCTTTTAAAGATTTATCAAATTTGGTGAGCCGAATCTCAGTAAGTTGGTGAATTCGATTAGTTCCCTTAGGCCGCAGTAGTAATAAGTGGACTCTTCGGGATATAGAAAATTATTGAGGAATGGAATAAAAATTACTAGGCGAATTCAGGGAGTTCCCAATGGGACATGCTTGTATGAGTGTGCTTTTCAATATATAGCAACATTTTAAGTAACAGAATCTAAGTATCATGGGGAATTCAGTAGATCTCCAATAGGATTCGCAAGTAATAAGCTTGTTATTCAAGATAGAGCAACGTTTTAACGAACTGAAACGCTGTTTCTTTGTGAATTCAGTAAGGCCCAGTAGCAGGCTCTTGTAAATTTGTGCTTTTAAAGATTTATCAAAATTTGGTGAGCAAAATCTCAATAATTTGGTGAATTCAGTTTCTTCCCAATAGGGCTCAGTAGTAATAATTGGACTGTTTGGGATATAGAAAAATTTTCAGGAATGGAATCAAAATTTCTAGGCGAATTCAGTGTGTTCCCAATCGGACATGCTTGTATGATTGTGCTTTTCAATATATAGAAACATTTTAAGGAACGGAATCTAAGTATCATGGTGAATTCAGTAGGTCCCAATTGGATTCACAAGTAATAAGCTTGTTATTCAAGATAGAGCAACGTTTTAACGTACTCAAACACTGTTTCTTCGTGAATTTAGTTAGTTCCCTGTAGCAGGCTCTTGTAATATGTGTACTTTTAAAGATTTATCAAAATTTCCTGAGCCGAATCTCAGTAACTTCGTGAATTCGGGTAGTTCCAAATAGGCCGCAGTAGTAATAAGTGGACTCTTCGGGATATAAAAAAATTTTCACGAATGGAATCAAAATTTTTAGGCGAATTCAGTGAGTTCCCAATGGGACATGCTTGTATGAGTGTGCTTTTCAATATATAGCAACATTTTAAGGAACGGATTCTAATTATCATGGTGAATTCAGTAGGTTCCCAATAGGATTCGCATGTAATAAGCTTGTTATTCAAGATAGAGCAACGATTTAACGAACTGAAACACTGTTTCTTTGTGAATTCAGTTAGTTCCAAGTAGCAGGCTCTTGTAATTTTGTGCTTTTAAAGATTTATCAAAATTTGGTGAGCAAAATATCAATAACTTGGTGAATTCAGTTTCTTCCCAATAGAGCTCAGTAGTAATAAGTGGACTGTTCGGGATATAGAAAAATTTTCAGGAATGGAATCAAAATTTCTAGGCGAATTCAGGGAGTTCCCAATGGGACATGCTTGTATGAGTGTGCTTTTCAATATATAGCAACATATTAAGGAACGGAATCTAAGTATCATGGTGAATTCAATAGGTCCCCAATAGGATTCGCATGTAATAAGCTTGTTATTCAAGATAGAACAATGTTTTAACGAACTGAAGCACTGTTTCTTTGAATTCAGTTAGTTCCCAGTAGAAGGCTCTTGTAATATGTGTACTTTTACAGATTTGTCAAAATTTCCTGAGCCGAATCTCAATAACTCGTGAATTCCGGTATTTCCAAAGAGGCTGGAGTAGTAATAAGTGGACTGTTCGGGATATAGAAAAATTTTCATGAATGGAATCAAAATTTCTAGGCGAATTCAGGGAGTTCCCAATGGGACATGCTTGTATGAGTGTGCTTTTCAATATATAGCAACATTTTAAGGAACGGATTCTAAGTATCATGGTGAATTCAGTAGGTTCCCAATAGGATTCGCATGTAATAAGCTTGTTATTCAAGATAGAGCAATGTTTTATCGAACTGAAACACTGTTTCTTTGTGAATTCAGTAAGGCCCAGGAGCAGGCTCTTGTAATTGTGTGCTTTCAAAGATTTATCAAAATTTGGTTAGCCGAATCTCAGTAACTTGGTGATTTCGGTTAGTTCCCAATAGGCCGCAGTAGTAAAAAGTGGACTCTTCGGGATGTAGAAAAATTTTCACGAATGGAATCAAAATTTCTAGGCGAATTCAGTGAGTTCCCAATGGGACATGCTTGTATGAGTGTGTTTTTCAATATATAGCAACAGTTTAACGAACGGAATCTAAGTATCATGGTGAATTCAGTAGGTTCCCAATAGGATTCGCGTTTAATAAGCTTGTTATTCAAGGTAGAGCAACGTTTTAACGAACTGAAGCACTGTTTCTTTGAATGCAGTTAGTTCCCAGTAGCAGGCTCTTGTAATATGTATACTTTTAAAGATTTTCAAAATTTATTGAGCCGAATCTCACATACTTCGTGAATTCAGTTTCTTATAGTAGGGCTCAGTAGTAATAAGTGGACTGTTCGGGATATAGAAAAATTTTCAGGTATGGAATCTAAATTTCTAGGCGAATTCAGGGAGTTCCAAATGGGACATGCTTGTATGAGTGTGCTTTTCAATATATAGCAACAGTTTAACGAACGGAATCTAAGTATCATGGTGAATTCAGTAGGTTCCCAATAGAATTCGCATGTAATAAGCTTGTTATTCAAGATAGAACAACGTTTTGACGAACTGAAGCACTGTTTCTTTGTGAATTCAGTTAGTTCCCAGTAGCAGGCTCTTGTAATATGTATACTTTTAAAGATTTATCAAAATTTGTTGAGCCGAATCTCACATACTTCGTGAATTCAGTTTCTTCCCAATAGGGCTCAGTAGTAATAAGTGGACTGTTTGGGATATAGAAAAATTTTCAGGAATGGAATCAAAATTTCTAGGCGAATTCAGTGAGTTCCCAATGGGACATGCTTGTATGATTGTGCTTTTCAATATATAGAAACATTTTAAGGAACGGAATCTAAGTATCATGGTGAATTCAGTAGGTCCCAATTGGATTCACAAGTAATAAGCTTGTTATTCAAGATAGAGCAACGTTTTAACGTACTCAAACACTGTTTCTTCGTGAATTTAGTTAGTTCCCTGTAGCAGGCTCTTGTAATATGTGTACTTTTAAAGATTTATCAAAATTTCCTGAGACGAATCTCAGTAACTTCGTGAATTCGGGTAGTTCCAAATAGGCCGCAGTAGTAATAAGTGGACTCTTCGGGATATAAAAAAATTTTCACGAATGGAATCAAAATTTTTAGGCGAATTCAGTGAGTTCCCAATGGGACATGCTTGTATGAGTGTGCTTTTCAATATATAGCAACATTTTAAGGAACGGATTCTAATTATCATGGTGAATTCAGTAGGTTCCCAATAGTATTCGCATGTAATAAGCTTGTTATTCAAGATAGAGCAACGATTTAACGAACTGAAACACTGTTTCTTTGTGAATTCATTTAGTTCCAAGTAGCAGGCTCTTGTAATTTTGTGCTTTTAAAGATTTATCAAAATTTGGTGAGCAAAATCTCAATAACTTGGTGAATTCAGGTTCTTCCCAATAGAGCTCAGTAGTAATAAGTGGACTGTTCGGGATATAGAAAAATTTTCAGGAATGGAATCAAAATTTCTAGGCGAATTCAGGGAGTTCCCAATGGGACATGCTTTTATGAGTGTGCTTTTCAATATATAGCAACATATTAAGGAACGGAATCTAAGTATCATGGTGAATTCAATAGGTCCCCAATAGGATTCGCATGTAATAAGCTTGTTATTCAAGATAGAACAATGTTTTAACGAACTGAAGCACTGTTTCTTTGAATTCAGTTAGTTCCCAGTAGCAGCCTCTTGTAATATGTTTACTTTAAAGATTTATCAAAATTTGTTGAGCCGAATCTCACATACTTCGTGAATTCAGTTTCTTCCAGTAGGGCTCAGTAGTAATAAGTGGACAGTTCAGGATATAGAAATATTTTCATGAATGGAATCAAAATTTCTAGGCGAATTCAGCGAGTTCCCAATGGGACATGCTTGTATGAGTGTGCTTTTCTATATATAGCAACATTTTAAGGAATGGAATCTAAGTATAATGGTGAAATCAGTAGGTCCCAATAGGATTCACAAGTAATAAGCTTGTTATTCAAGATAGAGCAACGTTTTAACGTACTCAAACACTGTTTCTTTGTGAATTTAGTTAGTTCCCAGTAGAAGGCTCTTGTAATATGTGTACTTTTAAAGATTTATCAAAATTTCCTGAGCCGAATCTCAGTAACTTCGTGAATTCCGGTAGTTCCAAATAGGCCGCAGTAGTAATAAGTGGACTGTTCGGGATATAGAAAAATTTTCACGAATGGAATGAAAATTTCTATGCGAATTCAGTGAGTTCCCAATGGGACATGCTTGTATGAGTGTGCTTTTCAATATATAGCAACATTTTAAGGAACGGATTCTAAGTATCATGGTGAATTCAGTAAGTTCCCAATAGGATTCGCATGTAATAAGCATGTTATTCAAGATAGAGCAACGTTTTAACGAACTGAAACACTGTTTCTTTCTGAATTCAGTTAGTTCCAAGTAGCAGGCTCTTGTAATTTTGTGCTTTTAAAGATTTATCAAAATTTGGTGAGCAGAATCTCAGTAACTTGGTGAATTCAGTTTCTTCCCAATAGAGCTCAGTAGTAATAAGTGGACTGTTCGGGATATAGAAAAATTTTCAGGAATGGAATCAAAATTTCTAGGCGAATTCAGGGAGTTCCCAATGGGACATGCTTGTATGATTGTGCTTTTCAATATATAGCAACATATTAAGGAACGGAATCTAAGTACCATGGTAAATTCAATAGGTTCCCAATAGGATTCGCATGTAATAAGCATGTTATTCAAGATAGTACAACGTTTTAACGAACTGAAGCACTGTTTCTTTGAATTCAGTTAGTTCCCAGTACAAGGCTCTTGTAATATGTGTACTTTTACAGATTTATCAAAATTTCCTGAGCCGAATCTCAGTAACTTCGTGAATTCCGTTAGTTCCAAATAGGCCGGAATAGTAATAAGTGGACTGTCCGGGATATAGAAAAATTTTCATGAATGGAATCAAAATTTCAAGGCGAATTCAGGGAGTTCCCAATGGGACATGCTTGTATGAGTGTGCTTTTCAATATATAGCAACATTTTAAGGAACGGATTCTAAGTATCATTGTGAATTCAGTAGGTTCCCAATAGGATTCGCATGTAATAAGCTTGTTATTCAAGATAGAGCAACGTTTTAACGAACTGAAACTCTGTTTCTTTGTGAATTCAGTTAGTTCCAAGCAGCAGGCTCTTGTAATTTTGTGCTTTTAAAGATTTATCAAAATTTGGTGAGCAAAATCTCAGTAACTTGGTGAATTCTGTTTCTTCCCAATAGAGCTCAGTAGTAATAAGTGGACTGTTCGGGATATAGAAAAATTTTCACGAATGAAATCAAAATTTCTAGGCGAATTCTGGGAGTTCCCAATGGGACATGCTTGTATGAGTGTGCTTTTCAATATATAGCAACATATTAAGGAACGGAATCTAAGTATCATGGTGAATTCAATAGGTCCCCAATAGGATTCGCATGTAATAAGCTTGTTATTCAAAATAGGGCAATGTTTTAGCGAACTGAAGCACTGTTTCTTTGAATTCAGTTAGTTCCCAGTAGAAGGCTCTTGTAATATGTGTACTTTTACAGATATATCAAAATTTCCTGAGCCGAATGTCAGTAAATTCGTGAATTCCGGTAGTTCCAAAAAGGCCGGAGTAGTAATAAGTGGACTCTTCGGGATATGGAAAAATTTTCATGAATGGAATCAAAATTTCTAGGCGAATTCAGGGTGTTCCCAATGGGACATGCTTGTATGAGTGTGCTTTTCAATATATAGCAACATATTAAGGAACGGAATCTAAGTACCATGGTAAAATCAATAGGTTCCCAATAGGATTCGCATGTAATAAGCATGTTATTCAAGATAGTACAACGTTTTAACGAACTGAAGCACTGTTTCTTTGAATTCAGTTAGTTCCCAGTAGCAGGCTCTTGTAATATGTGTACTTTTAAAGATTTATCAAAATTTGGTGAGCCGAATCTGAGTAACATGGTGAATTTGGTTAGTTCCAACTAGGCCGCAGTAGTAAAAAGTGGACTCTTCGGGATATAGAAAAATTTTCACGAATGGAATCAAAATTTCTAGGCGAATTCAGTGAGTTCCCAATGGGACATGCTTCTATGAGTATGATTTTCAATATATAGCAACATTTTAAGGAACGGAATCTAAGTATCATGGTGAATTCAATGGGTCCCAATAGGATTCACAAGTAATAAGCTTGTTATTCAAGATTGAGAAAGTTTTAACGAATTGAAACACTGTTTCTTTATGAATTCAGTTAGTTCCCAGTACAAGCTCTTGTAATATGTGTACTTTTAAAGATTATCAAATTTGGTGAGCCGAATCATTAACTTTGTGAATTCACTTAGTTCCCAATAGGGCTCAGTAGTAATAAGTGGACTGTTCGGGATATAGAAAAATTTTCAGGAATGGAATCCAAATTTCTAGGCGAATTCAGGGAGCTCCAAATGGGACATTCTTGTATGAGTGTGCTTTTCAATATATAGCAACAGTTTAAGGAACGGAATCTAAGTATCATGGTGAATTCAGTAGGTTCCCAATAGAATTCGCATGTAATAAGCTTGTTATTCAAGATAGAGCAACGTTTTAACGAACTGAAGCACTGTTTCTTTGTGAATTCAGTTAGTTCCCAGTAGCAGGCTCTTTTAATATGTATACTTTTAAAGATTTATCAAAATTTGTTGAGCCGAATCTCACATACTTCGTGAATTCAGTTTCTTCCCAATAGGGCTCAGTAGTAATAAGTGGACTCTTCGGGATATAGAAAAATTTTCAGGAATGGAATCAATATTTCTAGGCGAATTCAGTGAGTTCCCAATGGGACATGCTTGTATGAGTGTGCTTTCCAATATATAGCAACATTTTAAGAAACGGAATCTAAGTATCATGGTGAATTCAGTAGATCTCCAATAGGATTCCAAGTAATAAGCAAGTTATTCAAGATAGAGCAACGTTTTAACGAACTGAAACACTGTTTCTTTGTGAATTCAGTTAGTTCCCAGTAGCAGGCTCTTGTAATATGTGTATTTTAAAGATTTATCAAAATTTGGTGAGCCGAATCTGAGTAACATGGTGAATTCGGTTAGTTCCCACTAGGCCGCAGTAGTAATAAGTGGACTCTTCGGGATATAGAAAAATTTTAACGAATGGAATCAAAATTTCTAGGCGAATTCAGTGAGTTCCGAATGGGACATGCTTGTATGAGTGTGCTTTTCAATATATAGCAGCATTTTAAGGAACGGATTCTAAGTATCATGGTGAATTCAGTAGGTTCCCAATAGGATTCGCATGTAATAAGCTTGTTATTCAAGATAGAGCAACTTTTTAACGAACTGAAACACTGTTTCTTTGTGAATTCAGTTAGTTCCAAGTAGCAGGCTCTTGTAATTTTGTGATTTTAAAGATTTATCAAACTTGGTGAGCAGAATATCAGTAACTTGGTGAATTCAGTTTCTTCCCAATAGAGCTCAGTAGTAATAAGTGGCCTGTTCGGAATATAGAAAAATTTTCAGGAATGGAATCAAAATTTCTAGGCGAAATCAGTGAGTTCCCAATGGGACATGCTTGTATGAGTGTGCTTTTCAATATATAGCAACATTTTAAGGAACGGAATCTAAGTATCATGGTGAATTCAATAGGTCCCCAATAGGATTCGCATGTAATAAGCTTGATATTCAAGATAGGGCAATGTTTTAGCGAACTGAAGCACTGTTTCTTTGAATTCAGTTAGTTCCCAGTAGAAGGCTCTTGTAATATGTGTACTTTTAAAGATTTATCAAAATTTCCTGAGCCGAATCTCAGTAACTTCGTGAATTCCAGTAGTTCCAAATAGGCCGGAGTAGTAATAAGTGGACTGTTCGGGATATAGAAAAATTTTCATGAATGGAATCAAAATTTCTAGGCGAATTCAGGGAGTTCCCAATGGGACATGCTTGTATGAGTGTGCTTTCCAATATATAGCAACATTTTAAGAAACGGAATCTAAGTATCATGGTGAATTCAGTAGATCTCCAATAGGATTCCAAGTAATAAGCAAGTTATTCAAGATAGAGCAACGTTTTAACGAATTGAAACACTGTTTCTTTGTGAATTCAGTTAGTTCCCAGTAGCAGGCTCTTGTAATATGTGTATTTTAAAGATTTATCAAAATTTGGTGAGCCGAATCTGAGTAACATGGTGAATTCGGTTAGTTCCCACTAGGCCGCAGTAGTAATAAGTGGACTCTTCGGGATATAGAAAAATTTTAACGAATGGAATCAAAATTTCTAGGCGAATTCAGTGAGTTCCGAATGGGACATGCTTGTATGAGTGTGCTTTTAAATATATAGCAGCATTTTAAGGAACGGATTCTAAGTATCATGGTGAATTCAGTAGGTTCCCAATAGGATTCGCATGTAATAAGCTTGTTATTCAAGATAGAGCAACTTTTTAACGAACTGAAACACTGTTTCTTTGTGAATTCAGTTAGTTCCAAGTAGCAGGCACTTGTAATTTTGTGATTTTAAAGATTTATCAAACTTGGTGAGCAGAATATTAGTAACTTGGTGAATTCAGTTTCTTCCCAATAGAGCTCAGTAGTAATAAGTGGCCTGTTCGGAATATAGAAAAATTTTCAGGAATGGAATCAAAATTTCTAGGCGAAATCAGTGAGTTCCCAATGGGACATGCTTGTATGAGTGTGCTTTTCAATATATAGCAACATTTTAAGGAACGGAATCTAAGTATCATGGTGAATTCAGTAGGTCCCAATAGGATTCACAAGTAATAAGCTTGTTATTCAAGATAGAGCAACGTTTTAACGTACTCAAACACTGTTTCTTTGTGAATTTAGTTAGTTCCCAGTAGAAGGCTCTTGTAATATGTGTACTTTTAAAGATTTATCAAAATTTCCTGAGCCGAATCTCAGTAACTTCGTGAATTCCGGTAGTTCCAAATAGGCCGCTGTAGTAATAAGTGGACTGTTCGGGATATAGAAAAATTTTCACGAATGGAATGAAAATTTCTATGCGAATTCAGTGAGTTCCCAATGGGACATGCTTGTATGAGTGTGCTTTTAAATATATAGCAACATTTTAAGGAACGGAATCTAAGTATCATGGTGAATTCAGTAGGTTCCCAATAGGATTCGCATGTAATAAGCTTGTTATTCAAGATAGAGCAACGTTTTAACGAACTGTAACACTGTTTCTTTGTGAATTCAGTTAGTTCCAAGTAGCAGGCTCTTGTAATTTTGTGCTTTTAAAGATTTATCAAAATTTGGTGAGCAGAATCTCAGTAACTTGGTGAATTCAGTTTCTTCCAAATAGAGCTCAGTAGTAATAAGTGGACTGTTCGGGATATAGAAAAATTTTCACGAATGAAATCAAAATTTCTAGACGAATTCAGGGAGTTACCAATGGGACATGCTTGTATGAGTGTGCTTTTCAATATATAGCAACATATTAAGGAACGGAATCTAAGTATCATGGTGAATTCAATAGGTCCCCAATAGGATTCACATGTAATAAGCTTGTTATTCAAGATAGAACAATGTTTTAACGAACTGAAGCACTGTTTCTTTGAATTCAGTTAGTTCCCAGTAGAAGGCTCTTGTAATATGTGTACTTTTACAGATTTATCAAAATTTCCTGAGCCGAATCTCAGTAACTTCGTGAATTCCGGTAGTTCCAAATAGGCCGGAGTAGTAATAAGTGGACTGTTCGGGATATAGAAAAATTTTCATGAATGGAATCAAAATTTCTAGGCGAATTCAGTGTGTTCCCAATGGGACATGCTTGTATGAGTGTGCTTTTCAATATATAGCAACATTTAAAGAAACGGATTCTAAGTATCATTGTGAATTCAGTAGGTTCCCAATAGGATTCGCATGTAATAAGCTTGTTATTCAAGATAGAGCAATGTTTTATCGAACTGAAACACTGTTTCTTTGTGAATTCAGTAAGGCCCAGGAGCAGGCTCTTGTAATTGTGTGCTTTTAAAGATTTATCAAAATTTGGTTAGCCGAATCTCAGTAACTTGGTGATTTCGGTTAGTTCCCAATAGGCCGCAGTAGTAATAAGTGGACTCTTCGGGATACAGAAAAATTTTCACGAATGGAATCAAAATTTCTAGGCGAATTCAGGGAGTTCCCAATGGGACATGCTTGTATGAGTGTGCTTTTCAATATATAGCAACATTTTAAGTAACGGAATCTAAGTATCATGGTGAATTCAGTAGGTCCCAATTGGATTCGCAGGTAATAAGCAAGTTATTCAAGATAGAGCAACGTTTTAACGAACTGAAACACTGTTTCTTTGTGTATTCAGTTAGTTCCCAGTAGCAGGCTCTTGTAATATGTGTATTTTAAAGATTTATCAAAATTTTTTGAGCCAAATCTTAGTAACATGGTGAATTCGGTTAGTTCCCAATAGGCCGCAGTAGTAAAAAGTGGAGTCGTCGGGATATAGAAAAATGTTAACGAATGGAATCAAAATTTCTAGGCGAATTCAGTGAGTTCCCAATGGGACATGCTTGTATGAGTGTGCTTTTCAATATGTAGCAACATTTTAAGGAACGGATTCTAAGTATCATGGTGAATTCAGTAGGTTCGCAATAGGATTCGCATGTAATAAGCTTGTTATTCAAGATAGAGCAACGTTTTAACGAACTGAAACACTGTTTCTTCGTGAATTCAGTTAGTTCCAAGTAGCAGGCTCTTGTAATTTTGTGCTTTTAAAGATTTATCAAAATTTGGTTAGCCGAATCTCACATACTACGTGAATTCAGTTTCTCCGGTAGGGCTCAGTAGTACTGAGTGGACGGTTCGGGATATAGAAAAATTTTCAGGAATGGAATCCAAATTTCTAGGCAAATTCAGGGAGTTCCCAATGGGACATGCTTGTATGATTGTGCTTTTCAATATATAGCAACATTTTAAGGAACGGAATCTAAGTATCATGGTGAATTCAGTAGGTCCCAATTGGATTCACAAGTAATAAGCTTGTTATTCAAGATAGAGCAACGTTTTAACGTACTCAAACACTGTTTCTTTGTGAATTTAGTTAGTTCCCTGTAGCAGGCTCTTGTAATATGTTTACTTTTAAAGATTTATCAAAATTTCCTGAGCCGAATCTCAGTAACTTCGTGAATTCGGGTAGTTCCAAATAGGCCGCAGTAGTAATAAGTGGACTGTTCGGGATATAGAAAAATTTTAACGAATGGAATCAAAATTTCTAGGCGAATTCAGTGAGTTCCCAATGGGACATGCTTGTATTAGTGTGCTTTTCAATATATAGCAACATTTTAAGGAACGGATTCTAAGTATCTTGGTGAATTCAGTAGGTTCCCAATAGGATTCGCATTTAATAAGCCTGTTATTCAAGATAGAGCAACGTTTTAACGAACTGAAGCACTGTTTCTTTGAATTCAGTTAGTTCCCAGTAGCAGGCTCTTGTAATATGTATACTTTAAAGATTTATCAAAATTTGTTGAGCCAAATCTCACATACTTCGGGAATTCAGTTTCTTCAAGTAGGGCTCAGTAGTAATAAGTGGACTGTTCGGGATATAGAAAAATTTTCAGGAATGGAATCAAAATTTCTAGGCGAATTCAGTGAGGTCCCAATGGGACATGCTTGTATGAGTGTGCTTTTCAATATATAGCAACATTTTAAGGAACGGATTCTAAGTATCATGGTGAATTCAGTAGGTCCCAATAGGATTCACAAGTAATAAGCTTGTTATTCAAGATAGAGCAACGTTTTAACGAACTGAAGCACTGTTTCTTTGTGAATTCAGTTAGTTCCCAGTAGCAGGCTCTTGTAATATGTATACTTTTAAAGATTTATCAAAATTTGTTGAGCCGAATCTCACATACTTCGTGAATTCAGTTTCTTCCCAATAGGGCGCAGTAGTAATAAGTGGACTATTCGGGATATAGAAAAATTTTAACGAATGGAATCAAAATTTCTAGGCGAATTCAGTGAGTTCCCAATTGGACATGCTTGTATTAGTGTGCTTTTCAATATATAGCAACATTTTAAGGAACGGATTCTAAGTATCATGGTGAATTCAGTAGGTTCCCAAGAGGATTCGCATTTAATAAGCCTGTTATTCAAGATAGAGCAACGTTTTAACGAACTGAAGCACTGTTTCTTTGTGAATTCAGTTAGTTCCCAGTAGCAGGCTCTTGTAATATGTATACTTTAAAGATTTATCAAAATTTGTTGAGCCGAATCTCACATACTTCGTGAATTCAGTTTCTTCAAGTAGGGCTCAGTAGTAATAAGTGGACTGTTCGGGATATAGAAAAATTTTCAGGAATGGAATCAAAATTTCTAGGCGAATTCAGTGAGTTCCCAATGGGACGTGCTTGTATGAGTGTGCTTTTCAATATATAGCAACATTTTAAGGGACGGAATCTAAGTATCATGGTGAATTCAGTAGACCCAATAGGATTCACAAGTAATAAGCTTGTTATTCAAGATAGAGCAACGTTTTAACGTACTCAAACACTGTTTCTTTGTGAATTTAGTTAGTTCCCTGTAGCAGGCTCTTGTAATTTTGTGCTTTTAAAGATTTATCAAAATTTGGTGAGCAGAATCTCAGTAACTTGGTGAATTCAGTTTCTTCCCAATAGAGCTCAGTAGTAATAAGTGGACTGTTCGGGATATACAAAAATTTTCACGAATGGAATCAAAATTTCTAGGCGAATTCAGGGAGTTCCCAATGCGACATGCTTGTATGAGTGTGCTTTTCAATATATAGCAACATTTTAAGTAACGGAATCTAAGTATCATGGTGAATTCAGTAGATCTCCAATAGGATTCACAAGTAATAAGCTAGTTATTCAAATAGAGCAACGTTTTAACGAACTGAAACACTGTTTCTTTGTGAATTCAGTTAGTTCCCAGTAGCAGGCTCTTGTAATATGTGTACTTTAAAGATTTATCAAAATTTGGTGAGCCGAATCTGAGTAACATGGTGAAATCGGTTAGTTCCGAATAGGCCGCAGTAGTAAAAAGTGGACTCTTCGGGATATAGAAAAATTTTAATGAATGCAATCAAAATTTCTAGGTGAATTCAGTGAGTTCCAATGGGACATGCTTGTATGAGTGTGTTTTTCAATATATAGCAACAGTTTAACGAACGGAATCTAAGTATCATGGGGAATTCAGTAGGTTCCCAATAGGATTCGCATTTAATAGGCTTGTTATTCAAGGTAGAGCAACGTTTTAACGAACTGAAGCACTGTTTCTTTGAATTCAGTTAGTTCCCAGGAGCAGGCTCTTGTAATATGTATACTTTTAAAGATTTATCAAAATTTGTTGAGCCGAATCTCACATACTACGTGAATTCAGTTTCTCCGATAGGGCTCAGTAGTAATAAGTGGACGGTTCGGAATATAGAAAAATTTTCAGGAATGGAATCCAAATTTCTAGGCAAATTCAGGAGTTCCAAATGGACATGCTTGTATGAGTGTGCGTTTCAATATATAGCAACAGTGTAACGAACGGAATCTAAGTATCATGGTGAATTCAGTAGGTTCACAATAGGATTCGCATGTAATAAGCATGTTATTCAAGATAGAGCAACGTTTTAACGAACTGAAGCACTGTTTCTTTGTGAATTCAGTTAGTTCCCAGTAGCAGGCTCTTGTAATATGTATACTTTTAAAGATTTATCAAAATTTGTTGAGCCGAATCTCACAAACTTCGTGAATTCAGTTTCGTCCTAATAGGGCTCAGTAGTAATAAGTGGACTATTCGGGATATAGAAAAATTTTCAGGAATGGAATCAAAATTTCTAGGCGAATTCAGAGAGTTCCCAATGGGACATGCTTGTATGATTGTGCTTTTCAATATATAGCAACATTTTAAGGAACGGAATCTAAGTATCATGGTGAATTCAGTAGGTCCCAATTGGATTCACAAGTAATAAGCTTGTTATTCAAGATAGAGCAACGTTTTAACGTACTCAAACACTGTTTCTTTGTGAATTTAGTTAGTTCCCTGTAGCAGGCTCTTGTAATATGTGTGCTTTTAAAGATTTATCAAAATTTGGTGAGCAGAATCACAGTAACTTGGTGAATTCAGTTTCTTCCCAATAGAGCTCAGTAGTAATAAGTGGACTCTTCGGGATATAGAAAAATATTCACGAATGAAATCAAAATTTCTAGGCGAATTCAGGGAGTTCTCCATGAGACATGCTTGTATGAGTGTGCTTTTCAATATGTAGCAACATTTTAAGGAACGGATTCTAAGTATCATGGTGAATTCAGTAGGTTCCCAATAGGATTCGCATGTAATAAGCTTGTTATTCAAGATAGAGCAACGTTTTAACGAACTGAAACACTGTTTCTTCGTGAATTCAGTTAGTTCCAAGTAGCAGGCTCTTGTAATTTTGTGCTTTTAAAGATTTATCAAAATTTGGTGAGCAGAATCTCAGTAACTTGGTGAATTCAGTTTCTTCCCAGTAGAGCTCAGTAGTAATAAGTGGACTGTTCGGGATATAGAAAAATATTGAGGAATGGAATCAAAATTTCTAGGCGAATTCAGTGAGTTCCCAATGGGACATGCTTGTATGAGTGTGCTTTTCAATATATAGCAACATTTTAAGTAACGGAATCTAAGTATCATGGGGAATTCAGTAGATCTCCAATAGGATTCGCATGTAATAAGCTTGTTATTCAAGATAGAGCAACGTTTTAACGAACTGAAACACTGTTTCTTTGAATTCAGTTAGTTCCCAGTAGAAGGCTATTGTAATATGTGTACTTTTACAGATTTATCAAAATTTCCTGAGCCGAATCTCAGTAACTTCGTGAATTCCGGTAGTTCCAAATAGGCTGGCGTAGTAATAAGTGGACTCTTCGAGATATAGAAAAATTTACATGAATGGAATCAAAATTTCTAGGCGAATTCAGGGAGTTCCCAATAGGACATGCTTCTATGAGTGTGCTTTTCAATATATAGCATCATTTTAAGAAACGGATTCTAAGTATCATGGTGAATTCAGTAGGTTTCCAATAGGATTCGCATGTAATAAGCTTGTTATTCAAGATAGAGCAATGTTTTATCGAACTGAAACACTGTTTCTTTGTGAATTCAGTAAGGCCCAGGAGCAGGCTCTTGTAATTGTGTGCTTTCAAAGATTTATCAAAATTTGGTGAGCCGAATCTCAGTAACTTGGTGATTTCGGTTAGTTCCAAATAGGCCTCAATAGTAATAAGAGGACTGTTCGGGATATAGAAAAATTTTCACGAAGGGAATAAAAATTTCTAGGCGAATTCTGGGAGTTCCCAATGGGACATGCTTGTATGAGTGTGCTTTTCCATATATAGCAACATTTTAAGGAACGGATTCTAAGTATCATGGTGAATTCAGTAGGTCCCAATAGGATTCACAAGTAATAAGCTTGTTATTCAAGATAGAGCAACGTTTTAACGAACTGAAGCACTGTTTCTTTGTGAATTCAGTTAGTTCCCAGTAGCAGGCTCTTGTAATATGTATACTTTTAAAGATTTATCAAAATTTGTTGAGCCGAATCTCACATACTTCGTGAATTCAGTTTCTTCCCAATAGGGCGCAGTAGTAATAAGTGGACTCTTCGGATATAGAAAAATTTTAACGAATGGAATCAAAATTTCTAGGCGAGTTCAGGGAGTTCCCAATGGGACATGCTTGTATGAGTGTGCTTTCAAAATATATAGCAACATTTTAAGGAACGGATTCTAAGTATCATGGTGAATTCATTAGGTTCCCAATAGGATTCGCATTTAATAAGCTTGTTATTCAAGATAGAGCAACGTTTTAACGAACTGAAGCACTGTTTTTTTGAATTCAGTTAGTTCCCAGTAGCAGGCTCTTGTAATATGTATACTTTAAAGATTTATCAAAATTTGTTGAGCCAAATCTCACATACTTCGGGAATTCAGTTTCTTCAAGTAGGGCTCAGTAGTAATAAGTGGACTGTTCGGGATATAGAAAAATTTTCAGGAATGGAATCAAAATTTCTAGGCGAATTCAGTGAGGTCCCAATGGGACATGCTTGTATGAGTGTGCTTTTCAATATATAGCAACATTTTAAGGAACGGATTCTAAGTATCATGGTGAATTCAGTAGGTCCCAATAGGATTCACAAGTAATAAGCTTGTTATTCAAGATAGAGCAACGTTTTAACGAACTGAAGCACTGTTTCTTTGTGAATTCAGTTAGTTCCCAGTAGCAGGCTCTTGTAATATGTATACTTTTAAAGATTTATCAAAATTTGTTGAGCCGAATCTCACATACTTCGTGAATTCAGTTTCTTCCCAATAGGGCGCAGTAGTAATAAGTGGACTATTCGGGATATAGAAAAATTTTAACGAATGGAATCAAAATTTCTAGGCGAATTCAGTGAGTTCCCAATTGGACATGCTTGTATTAGTGTGCTTTTCAATATATAGCAACATTTTAAGGAACGGATTCTAAGTATCATGGTGAATTCAGTAGGTTCCCAGGGGATTCGCATTTAATAAGCCTGTTATTCAAGATAGAGCAACGTTTTAACGAACTGAAGCACTGTTTCTTTGTGAATTCAGTTAGTTCCCAGTAGCAGGCTCTTGTAATATGTATACTTTAAAGATTTATCAAAATTTGTTGAGCCGAATCTCACATACTTCGTGAATTCAGTTTCTTCCAGTAGGGCTCAGTAGTAATAAGCGGACTGTTCGGGATATAGAAAAATTTTCAGGAATGGAATCAAAATTTCTAGGCGAATTCAGGGATTTCCCAATGGGACATGCTTGTATGAGTGTGCTTTTCAATATATAGCAACATTTTAAGGAACGGACTCTTCAACAAGAGTTCCCAGCTCTTGTAATATGTGTACTTTTAAAGATTTATCAAAATTTCCTGAGCCGAATCTCAGTAACTTCGTGAATTCGGGTAGTTCCAAATAGGCCACAGTAGTAATAAGTGGACTGTTCGGGATATAGAAAAATTTTCACGAATGGAATCAAAATTTCTAGGCGAATTCAGTGAGTTCCCAATGGGACATGCTTGTATGAGTGTGCTTTTCAATATATAGCAACATTTTAAGGAACGGATTCTAAGTATCATGGTGAATTCAGGAGGTTCCCAATAGGATTCGCATGTAATAAGCTTGTTATTCAAGATAGAGCAACGTTTTAACGAACTGAAACACTGTTTCTTTGTGAATTCAGTTAGTTCCAAGTAGCAGGCTCTTGTAATTTTGTGCTTTTAAAGATTTATCAAAATTTGGTGAGCAGAATCTCAGTAACTTGGTGAATTCAGTTTCTTCCCAATAGAGCTCAGTAGTAATAAGTGGACTGTTCGGGATATAGAAAAATTTTCACGAATGAAAACAAAATTTCTAGGCGAATTCAGGGAGTTCCCAATGGGACATGTTTGTATGAGTGTGCTTTTCAATATATAGCAACATATTAAGGAACGGAATCTAAGTATCATGGTGAATTCAATAGGTCCCCAATAGGATTCGCATGTAATAAGCTTGTTATTCAATATAGAACAATGTTTTAACGAACTGAAGCACTGTTTCTTTGAATTCAGTTAGTTCCCAATAGAAGGCTCTTGTAATATGTGTACTTTTACAGATTTGTCAAAATTTCCTGAGCCGAATCTCAGTAACTTCGTGAATTCCGGTATTTCCAAAGAGGCCGGAGTAGTAAGAAGTGGACTGTTCAGGATATAGAAAAATTTTCACGAATGAAAACAAAATTTCTAGGCGAATTCAGGGAGTTCCCAATGGGACATGCTTGTATGAGTGGGCTTTTCAATATATAGCAACATTTTAAGGAACGGATTCTAAGTATCATGGTGAATTCAGTAGGTTCCCAGTAGGATTCGCATGTAATAAGCTTGTTATTCAAGATAGAGCAATGTTTTATCGAACTGAAACACTGTTTCTTTGTGAATTCAGTAAGGCCCAGGAGCAGGCTCTTGTAATTGTGTGCTTTTAACGATTTATCAAAATTTTTTTAGCCGAATCTCAGTAACTTGGTGATTTCGGTTAGTTCCCAATAGGCCGCAGTAGTAATAAGTGGACTCTTCGGGATATACAAAAATTTTCACGAATGGAATCAAAATTTCTAGGCGAATTCAGGGAGTTCCCAATGGGACATGCTTGTATGAGTGTGCTTTTCAATATATAGCAACATTTTAAGTAACGGAATCTAAGTATCATGGTGAATTCAGTAGATCTCCAATAGGATTCACAAGTAATAAGCTAGTTATTCAAGATAGAGCAACGTTTTAACGAACTGAAACACTGTTTCTTTGTGAATTCAGTTAGTTCCCAGTAGCAGGCTCTTGTAATATGTGTACTTTAAAGATTTATCAAAATTTGGTGAGCCGAATCTTAGTAACATGGTGAAATCGGTTAGTTCCGAATAGGCCGCAGTAGTAAAAAGTGGACTCTTCGGGATATAGAAAAATTTTAATGAATGGAATCAAAATTTCTAGGCGAATTCAGTGAGTTCCAATGGGACATGCTTGTATGAGTGTGTTTTTCAATATATAGCAACAGTTTAACGAACGGAATCTAAGTATCGTGGGGAATTCAGTAGGTTCCCAATAGGATTCGCATTTAATAGGCTTGTTATTCAAGGTAGAGCAACGTTTTAACGAACTGAAGCACTGTTTCTTTGAATTCACTTAGTTCCCAGGAGCAGGCTCTTGTAATATGTATACTTTTAAAGATTTATCAAAATTTGTTGAGCCGAATCTCACATACTACGTGAATTCAGTTTCTCCGGTAGGGCTCAGTAGTACTGAGTGGACGGTTCGGGATATAGAAAAATTTTCAGGAATGGAATCCAAATTTCTAGGCAAATTCAGGGAGTTCCCAATGGGACATGCTTGTATGATTGTGCTTTTCAATATATAGCAACATTTTAAGGAACGGAATCTAAGTATCATGGTGAATTCAGTAGGTCCCAATTGGATTCACAAGTAATAAGCTTGTTATTCAAGATAGAGCAACGTTTTAACGTACTCAAACACTGTTTCTTTGTGAATTTAGTTAGTTCCCTGTAGCAGGCTCTTGTAATATGTTTACTTTTAAAGATTTATCAAAATTTCCTGAGCCGAATCTCAGTAACTTCGTGAATTCGGGTAGTTCCAAATAGGCCGCAGTAGTAATAAGTGGACTGTTCGGGATATAGAAAAATTTTAACGAATGGAATCAAAATTTCTAGGCGAATTCAGTGAGTTCCCAATGGGACATGCTTGTATTAGTGTGCTTTTCAATATATAGCAACATTTTAAGGAACGGATTCTAAGTATCTTGGTGAATTCAGTAGGTTCCCAATAGGATTCGCATTTAATAAGCCTGTTATTCAAGATAGAGCAACGTTTTAACGAACTGAAGCACTGTTTCTTTGAATTCAGTTAGTTCCCAGTAGCAGGCTCTTGTAATATGTATACTTTAAAGATTTATCAAAATTTGTTGAGCCAAATCTCACATACTTCGGGAATTCAGTTTCTTCAAGTAGGGCTCAGTAGTAATAAGTGGACTGTTCGGGATATAGAAAAATTTTCAGGAATGGAATCAAAATTTCTAGGCGAATTCAGTGAGGTCCCAATGGGACATGCTTGTATGAGTGTGCTTTTCAATATATAGCAACATTTTAAGGAACGGATTCTAAGTATCATGGTGAATTCAGTAGGTCCCAATAGGATTCACAAGTAATAAGCTTGTTATTCAAGATAGAGCAACGTTTTAACGAACTGAAGCACTGTTTCTTTGTGAATTCAGTTAGTTCCCAGTAGCAGGCTCTTGTAATATGTATACTTTTAAAGATTTATCAAAATTTGTTGAGCCGAATCTCACATACTTCGTGAATTCAGTTTCTTCCCAATAGGGCGCAGTAGTAATAAGTGGACTATTCGGGATATAGAAAAATTTTAACGAATGGAATCAAAATTTCTAGGCGAATTCAGTGAGTTCCCAATTGGACATGCTTGTATTAGTGTGCTTTTCAATATATAGCAACATTTTAAGGAACGGATTCTAAGTATCATGGTGAATTCAGTAGGTTCCCAAGAGGATTCGCATTTAATAAGCCTGTTATTCAAGATAGAGCAACGTTTTAACGAACTGAAGCACTGTTTCTTTGTGAATTCAGTTAGTTCCCAGTAGCAGGCTCTTGTAATATGTATACTTTAAAGATTTATCAAAATTTGTTGAGCCGAATCTCACATACTTCGTGAATTCAGTTTCTTCCAGTAGGGCTCAGTAGTAATAAGCGGACTGTTCGGGATATAGAAAAATTTTCAGGAATGGAATCAAAATTTCTAGGCGAATTCAGGGATTTCCCAATGGGACATGCTTGTATGAGTGTGCTTTTCAATATATAGCAACATTTTAAGGAACGGACTCTTCAACAAGAGTTCCCAGCTCTTGTAATATGTGTACTTTTAAAGATTTATCAAAATTTCCTGAGCCGAATCTCAGTAACTTCGTGAATTCGGGTAGTTCCAAATAGGCCACAGTAGTAATAAGTGGACTGTTCGGGATATAGAAAAATTTTCACGAATGGAATCAAAATTTCTAGGCGAATTCAGTGAGTTCCCAATGGGACATGCTTGTATGAGTGTGCTTTTCAATATATAGCAACATTTTAAGGAACGGATTCTAAGTATCATGGTGAATTCAGGAGGTTCCCAATAGGATTCGCATGTAATAAGCTTGTTATTCAAGATAGAGCAACGTTTTAACGAACTGAAACACTGTTTCTTTGTGAATTCAGTTAGTTCCAAGTAGCAGGCTCTTGTAATTTTGTGCTTTTAAAGATTTATCAAAATTTGGTGAGCAGAATCTCAGTAACTTGGTGAATTCAGTTTCTTCCCAATAGAGCTCAGTAGTAATAAGTGGACTGTTCGGGATATAGAAAAATTTTCACGAATGAAAACAAAATTTCTAGGCGAATTCAGGGAGTTCCCAATGGGACATGTTTGTATGAGTGTGCTTTTCAATATATAGCAACATATTAAGGAACGGAATCTAAGTATCATGGTGAATTCAATAGGTCCCCAATAGGATTCGCATGTAATAAGCTTGTTATTCAATATAGAACAATGTTTTAACGAACTGAAGCACTGTTTCTTTGAATTCAGTTAGTTCCCAATAGAAGGCTCTTGTAATATGTGTACTTTTACAGATTTGTCAAAATTTCCTGAGCCGAATCTCAGTAACTTCGTGAATTCCGGTATTTCCAAAGAGGCCGGAGTAGTAAGAAGTGGACTGTTCAGGATATAGAAAAATTTTCATGAATGGAATCAAAATTTCTAGGCGAATTCAGTGTGTTCCCAATGGGACATGCTTGTATGAGTGGGCTTTTCAATATATAGCAACATTTTAAGGAACGGATTCTAAGTATCATGGTGAATTCAGTAGGTTCCCAGTAGGATTCGCATGTAATAAGCTTGTTATTCAAGATAGAGCAATGTTTTATCGAACTGAAACACTGTTTCTTTGTGAATTCAGTAAGGCCCAGGAGCAGGCTCTTGTAATTGTGTGCTTTTAACGATTTATCAAAATTTTTTTAGCCGAATCTCAGTAACTTGGTGATTTCGGTTAGTTCCCAATAGGCCGCAGTAGTAATAAGTGGACTCTTCGGGATATACAAAAATTTTCACGAATGGAATCAAAATTTCTAGGCGAATTCAGGGAGTTCCCAATGGGACATGCTTGTATGAGTGTGCTTTTCAATATATAGCAACATTTTAAGTAACGGAATCTAAGTATCATGGTGAATTCAGTAGATCTCCAATAGGATTCACAAGTAATAAGCTAGTTATTCAAGATAGAGCAACGTTTTAACGAACTGAAACACTGTTTCTTTGTGAATTCAGTTAGTTCCCAGTAGCAGGCTCTTGTAATATGTGTACTTTAAAGATTTATCAAAATTTGGTGAGCCGAATCTTAGTAACATGGTGAAATCGGTTAGTTCCGAATAGGCCGCAGTAGTAAAAAGTGGACTCTTCGGGATATAGAAAAATTTTAATGAATGGAATCAAAATTTCTAGGCGAATTCAGTGAGTTCCAATGGGACATGCTTGTATGAGTGTGTTTTTCAATATATAGCAACAGTTTAACGAACGGAATCTAAGTATCGTGGGGAATTCAGTAGGTTCCCAATAGGATTCGCATTTAATAGGCTTGTTATTCAAGGTAGAGCAACGTTTTAACGAACTGAAGCACTGTTTCTTTGAATTCACTTAGTTCCCAGGAGCAGGCTCTTGTAATATGTATACTTTTAAAGATTTATCAAAATTTGTTGAGCCGAATCTCACATACTACGTGAATTCAGTTTCTCCGGTAGGGCTCAGTAGTACTGAGTGGACGGTTCGGGATATAGAAAAATTTTCAGGAATGGAATCCAAATTTCTAGGCAAATTCAGGGAGTTCCCAATGGGACATGCTTGTATGATTGTGCTTTTCAATATATAGCAACATTTTAAGGAACGGAATCTAAGTATCATGGTGAATTCAGTAGGTCCCAATTGGATTCACAAGTAATAAGCTTGTTATTCAAGATAGAGCAACGTTTTAACGTACTCAAACACTGTTTCTTTGTGAATTTAGTTAGTTCCCTGTAGCAGGCTCTTGTAATATGTTTACTTTTAAAGATTTATCAAAATTTCCTGAGCCGAATCTCAGTAACTTCGTGAATTCGGGTAGTTCCAAATAGGCCGCAGTAGTAATAAGTGGACTGTTCGGGATATAGAAAAATTTTAACGAATGGAATCAAAATTTCTAGGCGAATTCAGTGAGTTCCCAATGGGACATGCTTGTATTAGTGTGCTTTTCAATATATAGCAACATTTTAAGGAACGGATTCTAAGTATCTTGGTGAATTCAGTAGGTTCCCAATAGGATTCGCATTTAATAAGCCTGTTATTCAAGATAGAGCAACGTTTTAACGAACTGAAGCACTGTTTCTTTGAATTCAGTTAGTTCCCAGTAGCAGGCTCTTGTAATATGTATACTTTAAAGATTTATCAAAATTTGTTGAGCCAAATCTCACATACTTCGGGAATTCAGTTTCTTCAAGTAGGGCTCAGTAGTAATAAGTGGACTGTTCGGGATATAGAAAAATTTTCAGGAATGGAATCAAAATTTCTAGGCGAATTCAGTGAGGTCCCAATGGGACATGCTTGTATGAGTGTGCTTTTCAATATATAGCAACATTTTAAGGAACGGATTCTAAGTATCATGGTGAATTCAGTAGGTCCCAATAGGATTCACAAGTAATAAGCTTGTTATTCAAGATAGAGCAACGTTTTAACGAACTGAAGCACTGTTTCTTTGTGAATTCAGTTAGTTCCCAGTAGCAGGCTCTTGTAATATGTATACTTTTAAAGATTTATCAAAATTTGTTGAGCCGAATCTCACATACTTCGTGAATTCAGTTTCTTCCCAATAGGGCGCAGTAGTAATAAGTGGACTATTCGGGATATAGAAAAATTTTAACGAATGGAATCAAAATTTCTAGGCGAATTCAGTGAGTTCCCAATTGGACATGCTTGTATTAGTGTGCTTTTCAATATATAGCAACATTTTAAGGAACGGATTCTAAGTATCATGGTGAATTCAGTAGGTTCCCAAGAGGATTCGCATTTAATAAGCCTGTTATTCAAGATAGAGCAACGTTTTAACGAACTGAAGCACTGTTTCTTTGTGAATTCAGTTAGTTCCCAGTAGCAGGCTCTTGTAATATGTATACTTTAAAGATTTATCAAAATTTGTTGAGCCGAATCTCACATACTTCGTGAATTCAGTTTCTTCAAGTAGGGCTCAGTAGTAATAAGTGGACTGTTCGGGATATAGAAAAATTTTCAGGAATGGAATCAAAATTTCTAGGCGAATTCAGTGAGTTCCCAATGGGACGTGCTTGTATGAGTGTGCTTTTCAATATATAGCAACATTTTAAGGGACGGAATCTAAGTATCATGGTGAATTCAGTAGACCCAATAGGATTCACAAGTAATAAGCTTGTTATTCAAGATAGAGCAACGTTTTAACGTACTCAAACACTGTTTCTTTGTGAATTTAGTTAGTTCCCTGTAGCAGGCTCTTGTAATATGTGTACTTTTAAAGATTCATCAAAATTTCCTGAGCCGAATCTCAGTAACTTCGTGAATTCCGGTAGTTCCAAATAGGCCGCAGTAGTAATAAGTGGACTGTTCAGGATATAGAAAAATTTTCACGAATGAAATCAAAATTTCTAGGAGAATTCAATGAGTTCCCAATGGGACATGCTTGTATGAGTGTGCTTTTCAATATATAGCAACATTTCAAGGAACGGATTCTAAGTATCATGGTGAATTCAGTAGGTTCCCAATAGGATTCGCATGTAATAAGCTGGTTATTCAAGATAGAGCAACGTTTTAACGACCTGAAACACTGTTTCTTTGTGAATTCATTTAGTTCCAAGTAGCAGGCTCTTGTAATTTTGTGCTTTTAAAGATTTATCAAAATTTGGTGAGCAGAATCTCAGTAACTTGGTGAATTCAGTTTCTTCCCAATAGAGCTCAGTAGTAATAAGTGGACTGTTCGGGATATACAAAAATTTTCACGAATGGAATCAAAATTTCTAGGCGAATTCAGGGAGTTCCCAATGCGACATGCTTGTATGAGTGTGCTTTTCAATATATAGCAACATTTTAAGTAACGGAATCTAAGTATCATGGTGAATTCAGTAGATCTCCAATAGGATTCACAAGTAATAAGCTAGTTATTCAAATAGAGCAACGTTTTAACGAACTGAAACACTGTTTCTTTGTGAATTCAGTTAGTTCCCAGTAGCAGGCTCTTGTAATATGTGTACTTTAAAGATTTATCAAAATTTGGTGAGCCGAATCTGAGTAACATGGTGAAATCGGTTAGTTCCGAATAGGCCGCAGTAGTAAAAAGTGGACTCTTCGGGATATAGAAAAATTTTAATGAATGCAATCAAAATTTCTAGGTGAATTCAGTGAGTTCCAATGGGACATGCTTGTATGAGTGTGTTTTTCAATATATAGCAACAGTTTAACGAACGGAATCTAAGTATCATGGGGAATTCAGTAGGTTCCCAATAGGATTCGCATTTAATAGGCTTGTTATTCAAGGTAGAGCAACGTTTTAACGAACTGAAGCACTGTTTCTTTGAATTCAGTTAGTTCCCAGGAGCAGGCTCTTGTAATATGTATACTTTTAAAGATTTATCAAAATTTGTTGAGCCGAATCTCACATACTACGTGAATTCAGTTTCTCCGATAGGGCTCAGTAGTAATAAGTGGACGGTTCGGAATATAGAAAAATTTTCAGGAATGGAATCCAAATTTCTAGGCAAATTCAGGAGTTCCAAATGGACATGCTTGTATGAGTGTGCGTTTCAATATATAGCAACAGTGTAACGAACGGAATCTAAGTATCATGGTGAATTCAGTAGGTTCACAATAGGATTCGCATGTAATAAGCATGTTATTCAAGATAGAGCAACGTTTTAACGAACTGAAGCACTGTTTCTTTGTGAATTCAGTTAGTTCCCAGTAGCAGGCTCTTGTAATATGTATACTTTTAAAGATTTATCAAAATTTGTTGAGCCGAATCTCACAAACTTCGTGAATTCAGTTTCGTCCTAATAGGGCTCAGTAGTAATAAGTGGACTATTCGGGATATAGAAAAATTTTCAGGAATGGAATCAAAATTTCTAGGCGAATTCAGAGAGTTCCCAATGGGACATGCTTGTATGATTGTGCTTTTCAATATATAGCAACATTTTAAGGAACGGAATCTAAGTATCATGGTGAATTCAGTAGGTCCCAATTGGATTCACAAGTAATAAGCTTGTTATTCAAGATAGAGCAACGTTTTAACGTACTCAAACACTGTTTCTTTGTGAATTTAGTTAGTTCCCTGTAGCAGGCTCTTGTAATATGTGTGCTTTTAAAGATTTATCAAAATTTGGTGAGCAGAATCACAGTAACTTGGTGAATTCAGTTTCTTCCCAATAGAGCTCAGTAGTAATAAGTGGACTCTTCGGGATATAGAAAAATATTCACGAATGAAATCAAAATTTCTAGGCGAATTCAGGGAGTTCTCCATGAGACATGCTTGTATGAGTGTGCTTTTCAATATGTAGCAACATTTTAAGGAACGGATTCTAAGTATCATGGTGAATTCAGTAGGTTCCCAATAGGATTCGCATGTAATAAGCTTGTTATTCAAGATAGAGCAACGTTTTAACGAACTGAAACACTGTTTCTTCGTGAATTCAGTTAGTTCCAAGTAGCAGGCTCTTGTAATTTTGTGCTTTTAAAGATTTATCAAAATTTGGTGAGCAGAATCTCAGTAACTTGGTGAATTCAGTTTCTTCCCAGTAGAGCTCAGTAGTAATAAGTGGACTGTTCGGGATATAGAAAAATATTGAGGAATGGAATCAAAATTTCTAGGCGAATTCAGTGAGTTCCCAATGGGACATGCTTGTATGAGTGTGCTTTTCAATATATAGCAACATTTTAAGTAACGGAATCTAAGTATCATGGGGAATTCAGTAGATCTCCAATAGGATTCGCATGTAATAAGCTTGTTATTCAAGATAGAGCAACGTTTTAACGAACTGAAACACTGTTTCTTTGAATTCAGTTAGTTCCCAGTAGAAGGCTATTGTAATATGTGTACTTTTACAGATTTATCAAAATTTCCTGAGCCGAATCTCAGTAACTTCGTGAATTCCGGTAGTTCCAAATAGGCTGGCGTAGTAATAAGTGGACTCTTCGAGATATAGAAAAATTTACATGAATGGAATCAAAATTTCTAGGCGAATTCAGGGAGTTCCCAATAGGACATGCTTCTATGAGTGTGCTTTTCAATATATAGCATCATTTTAAGAAACGGATTCTAAGTATCATGGTGAATTCAGTAGGTTTCCAATAGGATTCGCATGTAATAAGCTTGTTATTCAAGATAGAGCAATGTTTTATCGAACTGAAACACTGTTTCTTTGTGAATTCAGTAAGGCCCAGGAGCAGGCTCTTGTAATTGTGTGCTTTCAAAGATTTATCAAAATTTGGTGAGCCGAATCTCAGTAACTTGGTGATTTCGGTTAGTTCCAAATAGGCCTCAATAGTAATAAGAGGACTGTTCGGGATATAGAAAAATTTTCACGAAGGGAATAAAAATTTCTAGGCGAATTCTGGGAGTTCCCAATGGGACATGCTTGTATGAGTGTGCTTTTCCATATATAGCAACATTTTAAGGAACGGATTCTAAGTATCATGGTGAATTCAGTAGGTCCCAATAGGATTCACAAGTAATAAGCTTGTTATTCAAGATAGAGCAACGTTTTAACGAACTGAAGCACTGTTTCTTTGTGAATTCAGTTAGTTCCCAGTAGCAGGCTCTTGTAATATGTATACTTTTAAAGATTTATCAAAATTTGTTGAGCCGAATCTCACATACTTCGTGAATTCAGTTTCTTCCCAATAGGGCGCAGTAGTAATAAGTGGACTCTTCGGATATAGAAAAATTTTAACGAATGGAATCAAAATTTCTAGGCGAATTCAGGGAGTTCCCAATGGGACATGCTTGTATGAGTGTGCTTTTCAATATATAGCAACATTTTAAGGAACGGATTCTAAGTATCATGGTGAATTCATTAGGTTCCCAATAGGATTCGCATTTAATAAGCTTGTTATTCAAGATAGAGCAACGTTTTAACGAACTGAAGCACTGTTTTTTTGAATTCAGTTAGTTCCCAGTAGCAGGCTCTTGTAATATGTATACTTTAAAGATTTATCAAAATTTGTTGAGCCGAATCTCACATACTTCGTGAATTCAGTTTCTTCCAGTAGGGCTCAGTAGTAATAAGCGGACTGTTCGGGATATAGAAAAATTTTCAGGAATGGAATCAAAATTTCTAGGCGAATTCAGGGATTTCCCAATGGGACATGCTTGTATGAGTGTGCTTTTCAATATATAGCTACATTTTAAGGAACGGACTCTTCAACAAGAGTTCCCAGCTCTTGTAATATGTGTACTTTTAAAGATTTATCAAAATTTCCTGAGCCGAATCTCAGTAACTTCGTGAATTCGGGTAGTTCCAAATAGGCCACAGTAGTAATAAGTGGACTGTTCGGGATATAGAAAAATTTTCACGAATGGAATCAAAATTTCTAGGCGAATTCAGTGAGTTCCCAATGGGACATGCTTGTATGAGTGTGCTTTTCAATATATAGCAACATTTTAAGGAACGGATTCTAAGTATCATGGTGAATTCAGTAGGTTCCCAATAGGATTCGCATGTAATAAGCTTGTTATTCAAGATAGAGCAACGTTTTAACGAACTGAAACACTGTTTCTTTGTGAATTCAGTTAGTTCCAAGTAGCAGGCTCTTGTAATTTTGTGCTTTTAAAGATTTATCAAAATTTGGTGAGCAGAATCTCAGTAACTTGGTGAATTCAGTTTCTTCCCAATAGAGCTCAGTAGTAATAAGTGGACTGTTCGGGATATAGAAAAATTTTCACGAATGAAAACAAAATTTCTAGGCGAATTCAGGGAGTTCCCAATGGGACATGTTTGTATGAGTGTGCTTTTCAATATATAGCAACATATTAAGGAACGGAATCTAAGTATCATGGTGAATTCAATAGGTCCCCAATAGGATTCGCATGTAATAAGCTTGTTATTCAATATAGAACAATGTTTTAACGAACTGAAGCACTGTTTCTTTGAATTCAGTTAGTTCCCAATAGAAGGCTCTTGTAATATGTGTACTTTTACAGATTTGTCAAAATTTCCTGAGCCGAATCTCAGTAACTTCGTGAATTCCGGTATTTCCAAAGAGGCCGGAGTAGTAAGAAGTGGACTGTTCAGGATATAGAAAAATTTTCATGAATGGAATCAAAATTTCTAGGCGAATTCAGTGTGTTCCCAATGGGACATGCTTGTATTAGTGGGCTTTTCAATATATAGCAACATTTTAAGGAACGGATTCTAAGTATCATGGTGAATTCAGTAGGTTCCCAGTAGGATTCGCATGTAATAAGCTTGTTATTCAAGATAGAGCAATGTTTTATCGAACTGAAACACTGTTTCTTTGTGAATTCAGTAAGGCCCAGGAGCAGGCTCTTGTAATTGTGTGCTTTTAACGATTTATCAAAATTTTTTTAGCCGAATCTCAGTAACTTGGTGATTTCGGTTAGTTCCCAATAGGCCGCAGTAGTAATAAGTGGACTCTTCGGGATATACAAAAATTTTCACGAATGGAATCAAAATTTCTAGGCGAATTCAGGGAGTTCCCAATGGGACATGCTTGTATGAGTGTGCTTTTCAATATATAGCAACATTTTAAGTAACGGAATCTAAGTATCATGGTGAATTCAGTAGATCTCCAATAGGATTCACAAGTAATAAGCTAGTTATTCAAGATAGAGCAACGTTTTAACGAACTGAAACACTGTTTCTTTGTGAATTCAGTTAGTTCCCAGTAGCAGGCTCTTGTAATATGTGTACTTTAAAGATTTATCAAAATTTGGTGAGCCGAATCTTAGTAACATGGTGAAATCGGTTAGTTCCGAATAGGCCGCAGTAGTAAAAAGTGGACTCTTCGGGATATAGAAAAATTTTAATGAATGGAATCAAAATTTCTAGGCGAATTCAGTGAGTTCCAATGGGACATGCTTGTATGAGTGTGTTTTTCAATATATAGCAACAGTTTAACGAACGGAATCTAAGTATCGTGGGGAATTCAGTAGGTTCCCAATAGGATTCGCATTTAATAGGCTTGTTATTCAAGGTAGAGCAACGTTTTAACGAACTGAAGCACTGTTTCTTTGAATTCACTTAGTTCCCAGGAGCAGGCTCTTGTAATATGTATACTTTTAAAGATTTATCAAAATTTGTTGAGCCGAATCTCACATACTACGTGAATTCAGTTTCTCCGGTAGGGCTCAGTAGTACTGAGTGGACGGTTCGGGATATAGAAAAATTTTCAGGAATGGAATCCAAATTTCTAGGCAAATTCAGGGAGTTCCCAATGGGACATGCTTGTATGATTGTGCTTTTCAATATATAGCAACATTTTAAGGAACGGAATCTAAGTATCATGGTGAATTCAGTAGGTCCCAATTGGATTCACAAGTAATAAGCTTGTTATTCAAGATAGAGCAACGTTTTAACGTACTCAAACACTGTTTCTTTGTGAATTTAGTTAGTTCCCTGTAGCAGGCTCTTGTAATATGTTTACTTTTAAAGATTTATCAAAATTTCCTGAGCCGAATCTCAGTAACTTCGTGAATTCGGGTAGTTCCAAATAGGCCGCAGTAGTAATAAGTGGACTGTTCGGGATATAGAAAAATTTTAACGAATGGAATCAAAATTTCTAGGCGAATTCAGTGAGTTCCCAATGGGACATGCTTGTATTAGTGTGCTTTTCAATATATAGCAACATTTTAAGGAACGGATTCTAAGTATCTTGGTGAATTCAGTAGGTTCCCAATAGGATTCGCATTTAATAAGCCTGTTATTCAAGATAGAGCAACGTTTTAACGAACTGAAGCACTGTTTCTTTGAATTCAGTTAGTTCCCAGTAGCAGGCTCTTGTAATATGTATACTTTAAAGATTTATCAAAATTTGTTGAGCCAAATCTCACATACTTCGGGAATTCAGTTTCTTCAAGTAGGGCTCAGTAGTAATAAGTGGACTGTTCGGGATATAGAAAAATTTTCAGGAATGGAATCAAAATTTCTAGGCGAATTCAGTGAGTTCCCAATGGGACATGCTTGTATGAGTGTGCTTTTCAATATATAGCAACATTTTAAGGAACGGATTCTAAGTATCATGGTGAATTCAGTAGGTCCCAATAGGATTCACAAGTAATAAGCTTGTTATTCAAGATAGAGCAAAGTTTTAACGAACTGAAGCACTGTTTCTTTGTGAATTCAGTTAGTTCCCAGTAGCAGGCTCTTGTAATATGTATACTTTTAAAGATTTATCAAAATTTGTTGAGCCGAATCTCACATACTTCGTGAATTCAGTTTCTTCCCAATAGGGCGCAGTAGTAATAAGTGGACTATTCGGGATATAGAAAAATTTTCAGGAATGGAATCAAAATTTCTAGGCGAATTCAGTGAGTTCCCAATTGGACATGCTTGTATTAGTGTGCTTTTCAATATATAGCAACATTATAAGGAACGGATTCTAAGTATCATGGTGAATTCAGTAGGTTCCCAAGAGGATTCGCATTTAATAAGCCTGTTATTCAAGATAGAGCAACGTTTTAACGAACTGAAGCACTGTTTCTTTGTGAATTCAGTTAGTTCCCAGTAGCAGGCTCTTGTAATATGTATACTTTAAAGATTTATCAAAATTTGTTGAGCCGAATCTCACATACTTCGTGAATTCAGTTTCTTCAAGTAGGGCTCAGTAGTAATAAGTGGACTGTTCGGGATATAGAAAAATTTTCAGGAATGGAATCAAAATTTCTAGGCGAATTCAGTGAGTTCCCAATGGGACGTGCTTGTATGAGTGTGCTTTTCAATATATAGCAACATTTTAAGGGACGGAATCTAAGTATCATGGTGAATTCAGTAGACCCAATAGGATTCACAAGTAATAAGCTTGTTATTCAAGATAGAGCAACGTTTTAACGTACTCAAACACTGTTTCTTTGTGAATTTAGTTAGTTCCCTGTAGCAGGCTCTTGTAATATGTGTACTTTTAAAGATTCATCAAAATTTCCTGAGCCGAATCTCAGTAACTTCGTGAATTCCGGTAGTTCCAAATAGGCCGCAGTAGTAATAAGTGGACTGTTCAGGATATAGAAAAATTTTCACGAATGAAATCAAAATTTCTAGGAGAATTCAATGAGTTCCCAATGGGACATGCTTGTATGAGTGTGCTTTTCAATATATAGCAACATTTCAAGGAACGGATTCTAAGTATCATGGTGAATTCAGTAGGTTCCCAATAGGATTCGCATGTAATAAGCTGGTTATTCAAGATAGAGCAACGTTTTAACGACCTGAAACACTGTTTCTTTGTGAATTCATTTAGTTCCAAGTAGCAGGCTCTTGTAATTTTGTGCTTTTAAAGATTTATCAAAATTTGGTGAGCAGAATCTCAGTAACTTGGTGAATTCAGTTTCTTCCCAATAGAGCTCAGTAGTAATAAGTGGACTGTTCGGGATATACAAAAATTTTCACGAATGGAATCAAAATTTCTAGGCGAATTCAGGGAGTTCCCAATGCGACATGCTTGTATGAGTGTGCTTTTCAATATATAGCAACATTTTAAGTAACGGAATCTAAGTATCATGGTGAATTCAGTAGATCTCCAATAGGATTCACAAGTAATAAGCTAGTTATTCAAATAGAGCAACGTTTTAACGAACTGAAACACTGTTTCTTTGTGAATTCAGTTAGTTCCCAGTAGCAGGCTCTTGTAATATGTGTACTTTAAAGATTTATCAAAATTTGGTGAGCCGAATCTGAGTAACATGGTGAAATCGGTTAGTTCCGAATAGGCCGCAGTAGTAAAAAGTGGACTCTTTGGGATATAGAAAAATTTTAATGAATGGAATCAAAATTTCTAGGCGAATTCAGTGAGTTCCAATGGGACATGCTTGTATGAGTGTGTTTTTCAATATATAGCAACAGTTTAACGAACGGAATCTAAGTATCATGGGGAATTCAGTAGGTTCCCAATAGGATTCGCATTTAATAGGCTTGTTATTCAAGGTAGAGCAACGTTTTAACGAACTGAAGCACTGTTTCTTTGAATTCAGTTAGTTACCAGGAGCAGGCTCTTGTAATATGTATACTTTTAAAGATTTATCAAAATTTGTTGAGCCGAATCTCACATACTACGTGAATTCAGTTTCTCCGGTAGGGCTCAGTAGTAATAAGTGGACGGTTCGGAATATAGAAAAATTTTCAGGAATGGAATCCAAATTTCTAGGCAAATTCAGGGAGTTCCAAATGGACATGCTTGTATGAGTGTGCGTTTCAATATATAGCAACAGTGTAACGAACGGAATCTAAGTATCATGGTGAATTCAGTAGGTTCACAATAGGATTCGCATGTAATAAGCATGTTATTCAAGATAGAGCAACGTTTTAACGAACTGAAGCACTGTTTCTTTGTGAATTCAGTTAGTTCCCAGTAGCAGGCTCTTGTAATATGTATACTTTTAAAGATTTATCAAAATTTGTTGAGCCGAATCTCACATACTTCGTGAATTCAGTTTCGTCCTAATAGGGCTCAGTAGTAATAAGTGGACTATTCGGGATATAGAAAAATTTTCAGGAATGGAATCAAAATTTCTAGGCGAATTCAGAGAGTTCCCAATGGGACATGCTTGTATGATTGTGCTTTTCAATATATAGCAACATTTTAAGGAACGGAATCTAAGTATCATGGTGAATTCAGTAGGTCCCAATTGGATTCACAAGTAATAAGCTTGTTATTCAAGATAGAGCAACGTTTTAACGTACTCAAACACTGTTTCTTTGTGAATTTAGTTAGTTCCCTGTAGCAGGCTCTTGTAATATGTGTACTTTTAAAGATTCATCAAAATTTCCTGAGCCGAATCTCAGTAACTTCGTGAATTCCGGTAGTTCCAAATAGGCCGCAGTAGTAATAAGTGGACTGTTCGGGATATAGAAAAATTTTCACGAATGGAATCAAAATTTCTAGGAGAATTCAATGAGTTCCCAATGGGACATGCTTGTATGAGTGTGCTTTTCAATATATAGCAACATTTTAAGGAACGGATTCTAAGTATCATGGTGAATTCAGTAGGTTCCCAATAGGATTCGCACGTAATAAGCTGGTTATTCAAGATAGAGCAACGTTTTAACGACCTGAAACACTGTTTTTTTGTGAATTCATTTAGTTCCAAGTAGCAGGCTCTTGTAATTTTGTGCTTTTAAAGATTTATCAAAATTTGGTGAGCAGAATCTCAGTAACTTGGTGAATGCAGTTTCTTCCCAATAGAGCTCAGTAGTAATAAGTGGACTGTTCGGGATATAGAAAAATATTCACGAATGAAATCAAAATTTCTAGGCGAATTCAGGGAGTTCTCCATGAGACATGCTTGTATGAGTGTGCTTTTCAATATATAGCAACATATTAAGGAACGGAATCTAAGTATCATGGTGAATTCAATAGGTCCCCAATAGAATTCGCATGTAATAAGCTTGTTATTCAAGATAGGGCAATGTTTTAGCGAACTGAAGCACTGTTTCTTTGAATTCAGTTAGTTCCCAGTAGAAGGCTCTTGTAATATGTGTACTTTTACAGATTTATCAAAATTTCCTGAGCCGCATCTCAGTAACTATGTGAATTCCGGTAGTTCCAAATAGGCCGGAGTAGTAATAAGTGGACTCTTCGGGATATAGAAAAATTTTCATGAATGGAATCAAAATTTCTAGGCGAATACAGCGAGTTCCCAATGGGACATGCTTGTAGAGTGTGCTTTTCAATATATAGCAACATATTAAGGAACGGAATCTAAGTATCATGGTGAATTCAATAGGTCCCCAATAGAATTCGCATGTAATAAGCTTGTTATTCAAGATAGGGCAATGTTTTAGCGAACTGAAGCACTGTTTCTTTGAATTCAGTTAGTTCCCAGTAGAAGGCTCTTGTAATATGTGTACTTTTATAGATTTATCAAAATTTCCTGAGCCGCATCTCAGTAACTTCGTGAATTCCGGTAGTTCCAAATAGGCCGGAGTAGTAATAAGTGGACTCTTCGGGATATAGAAAAATTTTCATGAATGGAATTAAAATTTCTAGACGAATTCAGCGAGTTCCCAATGGGACATGCTTGTAGAGTGTGCTTTTCAATATATAGCAACATTTTAAGGAACGGATTCTAAGTATCATGGTGAATGCAGTAGATTCCCAATAGGATTCGCATGTAATAAGCTTGATATTCAAGATAGAGCAATGTTTTATCGAACTGAAACACTGTTTCTTTGTGAATTCAGTAAGGCCCAGGAGCAGGCTCTTGTAATTGTGTGCTTTTAAAGATTTATCAAAATTTGGTGAACCGAATCTCAGTAACTTTGTGATTTCGGTTAGTTCCCAATAGGCCGCAGTAGTAATAAGTGGACTCTTCGGGATATAGAAAAATTTTATCGAATGGAATAAAAATTTCTAGGCGAATTCAGGGAGTTCCCAATGGGACATGCTTGTATGAGTGTGCTTTTCAATATATAGCTACATTTTAAGTAACAGAATCTAAGTATCATGGTGAATTCAGTAGATCTCCAATAGGATTCGCAAGTAATAAGCTAGTTATTCAAGATAGAGCAACGTTTTAACGAACTGAAACACTGTTTCTTTGTGAATTCAGTTAGTTCCCAGTAGCAGGCTCTTGTAATATGTGTACTTTAAAGATTTATCAAAATTTGGTGAGCCGAATCTGAGTAACATGGTGAATTCGGTTAGTTCCCAATAGGCCGCAGTAGTAAAAAGTGGACTCTTCGGGATATAGAAAAATTTAACGAATAGAATCAAAATTACTAGGCGAATTCAGTGAGTTCCCAATGGGACATGCTTGTATGAGTGTGTTTTTCAATATATAGCAACAGTTTAACGAACGGAATCTAAGAATCATGGTTAATTCAGTAGGTTTCCAATAGGATTCCCATGTAATAAGTTGTTATTCAAGTTAGAGCAACGTTTTAACGAACTGAAGCACTGTTTCTTTGAATTCAGTTAGTTCCCAGTAGCAGGCTCTTGTAATATGTATACTTTTAAAGATTTATCAAAATTTGTTGAGCCGAATCTCACATACTTCGTGAATTCAGTTTCTCCAGTAGGGCTCAGTAGTAATAAGTGGACTGTTCGGGATATAGAAAAATTTTCAGGAATGGAATCCAAATTTCTAGGCGAATTCAGGGAGTTCCAAATGGGACATGCTTGTATGAGTGTGATTTTCAATATATAGCAACAGTTTAACGAACGGAATCTAAGTATCATGGTGAATTCAGTAGGTTCCCAATAGAATTGGCATGTAATAAGCTTGTTATTCAAGATAGAGCAACATTTTAACGATCTGAAACACTGTTTCTTTGTGAATTCAGTTAGTTCCCAGTGGCAGGCTCTTTTAATATGTATACATTTAAAGATTTATCAAAATTTGTTGAGCCGAATCTCACATACTTCGTGAATTCAGTTTCTTCCCAATAGGGCTCAGTAGTAATAAGTGGACTGTTCGGGATATAGAAAAATTTTCAGGAATGGAATCAATATTTCTAGGCGAATTCAGTGAGTTCCCAATGGGACATGCTTGTATGATTGTGCTTTTCAATATATAGCAACATTTTAAGGAACGGAATCTAAGTATCATGGTGAATTCAGTAGGTCCCAATTGGATTCACAAGTAATAAGCTTGTTATTCAAGATAGAGCAACGTTTTAACGTACTCAAACACTGTTTCTTTGTGAATTTAGTTAGTTCCCTGTAGCAGGCTCTTGTAATATGTGTACTTTTAAAGATTTATCAAAATTTCCTGAGCCGAATCTCAGTAACTTCGTGAATTCGGGTAGTTCCAAATAGGACACAGTAGTAATAAGTGGACTGTCCGGGATATAGAAAAATTTTCACGAATGGAATCAAAATTTCTAGGCGAATTCAGGGAGTTCCCAATGGGACATGCTTGTATGAGTGTGCTTTTCAATATATAGCAACATTTTAAGGAACGGATTCTAAGTATCATGGTGAATTCAGTAGGTTCCCAATAGGATTCGCATGTATTAAGCTTGTTATTCAAGATAGAGCAACGTTTTAACGAACTGAAACACTGTTTCTTTGTGAATTCAGTTAGTTCCAAGTAGCAGGCTCTTGCAATTTTGTGCTTTTAAAGACTTATCAAAATTTGGTGAGCAAAATCTCAGTAACTTGGTGAATTCTGTTTCTTCCCAATAGAGCTCAGTAGTAATAAGTGGACTGTTCGGGATATAGAAAAATTTTCACGAATGAAATCAAAATTTCTAGGCGAATTCAGGGAGTTCCCCATGAGACATGCTTGTATGAGTGTGCTTTTCAATATATAGCAACATATTAAGGAACGGAATCTAAGTATCATGGTGAATTCAATAGGTCCCCAATAGGATTCGCATGTAATAAGCTTGTTATTCAAGATAGGGCAATGTTTTAGCGAACTGAAGCACTGTTTCTTTGAATTCAGTTAGCTCCCAGTAGAAGGCTCTTGTAATATGTGTACTTTTACAGATTTATCAAAATTTCCTGAGCTGAATCTCAGGAAATTCGTGAATTCCGGTAGTTCCAAATAGGCCAGAGTAGTAATAAGTGGACTGTTCGGGATATGGAAAAATTTTCATGAATGGAATCAAAATTTCTAGGCGAATTCAGGGAGTTCCCAATGGGACATGCTTGTATGAGTGTGCTTTTCAATATATAGCAACATTTTAAGGAACGGATTCTAAGTATCATGGTGAATTCAGTAGGTTCCCAATAGGATTCGCATGTAATAAGCTTGTTATTCAAGATAGAGCAATGTTTTATCGAACTGAAACACTGTTTCTTTGTGAATTCAGTAAGGCCCAGGAGCAGGCTCTTGTAATTGTGTGCTTTTAAAGATTTATCAAAATTTGGTTAGCCGAATCTCAGTAACTTGGTGATTTCGGTTAGTTCCCAATAGGCCGCAGTAGTAATAAGTGGACTCTTCAGGATATAGAAAAATTTTTACGAATGGAATCAAAATTTCTAGGCGAATTCAGTGAGTTCCCAATGGGAAATACTTGTATGAGTGTGCTTTTCAATATATAGCAACATTTTAAGGAACGGATTCTAAGTATCATGGTGAATTCAGTAGGTTCCCAATAGGATTCGCATGTAATAAGCTTGTTATTCAAGATAGAGCAACGTTTTAACGAACTGAAACACTGTTTCTTTGTGAATTCAGTTAGTTCCAAGTAGCAGGCTCTTGTAATTTTGTGCTTTTAAAGATTTATCAAAATTTGGTGAGCAGAATCTCAGTAACTTGGTGAATGCAGTTTCTTCCCAATAGAGCTCAGTAGTAATAGGTGGACTGTTAGGGATAGAGAAAAATTTTCACGAATGAAATCAAAATATCTACGCGAATTCAGGGAGTTCCCAATGGGACATGCTTGTATGAGTGTGCTTTTCAATATATAGCAACATATTAAGGAACGGAATCTAAGTATTATCGTGAATTCAATCGGTCCCCAATAGGATTCGCATGTAATAAGCTTGATATTCAAGATAGGGCAATGTTTTAGCGAACTGAAGCACTGTTTCTTTGAATTCAGTTAGTTCCCAGTAGAAGGCTCTTGTAATATGTGTACTTTTAAAGATTTATTCAAATTTCCTGAGCCGAATCTCAGTAACTTCGTGAATTCCGGTAGTTCCAAATAGGCCGGAGTAGTAATAAGTGGACTGTTCCGGATATGGAAAAATTTTCATGAATGGAATCAAAATTTCTAGGCGAATTCAGGGAGTTCCCAATGGGACATGCTTGTATGAGTGTGCTTTTCAATATATAGCAACATTTTAAGAAACGGAATCTAAGTTCATGGTGAATTCAGTAGATCTCCAATAGGATTCGCAAGTAATAAGCAAGTTATTCAAGATAGAGCAACGTTTTAACGAACTGAAACACTGTTTCTTTGTGAATTCAGTTAGTTCCCAGTAGCAGGCTCTTGTAATATGTGTATTTTAAAGATTTATCAAAATTTGGTGAGCCGAATCTGAGTAACATGGTGAATTCGGTTAGTTCCCACTAGGCCGCAGTAGTAAAAAGTGGACTCTTCGGGATATAGAAAAATTTTAACGAATGGAATCAAAATTTCTAGGCGAATTCAGTGAGTTCCCAATGGGACATGCTTGTATGAGTGTGCTTTTCAATATATAGCAACATTTTAAGGAACGGATTCTAAGTATCATGGTGAATTCAGTAGGTTCCCAATAGGATGCGCATGTAATAAGCTTGTTATTCAAGATAGAGCAACGTTTTAACGAACTGAAACACTGTTTCTTTGTGAATTCAGTTAGTTCCAAGTAGCAGGCTCCTGTAATTTTGTGCTTTTAAAGATTTATCAAAATTTGGTGAGCAGAATCTCAGTAACTTGGTGAATTCAGTTTCTTCCCAATAGAGCTCAGTAGTAATAAGTGGACTGTTCGGGATATAGAAAAATTTTCAGGAATGGAATCAAAATTTCTAGGCGAATTCAGGGAGTTCCCAATGGGACATGCTTGTATGAGTGTGCTTTTCAATATATAGCAACATTTTAAAGAACGGAATCTAAGTATCATGGTGAATTCAGTAGGTCCCAATAGGATTCACAAGTAATAAGCTTGTTATTCAAGATAGAGCAACGTTTTAACGTACTCAAACACTGTTTCTTTGTGAATTTAGTTAGTTCCCAGTAGAAGGCTCTTGTAATATGTGTACTTTTAAAGATTTATCAAAATTTCCAGAGCCGAATCTCAGTAACTTCGGGAATTCCGGTAGTTCCAAATAGGCCGCAGTAGTAATAAGTGGACACTTCAGGATATAGAAAAATTTTTACGAATGGAATCAAAATTTCTAGGCGAATTCAGTGAGTTCCCAATGGGAAATACTTGTGTGAGTGTGCTTTTCAATATATAGCAACATTTTAAGGAACGGATTCTAAGTATCATGGTGAATTCAGTAGGTTCCCAATAGGATTCGCATGTAATAAGCTTGTTATTCAAGATAGAGCAACGTTTTAACGAACTGAAACACTGTTTCTTTGTGAATTCAGTTAGTTCCAAGTAGCAGGCTCTTGTAATTTTGTGCTTTTAAAGATTTATCAAAATTTGGTGAGCAGAATCTCAGTAACTTGGTGAATGCAGTTTCTTCCCAATAGAGCTCAGTAGTAATAGGTGGACTGTTAGGGATAGAGAAAAATTTTCACGAATGAAATCAAAATATCTAGGCGAATTCAGGGAGTTCCCAATGGGACATGCTTGTATGAGTGTGCTTTTCAATATATAGCAACATATTAAGGAACGGAATCTAAGTATTATCGTGAATTCAATCGGTCCCCAATAGGATTCGCATGTAATAAGCTTGATATTCAAGATAGGGCAATGTTTTAGCGAACTGAAGCACTGTTTCTTTGAATTCAGTTAGTTCCCAGTAGAAGGCTCTTGTAATATGTGTACTTTTAAAGATTTATTCAAATTTCCTGAGCCGAATCTCAGTAACTTCGTGAATTCCGGTAGTTCCAAATAGGCCGGAGTAGTAATAAGTGGACTGTTCGGGATATGGAAAAATTTTCATGAATGGAATCAAAATTTCTAGGCGAATTCAGGGAGTTCCCAATGGGACATGCTTGTATGAGTGTGCTTTTCAATATATAGCAACATTTTCAGAAACGGAATCTAAGTTCATGGTGAATTCAGTAGATCTCCAATAGGATTCGCAAGTAATAAGCAAGTTATTCAAGATAGAGCAACGTTTTAACGAACTGAAACACTGTTTCTTTGTGAATTCAGTTAGTTCCCAGTAGCAGGCTCTTGTAATATGTGTATTTTAAAGATTTATCAAAATTTGGTGAGCCGAATCTGAGTAACATGGTGAATTCGGTTAGTTCCCACTAGGCCGCAGTAGTAAAAAGTGGACTCTTCGGGATATAGAAAAATTTTAACGAATGGAATCAAAATTTCTAGGCGAATTCAGTGAGTTCCCAATGGGACATGCTTGTATGAGTGTGCTTTTCAATATATAGCAACATTTTAAGGAACGGATTCTAAGTATCATGGTGAATTCAGTAGGTTCCCAATAGGATGCGCATGTAATAAGCTTGTTATTCAAGATAGAGCAACGTTTTAACGAACTGAAACACTGTTTCTTTGTGAATTCAGTTAGTTCCAAGTAGCAGGCTCCTGTAATTTTGTGCTTTTAAAGATTTATCAAAATTTGGTGAGCAGAATCTCAGTAACTTGGTGAATTCAGTTTCTTCCCAATAGAGCTCAGTAGTAATAAGTGGACTGTTCGGGATATAGAAAAATTTTCAGGAATGGAATCAAAATTTCTTGGCGAATTCAGGGAGTTCCCAATGGGATATGCTTGTATGAGTGTGCTTTTCAATATATAGCAACATTTTAAGGAACGGAATCTAAGTATCATGGTGAATTCAGTAGGTCCCAATAGGATTCACAAGTAATAAGCTTGTTATTCAAGATAGAGCAACGTTTTAACGTACTCAAACACTGTTTCTTTGTGAATTTAGTTAGTTCCCAGTAGAAGGCTCTTGTAATATGTGTACTTTTAAAGATTTATCAAAATTTCCAGAGCCGAATCTCAGTAACTTCGGGAATTCCGGTAGTTCCAAATAGGCCGCAGTAGTAATAAGTGGACTGTTCGGGATATAGAAAAATTTTCACGAATGGAATCAAAATTTCTAGGCGAATTCAGGGAGTTCCCAATGGGACATGCTTGTATGAGTGTGCTTTTCAATATATAGCAACATTTTAAGAAACGGAATCTAAGTTCATGGTGAATTCAGTAGATCTCCAATAGGATTCGCAAGTAATAAGCAAGTTATTCAAGATAGAGCAACGTTTTAACGAACTGAAACACTGTTTCTTTGTGAATTCAGTTAGTTCCCAGTAGCAGGCTCTTGTAATGTGTGTATTTTAAAGATTTATCAAATTTGGTGAGCCGAATCTGAGTAACATGGTGAATTCTGTTAGTTCCCACTAGGCCGCAGTAGTAAAAAGTGGACTCTTCGGGATATAGAAAAATTTTAACGAATGGAATCAAAATTTCTAGGCGAATTCAGTGAGTTCCCAATGGGACATGCTTGTATGAGTGTGCTTTTCAATATATAGCAACATTTTAAGGAACGGATTCTAAGTATCATGGTGAATTCATTAGGTTCCCAATAGGATGCGCATGTAATAAGCTTGTTATTCAAGATAGAGCAACGTTTTAACGAACTGAAACACTGTTTCTTTGTGAATTCAGTTAGTTCCAAGTAGCAGGCTCTTGTAATTTTGTGCTTTTAAAGATTTATCAAAATTTGGTGAGCAGAATCTCAGTAACTTGGTGAATTCAGTTTCTTCCCAATAGAGCTCAGTAGTAATAAGTGGACTGTTCGGGTTATAGAAAAATTTTCAGGAATGGAATCAAAATTTCTAGGCGAATTCAGGGAGTTCCCAATGGGACATGCTTGTATGAGTGTGCTTTTCAATATATAGCAACATATTAAGGAACGGATTCTAAGTATCATGGTGAATTCAATAGGTCCCCAATAGGATTCGCATGTAATAAGCTTGTTATTCAAGATAGAACAATGTTTTAACGAACTGAAGCACTGTTTCTTTGAATTCAGTTAGTTCCCAGTAGAAGGCTCTAGTAATATGTGTACTTTTACAGATTTGTCAAAATTTCCTGAGCCGAATCTCAGTAACTTCGTGAATTCCGGTATTTCCAAAGAGGCCGGAGTAGTAATAAGTGGACTGTTCGGGATATAGAAAAATTTTCATGAATGGAATCAAAATTTCTAGGCGAATTCAGTGTGTTCCCAATGGGACATGCTTGTATGAGTGGGCTTTTCAATATATAGCAACATTTTAAGGAACGGATTCTAAGTATTATGGTGAATTCAGTATGTTCCCAATAGGATTCGCATGTAATAAGCTTGTTATTAAAGATAGAGCCATGTTTTATCGAACTGAAACACTGTTTCTTTGTGAATTCAGTAAGGCCCAGGAGCAGGCTCTTGTAATTGTGTGCTTTTAAAGATTTATCAAAATTTGGTTAGCCGAATCTCAGTAACTTGGTGATTTCGGTTAGTTCCCAATAGGCCGGAGTAGTAATAAGTGGACTCTTCGGGATATACAAAAATTTTCACGAATGGAATCAAAATTTCTAGGCGAATTCAGGGAGTTTCCAATGGGACATGCTTGTATGAGTGTGCTTTTCAATATATAGCAACATTTTAAGTAACGGAATCTAAGTATCATGGTGAATTCAGTAGATCTCCAATAGGATTCACAAGTAATAAGCTAGTTATTCAAGATAGAGCAAAGTTTTAACGAACTGAAACACTGTTTCTTTGTGAATTCAGTTAGTTCCCAGTACCAGGCTCTTGTAATATGTGTACTTTAAAGATTTATCAAAATTTGGTGAGCCGAATCTGAGTAACATGGTGAAATCGGTTAGTTCCGAATAGGCCGCAATAGTAAAAAGTGGACTCTTCGGGATATAGAAAAATATTAATGAATGGAATCAAAATTTCTAGGCGAATTCAGTGAGTTCCAATGGGACATGCTTGTATGAGTGTGTTTTTCAATATATAGCAACCGTTTAACGAACGGAATCTAAGTATCATGGGGAATTCAGTAGGTTCCCATTAGGATTCAAATTTTAATAGGCTTGTTATTCAAGGTAGAGCAACGTTTTAACGAACTGAAGCACTGTTTCTTTGAATTCAGTTAGTTCCCAGGAGCAGGCTCTTGTAATATGTATACTTTTAAAGATTTATCAAAATTTGTTGAGCCGAATCTCACATACTACGTGAATTCAGTTTCTCCGGTAGGGCTCAGTAGTAATAAGTGGACGGTTCGGGATATAGAAAAATTTTCAGGAATGGAATCCAAATTTCTAGGCAAATTCAGGGAGTTCCAAATGGACATGCTTGTATGAGTGTGCGTTTCAATATATAGCAACAGTGTAACGAACGGTATCTAAGTATCATGGTGAATTCAGTAGGTTCCCAATAGGATTCGCATGTAATAAGCATGTTATTCAAGATAGAGCAACGTTTTAACGAACTGAAGCACTGTTTCTTTGTGAATTCAGTTAGTTCCCAGTAGCAGGCTCTTGTAATATGTATACTTTTAAAGATTTATCAAAATTTGTTGAGCCGAATCTCACATACTTCGTGAATTCAGTTTCGTCCCAATAGGGCTCAGTAGTAATAAGTGGACTATTCGGGATATAGAAAAATTTTCAGGAATTGAATTTAAATTTCTAGGCGAATTCAGTGAGTTCCCAATGGGACATGCTTGTATGATTGTGCTTTTCAATATATAGCAACATTTTAAGGAACGGAATCTAAGTATCATGGTGAATTCAGTAGATCTCCAATAGGATTCGCAAGTAATAAGCAAGTTATTCAAGATAGAGCAACGTTTTAACGAACTGAAACACTGTTTCTTTGTGTATTCAGTTAGTTCCCAGTAGCAGGCTCTTGTAATATGTGTATTTTAAAGATTTATCAAAATTTTTTGAGCCGAATCTTAGTAACATGGTGAATTCGGTTAGTTCCCAATAGGCCGCAGTAGTAAAAAGTGGACTCGTCGGGATATAGAAAAATTTTAACGAATGGAATCAAAATTTCTAGGCGAATTCAGTGAGTTCCCAATTGGACATACTTGTATTAGTGTGCTTTTCAATATATAGCAACATTTTAAGGAACGGATTCTAAGTATCATGGTGAATTCAGTAGGTTCCCAATAGGATTCGCATTTAATAAGCCTGTTATTCAAGATAGAGCAACATTTTAACGAACTGAAGCACTGTTTCTTTGAATTCAGTTAGTTTCCAGTAGCAGGCTCTTTTAATATGTATACTTTAAAGATTTATCAAAATTTGTTGAGCCGAATCTCACATACTTCGTGAATTCAGTTTCTTCAAGTAGGGCTCAGTAGTAATAAGTGGACTGTTCGGGATATAGAAAAATTTTCAGGAATGGAATCAAAATTTCTAGGCGAATTCAGTGAGTTCCCAATGGGACATGCTTGTATGAGTGTGCATTTCAATATATAGCAACATTTTAAGGGACGGAATCTAAGTATCATGGTGAATTCAGTAGGTCCCAATAGGATTCACAAGTAATAAGCTTGTTATTCAAGATAGAGCAACGTTTTAACGTACTCAAACACTGTTTCTTTGTGAATTTAGTTAGTTCCCTGTAGCAGGCTCTTGTAATATGTGTACTTTTAAAGATTCATCAAAATTTCCTGAGCCGAATCTCAGTAAATTCGTGAATTCCGGTAGTTCCAAATAGGCCGCAGTAGTAATAAGTGGACTGTTCGGGATATAGAAAAATTTTCACGAATGGAATCAAAATTTCTAGCCGAATTCAATGAGTTCCCAATGGGACATGCTTTTATGAGTGTGCTTTTCAATATATAGCAACATTTGAAGGAACGGAATCTAAGTATCATGGTGAATTCAGTAGGTTCCCAATAGGATTCGCATGTAATAAGCTTGTTATTCAAGATAGAGCTATGTTTTAACGATCTGAAACACTGTTTCTTTGTGAATTCAGTTAGTTCCAAGTAGCAGGCTCTTGTAATTTTGTGCTTTTAAAGATTTATCAAAATTTGGTGAGCAGAATCTCAGTAACTTGGTGAATTCAGTTTCTTCCCAATAGAGCTCAGTAGTTTAAGTGGACTGTTCGGGATATAGAAAAATTTTCACGAATGAAATCAAAATTTCTAGGCGAATTCAGGGAGTTCCCCATGAGACATGCTTGTATGAGTGTGCTTTTCAATATATAGCAACATATTAAGGAACGGAATCTAAGTATCATGGTGAATTCAATAGGTCCCCAATAGAATTCGCATGTAATAAGCTTGTTATTCAAGATAGGGCAATGTTTTAGCGAACTGAAGCACTGTTTCTTTGAATTCAGTTAGTTCCCAGTAGAAGGCTCTTGTAATATGTGTACTTTTACAGATTTATCAAAATTTCCTGAGCCGCATCTCAGTAACTTCGTGAATTCCGGTAGTTCCAAATAGGCCGGAGTAGTAATAAGTGGACTCTTCGGGATATAGAAAAATTTTCATGAATGGAATCAAAATTTCTAGGCGAATTCAGCGAGTTCCCAATGTGACATGCTTGTAGAGTGTGCTTTTCAATATATAGCAACATTTTAAGGAACGGATTCTAAGTATCATGGTGAATGAAGTAGATTCCCAATACGATTCGCATGTAATAAGCTTGATATTCAAGATAGAGCAATGTTTTATCGAACTGAAACACTGTTTCTTTGTGAATTCAGTAAGGCCCAGTAGCAGGCTCTTGTAATTGTGTGCTTTTAAAGATTTATCAAAATTTGGTGAGCCGAATCTCAGTAACATGGTGATTTCGGTTAGTTCCCAATAGGCCGCAGTAGTAATAAGTGGACTCTTCGGGATATAGAAAAATTTTCTCGAATGGAATAAAAATTTCTAGGCGAATTCAGGGAGTTCCCAATGGGACAGGCTTGTATGAGTGTGCTTTTCAATATATAGCAACATTTTAAGTAACGGAATCTAAGTATCATGGTGAATTCAGTAGATCTCCAATAGGATTCGCAAGTAATAAGCTAGTTATTCAAGATAGAGCAAAGTTTTAACGAACTGAAACACTGTTTCTTTGTGAATTCAGTTACTTCCCTGTAGCAGGCTCTTGTAATATGTGTACTTTAAAGATTAATCAAAATTTGGTGAGCCGAATCTGAGTAACATGGTGAATTCGGTTAGTTCCCAATAGGCCGCAGTAGTAAAAAGTGGACTCTTCGGGATATAGAAAAATTTAACGAATGGAATCAAAATTACTAGGCGAATTCAGTGAGTTCCCAATGGGACATGCTTGTATGAGTGTGTTTTTCAATATATAGCAACTGTTTAAAGAACGGAATCTAAGTATCATGGTGAATTCAGTAGGTTCCCAATAGGATTCCCATGTAATAAGCTTGTTATTCAAGGTAGAGCAACGTTTTAACGAACTGAAGCACTGTTTCTTTGAATTCAGTTAGTTCCCAGTAGCAGGCTCTTGTAATATGTATACTTTTAAAGATTTATCAAAATTTGTTGAGCCGAATCTCACATACTTCGTGAATTCAGTTTCTCCAGTAGGGCTCAGTAGTAATAAGTGGACTGTTCGGGATATAGAAAAATTTTCAGGAATGGAATCCAAATTTCTAGGCGAATTCAGGGAGTTCCAAATGGGACATGCTTGTATGAGTGTGCTTTTCAATATATAGCAACAGTTTAACGAACGTAATCTAAGTATCATGGTGAATTCAGTAGGTTCCCAATAGAATTCGCATGTAATAAGCTTGTTATTCAAGATAGAGCAACGTTTTAACGAACTGAAGCACTGTTTCTTTGTGAATTCAGTTAGTTCCCAGTAGCAGGCTCTTTTAATATGTATACTTTTAAAGATTTATCAAAATTTGTTGAGCCGAATCTCACATACTTCGTGAATTCAGTTTCTTCCCAATAGGGCTCAGTAGTAATAAGTGGACTCTTCGGGATATAGAAAAATTTTCAGGAATGGAGTCAATATTTCTAGGCGAATTCAGTGAGTTCCCAATGGGACATGCTTGTATGATTGTGCTTTTAAATATATAGCAACATTTTAAGGAACGGAATCTAAGTATCATGGTGAATTCAGTAGGTCCCAATTGGATTCACAAGTAATAAGCTTGTTATTCAAGATAGAGCAACGTTTTAACGTACTCAAACACTGTTTCTTTGTGAATTTAGTTAGTTCCCTGTAGCAGGCTCTTGTAATATGTGTACTTTTAAAGATTTATCAAAATTTCCTGAGCCGAATCTCAGTAACTTCGTGAATTCGGGTAGTTCCAAATGGGCCGCAGTAGTAATAAGTGGACTCTTTGGGATATAGAAAAATATTAACGAATGGAATCAAAATTTCTAGGCGAATTCAGTGAGTTCCCAATGGGACATGCTTGTATGACTGTGATTTTCAATATATAGCAACATTTTAAGGAACGGAATCTAATTATCATGGTGAATTCAATAGGTCCCAATAGGATTTGCAAGTAATAAGCTTGTTATTCAAGATAGAGCAATGTTTTAACGAATTGAAACACTGTTTCTTTGTGAATTCAGTTAGTTCCCAGTACAGGCTCTTGTAATATGTGTACTTTTAAAGATTTATCAAAATTAGGTGAGCCGAATCTCAGTAACTTTTTGAATTCACTTAGTTCAATAGGCCGCAATAGTAATAAGTGGACTGTTCGGGATATCGAAAAATTTTCACGAATGGAATGAAAATTTCTATGCGAATTCTGTGAGTTCCCAATGGGACACGCTTGTATGAGTGTGCTTTTCAATATATAGCAACATTTTAAGGAACAGATTCTAAGTATCATGGTGAATGCAGTAGATTCCCAATAGGATTCGCATGTAATAAGCTTGTTATTCAAGATAGAGCAATGTTTTATCGAACTGAAACACTGTTTCTTTGTGAATTCAGTAAGTCCCAGGAGCAGGCTCTTGTAATTGTGTGCTTTTAAAGATTTATCAAAATTTGGTGAGCCGAATCTCAGTAACTTGGTGATTTAGGTTAGTTCCCAATAGGCCGCAGTAGTAATAATTGGACTCTTCGGGATATAGAAAAATTTTCTCGAATGGAATAAAAATTTCTAGGCGAATTCAGGGAGTTCCCAATGGGACATGCTTGTATGAGTGTGCTTTTCAATATATAGCAACATTTTAAGTAACGGAATCTAAGTATCATGGTGAATTCAGTAGATCTCCAATAGGATTCGCAAGTAATAAGCTTGTTATTCAAGATAGAGCAACGTTTTAACGAACTGAAACACTGTTTCTTTGTGAATTTAGTTAGTTCCCAGTAGCAGGCTCTTGTAATATGTGTACTTTTAAAGATTTATCAAAATTTGGTGAGCCGAATCTGAGTAACATGGTGAATTTGGTTAGTTCCAAATAGGCCGCAGTAGTAAAAAGTGGACTCTTCGGGATATAGAAAAATTTTCACGAATGGAATCAAAATTTCTAGGCGAATTCAGTGAGTTCCCAATGGGACATGCTTGTATGTGTATGATTTTCAATATATAGCAACATTTTAAGGAACGGAATTTAAGTATCATGGTGAATTCAATGGGTCCCAATAGGATTCACAAGTAATAAGCATGTTATTCAAGATTGAGAAAGTTTTAACGAATTGAAACACTGTTTCTTTATGAATTCAGTTAGTTCCCAGTACAAGCTCTTGTAATATGTGTACTTTTAAAGATTATCAAATTTGGTGAGCCGAATCTCAGTAACTTTGTGAATTCACTTAGTTCCCAATAGGGCTCAGTAGTAATAAGTGGACTCTTCGGGATATAGAAAAATTTTCAGGAATGGAATCCAAATTTCTAGGCGAATTCAGGGAGCTCCAAATGGGACATGCTTGTATGAGTGTGCTTTTCAATATATAGCAACAGTTTAAGGAACGAAATCTAAGTATCATGGTGAATTCAGTAGGTTCCCAATAGAATTCGCATGTAATAAGCTTGTTATTCAAGATAGAGCAACGTTTTAACGAACTGAAGCACTGTTTCTTTGTGAATTCAGTTAGTTCCCAGTAGCAGGCTCTTTTAATATGTATACTTTTAAAAATTTATCAAAATTTGTTGAGCCGAATCTCACATACTTCGTGAATTCAGTTTCTTCCCAATAGGGCTCAGTAGTAATAAGTGGACTCTTCGGGATATAGAAAAATTTTCAGGAATGGAGTCAATATTTCTAGGCGAATTCAGTGAGTTCCCAATGGGACATGCTTGTATGATTGTGCTTTTAAATATATAGCAACATTTTAAGGAACGGAATCTAAGTATCATGGTGAATTCAGTAGGTCCCAATTGGATTCACAAGTAATAAGCTTGTTATTCAAGATAGAGCAACGTTTTAACGTACTCAAACACTGTTTCTTTGTGAATTTAGTTAGTTCCCTGTAGCAGGCTCTTGTAATATGTGTACTTTTAAAGATTTATCAAAATTTCCTGAGCCGAATCTCAGTAACTTCGTGAATTCGGGTAGTTCCAAATGGGCCGCAGTAGTAATAAGTGGACTCTTCGGGATATAGAAAAATATTAACGAATGGAATCAAAATTTCTAGGCGAATTCAGTGAGTTCCCAATGGGACATGCTTGTATGACTGTGATTTTCAATATATAGCAACATTTTAAGGAACGGAATCTAATTATCATGGTAAATTCAATAGGTCCCAATAGGATTTGCAAGTAATAAGCTTGTTATTCAAGATAGAGCAATGTTTTAACGAATTGAAACACTGTTTCTTTGTGAATTCAGTTAGTTCCCAGTACAGGCTCTTGTAATATGTGTACTTTTAAAGATTTATCAAAATTAGGTGAGCCGAATCTCAGTAACTTTTTGAATTCACTTAGTTCAATAGGCCGCAATAGTAATAAGTGGACTGTTCGGGATATCGAAAAATTTTCACGAATGGAATGAAAATTTCTATGCGAATTCTGTGAGTTCCCAATGGGACACGCTGGTATGAGTGTGCTTTTAATATATAGCAACATTTTAAGGAACAGATTCTAAGTATCATGGTGAATGCAGTAGATTCCCAATAGGATTCGCATGTAATAAGCTTGTTATTCAAGATAGAGCAATGTTTTATCGAACTGAAACACTGTTTCTTTGTGAATTCAGTAAGTCCCAGGAGCAGGCTCTTGTAATTGTGTGCTTTTAAAGATTTATCAAAATTTGGTGAGCCGAATCTCAGTAACTTGGTGATTTCGGTTAGTTTCCAATAGGCCGCAGTAGTAATAATTGGACTCTTCGGGATATAGAAAAATTTTCTCGAATGGAATAAAAAATTCTAGGCGAATTCAGGGAGTTCCCAATGGGACATGCTTGTATGAGTGTGCTTTTCAATATATAGCAACATTTTAAGTAACGGAATCTAAGTATCATGGTGAATTCAGTAGATCTCCAATAGGATTCGCAAGTAATAAGCTAGTTATTCAAGATAGAGCAACGTTTTAACGAACTGAAACACTGTTTCTTTGTGAATTTAGTTAGTTCCCTGTAGCAGGCTCTTGTAATATGTGTACTCTTAAAGATTTATCAAAATTTCCTGAGCAGAATCTGAGTAACTTTGTGAATTCGGGTAGTTCCAAATAGGCCGCAGTAGTAATAAGTGGACTGTTCGGGATATAGAAAAATTTTAACGAATGGAATCAAAATTTCTAGGCGAATTCAGTGAGTTTCCAATGGGACATGCTTGTATGAGTGTGCTTTTCAATATATAGCAACATTTTAAGGAACGGATTCTAAGTATCATGGTGAATTCAGTAGGTTCCCAATAGGATTCGCCTTAATAAGCTTGTTATTCAAGATAGAGCAACGTTTTAACGAACTGAAGCACTGTTTCTTTGAATTCAGTTAGTTCCCAGTAGCAGGCTCTTGTAATATGTATACTTTAAAGATTTATCAAAATTTGTTGAGCCGAATCTCACATACTTCGTGAATTCAGTTTCTTCAAGTAGGGCTCAGTAGTAATAAGTGGACTGTTCGGGATATAGAAAAATTTTAACAAATGGAATCAAAATTTCTAGGCGAATTCAGTGAGTTCCCAATGGGACATGCTTGTATGAGTGTGCTTTTCAATATATAGCAACATTTTAAGGAACGGATTCTAAGTATCATGGTGAATTCAGTAGGTTCCCGATAGGATTCGCATTAATAAGCTTGTTATTCAAGATAGAGCAACGTTTTAACGAACTGAAACACTGTTTCTTTGTGAATTCAGTAAGGCCTAGGAGCAGGCTCTTGTAATTGTGTGCTTTTAAAGATTTATCAAATTTGGTGAGCCGAATCTCAGTAAGTTGGCGAATTCGATTAGTTCCCATAGGCCGCAGTAGTAATAAGTGGACTCTTCGGGATATAGAAAAATATTGAGGAATGGAATCAAAATTTCTAGACGAATTCAGGGAGTTCCCAATGGGACATGCTGTATGAGTGTTCTTTTCAATATATAGCAACATTTTAAAAAACGGAATCTAAGTATCATGGTGTATTCTGTAGATCTCCAATAGGAATCGCAAGTAATAAGCTTGTTATTCAAGATAGAGCAACGTTTTAACGAACTGAAACACTGTTTCTTTGTGAATTCAGTAAGTCCCAGGAGCAGGCTCTTGTAATTGTGTGCTTTTAAAGATTTATCAAAATTTGGTGAGCCGAATCTCAGTAAGTTGGTGATTTCGGTTAGTTCCCAATAGGCCGCAGTAGTAATAATTGGACTCTTCGGGATATAGAAAAATTTTCTCGAATGGAATAAAAATTTCTAGGCGAATTCAGGGAGTTCCCAATGGGACATGCTTGTATGAGTGTGCTTTTCAATATATAGCAACATTTTAAGTAACGGAATCTAAGTATCATTGTGAATTCAGTAGGTCTCCAATAGGATTCGCAAGTAATAAGCTAGTTATTCAAGATAGAGCAACGTTTTAACGAACTGAAGCACTGTTTCTTTGAATTCAGTTAGTTCCCAGTAGTAGGCTCTTGTAATATGTATACTTTAAAGATTTATCAAAATTTGTTGAGCCGAATCTCACATACTTCGTGAATTCAGTTTCTTCAAGTAGGGCTCAGTAGTAATAAGTGGACTGTTCGGGATATAGAAAAATTTTAACGAATGGAATCAAAATTTCTAGGCGAATTCAGTGAGTTCCCAATGGGACATGCTTGTATGAGTGTGCTTTTCAATATATAGCAACATTTTAAGGAACGGATTCTAAGTATCATGGTGAATTCAGTAGGTTCCCGATAGGATTCGCATTAATAAGCTTGTTATTCAAGATAGAGCAACGTTTTAACGAACTGAAACACTGTTTCTTTGTGAATTCAGTAAGGCTCAGGAGCAGGCTCTTGTAATTGTGTGCTTTTAAAGATTTATCAAATTTGGTGAGCCGAATCTCAGTAAGTTGGCGAATTCGATTAGTTCCCATAGGCCGTAGTAGTAATAAGTGGACTCTTCGGGATATAGAAAAATATTGAGGAATGGAATCAAAATTTCTAGACGAATTCAGGGAGTTCCCAATGGGACATGCTTGTATGAGTGTTCTTTTCAATATATAGCAACATTTTAAAAAACGGAATCTAAGTATCATGGTGTATTCTGTAGATCTCCAATAGGAATCGCAAGTAATAAGCTTGTTATTCAAGATAGAGCAACGTTTTATCGAACTGAAACACTGTTTCTTTGTGAATTCAGTAAGGCTCAGGAGCAGGCTCTTGTAATTGTGTGCTTTTAAAGATTTATCAAATTTGGTGAGCTGAATCTCAGTAAGTTGGCGAATTCGATTAGTTCCCATAGGCCGCAGTAGTAATAAGTGGACTCTTCGGGATATAGAAAAATATTGAGGAATGGAATCAAAATTTCTAGGCGTATTCAGGGAGTTCCCAATGGGACATGCTTGTATGAGTGTTCTTTTCAATATATAGCAACATTTTAAGTAACGGAATCTAAGTATCATGGTGAATTCTGTAGATCTCCAATAGGATTTGCAAGTAATAAGCATGTTATTCAAGATAGAGCAACGTTTTAACGAACTGAAACACTGTTTCTTTGTGAATTAAGTAAGGCCCAGTAGCAGGCTCTTGTAATTGTGTGCTTAAATATTTATCAAAATTTGGTGAGCCGATTCTCCGTAAGTTGGTGAATTCGGTTAGTTCCCAATAGTCCGCAGTAGTAATAAGTGGACTATTCGGGATATAGAAAAATTTTCACGAATGGAATCCAAAATCTAGGCGAATTCAGGGAGTTCCAAATGGGACATGCTTGTATGAGTGTGCTTTTCAATATATAGCAACAATTTAAGGAACGGAATCTAAGTATCATGGTGAATTCAGTAGGTCCGAATAGGATTCACAAGTAATAAGCTTGTTATTCAAGATAGAGCAACGTTTTAACGTACGCAAACACTGTTTCTTTGTGAATCTAGTTAGTTCCCAGTAGAAGGCTCTTGTAATATGTGTACTTTTATAGATTTATCAAAATTTCCTGATTCGAATCTCAGTAACTTCGTGAATTCCGGTAGTTCCAAATAGGCCGCAGTAGTAATAAGTGGACTGTTCGGTATATAGAAATATTTTCACGAATTGAATCAAAATTTCTAGGCGAATTCAGTGAGTTCCCAATGTGACATGCTTGTACGAGTGTGCTTTTCAATATATAGCAACATTTTAAGGAATGGATTCTAAGTATCATGGTGAATTCAGTAGGTTCCCAATAGGATTCGCATGTAATAAGCTTGTTATTCAAGATAGAGCAACGTTTTAACGAACTGAAACACTGTTTCTTTGTGAGTTCAGTAAGGCCCAGGAGCAGGCTCTTGCAATTGTGTGCTTTTAAAGATTCATCAAAATTGGTGAGCCGAACCTCAGTAAGTTGGTGAATTCGATTAGTTCCCTTAGGCCGCAGTAGTAATAAGTGGACTCTTCAGGATATAGAAAAATATTGAGAAATTGAATCAAAATTTCTATGCGAATTCAGGGAGTTCCCAATGGGACATGTTGTATGAGTGTTCTTTTCAATATATAGCAACATTTTAAGTAACGGAATCTAAGTATCATGGTGAATTCAGTAGATCTCCAATAGGATTCGCAAGTAATAAGCTTGTTATTCAAGATAGAGCAACGTTTTAACGAACTGAAACACTGTTTCTTTGTGAATTCAGTGAGGCCCAGTAGCAGGCTCTTGTAATTGTGTGCTTAAAGATTTATCAAAATTTGGTGAGCCGATTCTCCGTAAGTTGGTGAATTCGGTTAGTTCCCAATAGGCCGCAGTAGTAATAAGTGGACTGTTCGGGATATAGAAAAATTTTCACTAATGGAATCAAAATTTCTAGGCGAATTCAGGGAGGTCCAAATGGGACATGCTTGTATGAGTGTGCTTTTCAATATATAGCAACATTTTAAGGAACGGAATCTAAGTATCATGGTGAATTCAGTAGGTCCCAATAGGATTCATAAGAAATAAGCGTGTTATTCAAGATAGAGCAACGTTTTATCATACTCAAACACTTTTTTTTTGTATTTAGTTAGTTTCCTGTAGCAGGCTCTTGTAATATGTGTACTTTTAAAGAATTATCAAAATTTCCTGAGCCGAATCTCTGTAACTTCGTGAATTCGGGTAGTTCCAAATAGGCCGCAGTAGTAATAAGTGGACTCTTCGGGATATAGAAAAATTTTAACGAATGGAATCAAAATTTCTAGGCGAATTCAGTGAGTTCCCAATGGGACATGCTTGTATGAGTGTGCTTTTCAATATATAGCAACATTTTAAGGAACGGATTCTAAGTATCATGGTGAATTCAGTAGGTTCACAATAGGATTCGCATTAATAAGCTTGTTATTCAAGATAGAGCAACGTTTTAACGAACTGAAGCAGTGTTTCTTTGAATTCAGTTAGTTCCCAGTAGCAGGCTCTTGTAATATGTATACTTTAAAGATTTATCAAAATTTGTTGAGCCGAATCTCACATACTTCGTGAATTCAGTTTCTTCCAGTAGGGCTCAGTAGTAATAAGTGGACTGTTCGGGATATAGAAACATTTTCAGGAATGGAATCAAAATTTCTAGGCGAATTCAGGGAGTCCCAATGGGACATGCTTGTATGAGTATGCTTTTCAATATATAGCAACATTTTAAGGAACGGATTCTAAGTATCATGGTGAATTCAGTAGGTTCCCAATAGGATTCGCAAGTAATAAGCTTGTTATTCAAGATAGAGCAACGTTTTAACGAACTGAAACACTGTTTCTTTGTGAATTCAGTAAGGCTCAGGAGCAGGCTCTTGTAATTTTGTGCTTTTAAAGATTTATCAAATTTGGTGAGCCGAATCTCAGTAAGTTGGCGAATTCGATAAGTTCCCATAGGCCGCAGTAGTAATAAGTGGACTCTTCGGGATATAGAAAAATATTGAGGAATGGAATCAAAATTTCTAGGCGAATTCAAGGAGTTCCCAATGGGACATGCTTGTATGAGTGTTCTTTTCAATATATAGCAACATTTTAAAAAACGGAATCTAAGTATCATGGTGAATTCTGTAGATCTCCAATAGGAATCGCAAGTAATAAGCTTGTTATTCAAGATAGAGCAACGTTTTAACGAACTGAAACACTGTTTCTTTGTGAATTAAGTAAGGCCCAGTAGCAGGCTCTTGTAATTGTGTGCTTAAAGATTTATCAAAATTTGGTGAGCCGATTTTCCGTAAGTTGGTGAATTCGGTTAGTTCCCAATAGGCCGCAGTAGTAATAAGTGGACTGTTCGGGATATAGAAAAATTTTCACTAATGGAATCAAAATTTCTAGGCGAATTCAGGGAGTTCCAAATGGGACATGCTTGTATGAGTGTGCTTTTCAATATATAGCAACATTTTAAGGAACGGAATCTAAGTATCATGGTGAATTCAGTAGGTCCCAATAGGATTCACAAGTAATAAGCTTGTTATTCAAGATAGAGAAACGTTTTAACGTACTCAAACACTGTTTCTTTGTGAATTTAGTTAGTTCCCTGTAGCAGGCTCTTGTAATATGTGTACTTTTAAAGATTTATCAAAATTTCCTGGTCCGAATCTCTGTAAATTCGTGAATTCGGGTAGTTCCAAATAGGCCGCAGTAGTAATAAGTGGACTCTTCGGGATATAGAAAAATTTTAACGAATGGAATCAAAATTTCTAGGCGAATTCATGAGTTCCCAATGGGACATGCTTGTATGAGTGTGCTTTTCAATATATAGCAATATTTTAAGGTACGAATTCTAAGTATCATGTTGAATTCAGTAGGTTCCCGATAGGATTTGCATTTAATAATCTTGTTATTCAAGATAGAGCAACGTTTTAACGAACTGAAGCACTGTTTCTTTGAATTCAGTTAGTTCCCAGCAGCAGGCTCTTGTAATATGTACACTTTAAAGATTCATCACATTTATTGAGCCGAATCTCACATACTTCGTGAATTCAGTTTCTTCCAGTAGGGCTCAGTATGTATGAGTGGACTGTTCGGGATATAGAAAAATTTTAACGAATGGAATCAAAATTTCTAGGCGAATTCAGTGAGTTCCCAATGGGACATGCTTGTATGAGTGTGCTTTTCAATATATAGCAACATTTTAAGGAACGGAATCTAAGTATCATGGTGAATTCAATAGGTCCCAATAGGATTCGCAAGTAATAAGCTTGTTATTCAAGATAGAGCAATGTTTTAACGAATTGAAACACTGTTTCTTTGTGAATTCAGTTAGTTCCCAGTACAGGCTCTTGTAATATGTGTACTTTTAAAGATTTATCAAAATTTGGTGAGCCGAATCTCAGTAACTTTGTGAATTCACTTAGTTCCCAATAGGCCTCAATAGTAATAAGTGGATTGTTCGGGATATCGAAAAATTTTCACGAATGGAATGAAAATTTCTATGCGAATTCAGTGAGTTCCCAATGGGACATGCTTGTATGAGTGTGATTTTCAATATATAGCAACATTTTAAGGAACGGATTCTAAGTATCATGGTGAATGCAGTAGGTTCCCAATAGGATTCGCATGTAATAAGCTTGTTATTCAAGATAGAGCAATGTTTTATCGAACTGAAACACTGTTTCTTTGTGAATTCAGTAAGGCCCAGTAGCAGGCTCTTGTAATTGTGTGATTTTAAAGATTTATCAAAATTTGGTGAGCCGATTATCAGTAACTTGTTGATTTCGGTTAGTTCCCAATAGGCCGCAGTAGTAATAAGTGGACTCTTCGGGATATAGAAAAATTTTCACGAATGGAAAAAAAAGTGCTAGGCGAATTCAGGGAGTTCCCAGTGGGACATGCTTGTATGAGTGTGCTTTTCAATATATAGCAACATTGTAAGTAACGGAATCTAAGTATCATGGTGAATTCAGTAGATCTCCAATAGGATTCGCCAGTAATAAGCTTGTTATTCAAGATAGAGCAACGTTTTAACGAACTGAAACACTGTTTCTTTGTGAATTCAGTTAGTTCCCAGTAGAAGGCTCTTGTAATATGTGTACTTTTAAAGATTTATCAAAATTTGGTGAGCCGATTATCAGTAACTTGTTGATTTCGGTTAGTTCCCAATAGGCCGCAGTAGTAATAAGTGGACTCTTCGGGATATAGAAAAATTTTCACGAATGGAAAAAAAAGTGCTAGGCGAAATCAGGGAGTTCCCAGTGGGACATGCTTGTATGAGTGTGCTTTTCAATATATAGCAACATTGTAAGTAACGTAATCTAAGTATCATGGTGAATTCAGTAGATCTCCAATAGGATTCGCCAGTAATAAGCTTGTTATTCAAGATAGAGCAACGTTTTAACGAACTGAAACACTGTTTCTTTGTGAATTCAGTTAGTTCCCAGTAGAAGGCTCTTGTAATATGTGTACTTTTAAAGATTTATCAAAATTTGGTGAGCCGAATCTGAGTAACATGGTGAATTCGGTTAGTTCCCAATAGGCCGCAGTAGTAAAAAGTGGACTCTTCGGGATATAGAAAAATTTTCACGAATGGAATCAAAATTTCTAGGCGAATTCAGTGAGTTTACAATGGGACATGCTTGTATGAGTGTGCTTTTCAATATATAGCAACATTTTAAGGAACGGATTCTAAGTATCATGGTGAATTCAGTAGGTTCCCAATAGGATTCCCATGTAATAAGCTTGTTATTCAAGATAGAGCAATGTTTTAACGAACTGAAACACTGTTTCCTTGTGAATTCAGTTAGTTCCAAGTAGCAGGCTCTTGTAAATTTATGCTTTTAAATATTTATCAAAATTTGTTGAGCAGAATCTCAGATACTAGGTGAATTCAGTTTCTTCCCAATAGGGCTCAGTAGTAATAAGTGGACTGTTCGGGATATAGAAAAATTTTCACGAATGGAATCAAAATTTCTAGGCGAATTCAGTGAGTTCCCAATGGGACATGCTTGTATGAGATTGCTTTTCAATATATAGCAACAGTTTAACGAACGGAATCTAAGTATCATGGTGAATTCAGTAGGTTCCCAATAGGAGTCGCATATAATAAGCTTCTTATTCAAGATAGAGCAACTTTTTAACGAACTCAAACACTGTTTCCTTGTGAATTCAGGTGGTTCCCACTAGAAGGTCTTGTAATATGTATACTTTTAAAGATTTATCAAAATTTGTTGAGCCGAATCTCAGATACTTGGTAAATTCAGTTTTTTCCCAATAGGGCTCAGTAGTAATAAGTGGACGGTTCGGGATATAGAAAAATTTTCACGAAAGAAATCAAAATTTCTAGGCGAATTCAGGGATTTCCCAATGGGACATGCTTGTATGAGTGTGCTTTTCAATATATAGCAACATTTTAAGGAATGGAATCTAAGTATCATGGTGAATTCAATAGGTTCCCAATAGGACTCGCATGTAATAAGCCTGTTATTCAAGATAGAGCAACCCTTTAAGAAACTGGAACACTGTTTCTTTGTGAATTCAGTTAGTTCCCAGTAGCAGGCTCTTGTAATATGTATACTTTTAAAGATTTATCCAAATTTGTTGAGCCGAATCTCACATACTTCTTTAATTCAATTTTTTCCCATTTGGGCTCAGTAGTAATAAGTGGACTGTTCGGGATATAGAAAAATTTTCAGGAATGGAATCAAAATTTCTAGGCGAATTCAGTGAGTTCCCAATGGGAAATGCTTGTATGAGTGTGCTTTTCAATATATAGCAACATTTTAAGGAACGGAATCTAAGTAACATGGTGAATTCAGTAGTTCCCAGTAGGATTCGCATGTAAAAAGCTTGTTATTCAAGATAGAGCAATGTTTTATCGAACTGAAACACTGTTTCTTTGTGAATTCAGTAAGGCCCAGTAGCAGGCTCTTGTATGTGTGCTTTTAAATATTTATCAAAATTTGGTGAGCTGAATCTCAGTAAGTTGGTGAATTCGATTAGTTCCCAATAGGCCGCAGAAGTAATAAGTGGACTCTTGGGAATATAGAAAAATTTTCTGGAATGGAATCAAAATTTCTAGGAGATTTCAATGAGTTCCCAATGGGACATGCTGGTATGAGTGTGCTTTTCAATATATAGCAACAGTTTAACGAACGGAATCTAAGTATCATGGTGAATTCAGTATGTTCCCAATAGGATTCGCATGTAATAAGCTTCTTATTCAAGACAGAGCAACGTTTTAATGAACTGAAACACTGTTTCTTTGTGAATTCAGTCAGTTCCCAGTAGAAGGCTCATGTAATATGTATACTTTTAAAGATTTATCAAAATTTGGTGAGCAGAATCTCAGATACTAGGTGAATTCAGTTTCTTCCCAATAGGGCTCAGTAGTAATAAGTGGACTGTTCGGGATATAGAAAAATTTTCACGAATGGAATCAAAATTTCTAGGCGAATTCAGTGAGTTCCCAATGGGACATGCTTGTATGAGTTTGCTTTTCAATATATAGCAACAGTTTAACGAACGGAATCTAAGTATCATGGTGAATTCAGTAGGTTCCCAATAGGAGTCGCATATAATAAGCTTCTTATTCAAGATAGAGCAACGTTTTAACGAACTCAAACACTGTTTCCTTGTGAATTCAGGTAGTTCCCACTAGAAGGTCTTGTAACATGTATACTTTTAAAGATTTTTATCAAAATTTGTTGAGCCGAATCTCACATACTTGGTAAATTCAGTTTTTTCCCAATAGGGCTCAGTAGTAATAAGTGGACGGTTCGGGATATAGAAAAATTTTCACGAATGAAATCAAAATTTCTAGGCGAATTCAGGGAGTTCCCAATGGGACATGCTTGTATGAGTGTGCTTTTCAATATATAGCAACATTTTAGGAACGGAATCTAAGTATCATGGTGAATTCAATAGGTTCCCAATAGGAATCGCATGTAATAAGCCTGTTATTCAAGATAGAGCAACGTTTTAAGAAACTGGAACACTGTTTCTTTGTGAATTCAGTTAATTCCCTGTAGCAGGCTCTTGTAATATGTATACTTTTAAAGATTTATCAAAATTTGTTGAGCCGAATCTCACATACTTCGTGAATTCAGCTTCTTCCAGTATTGCTCAGTAGTAATAAGTGGACTGTTCGGGATATAGAAATATTTTCATTAATGGAATCAAAATTTCTAGGCGAATTCAGTGAGTTCCCAATGGGACATGCTTGTATGAGTGTGCTTTTCAATATAGAGCAACATTTTAAGGAACGGAATCTAAGTATCATGGTGAATTCAGTAGGTTCCCAATAGGATTCACAAGTAATAAGCTTGTTATTCAAGATAGAGCAACTTGTTAACGTATTCAAACACTGTTTCTTTGTGAATTTAGTTAGTTCCCAGAGGCAGGCTCCTGTATATGTGTACTTTTAAAGATTTATCAAAATTTCCTGAGCCGAATGTCAGTAACTTCGTGATTTCGGGTAGTTCGAAATAGGCCGCAGTAGTAATAAGTGGACTGTTCGGGATATAGAAAAATTTTCACGAATGGAATCAATATTTCTAGGCGAATTCAGTGAGTTCCCAATGGGACATGCTTGTAGGAGTGTGCTTTTCAATATATAGCAACATTTTAAGGAACGGATTCTAAGTATCATGTTGAATTCAGTAGGTTCCCAAGAGGATTCGCATGTAATAAGCTTGTTATTCAAGATAGAGCAACGTTTTAACGAACTGAAACACTGTTTCTTTGTGAATTCAGTTAGTTCCAAGTAGCAGGCTCTTGTAATTTTGTGCTTTTAAAGATTTATCAAAATTTGGTGAGCAGAATCTCAGATACTTGGTGAATTCAGTTTCTTCCCAATTGGCTCAGTAGTAATAAGTGGACTGTTTGGGATAAGAAAAATTTTCACGAATGAAATCAAAATTTCTAGGCGAATTCAGGGAGTTCCCAATGGGACATGCTTGTATGAGTGTGCTTTTCAATATATAGCAACATATTAAGGAACGGAATCTAAGTATCATGGTAAATTCAATAGGTTCCCAATAGGATTCGCATGTACTAAGCTTGTTATTCAAGATAGAGCAAAGTTTTAACGAACTAAAACACTATTTCTTTGTGAATTCAGTTAGTTCCCAGTAGCAGGTCTTGTATTATGTGTACTTTTAAAGATTTATAAAACTTTGGTGAGCCAAATGTCAGGAACTTGGTGAATTCACTTAGTTACCAATTGGCCGCAGTAGTAATAAGTGGACTGTTCGGGATATAGAAAAATTTTCACGAATGGAATCAAAATTTCTAGGCGAATTCAATGAGTTCCCAATGGGACATGCTTGTATGAGTGTGCTTTTCAATATATAGCAACATTTTAAGGAACGGAATCTAAGTATCATGGTGAATTCAGTAGGTTCCCAAAAGGGTTCGCAAGTAATAAGCTTGTTATTCAAGATAGAGCAATGTTTTAACAAATTGAAACACTGTTTCTTTGTGAATTAAGTTAGTTCCCAGTAGCAGGCTCTTGTAATATGTGTACTTTTAAAGATTTATCAAAATTTGGCTGAGCCGAATCTCAGTAACTTTGTGAATTTACTTAGTTCCCAATAGGCCGCAGTAGTAATAAGTGGACTGTTCGGGATATCGAAAAATTTTCACGAATGGAAAGATAATTTCTATGCGAATTCAGTGAGTTCCCAATGGGACATGCTTGTATGAGTGTGCTTTTCAATATTTAGCAACATTTTAAAGAACGGATTCTAATTATCATTGTGAATTCAGTAGGTTCCCAATAGGATTTGCATTTAATAAGCTTGTTATTCAAGATAGAGCAACGTTTGAACGAACTGAAATACAGTTTATTTGTGAATTCAGTCAGGCCCAGTAGCAGGCTCTTGTAATTTTGTGCTTTTAAAGATTTATCAAAATTTGGTGAGCCGAATCTCAGTTAGTTGGTGAATTCTGTTAGTTCCCAATAGGCCGCAGTAGTAATAAGTGGACTGTTCGGGATATAGAAAAATTTTCACGAATGGAATCAAAATTACTAGGCGAATGAGGGAGTTCCCAATGGGACATGCTTGTATGAGTGTGCTTTTCAATATATAGCAACATTTCAAGTAACGGAATCTAGTATCATGGTGAATTCAGTAGATCTCCAATAGGATTCGCAAGTAATAAGCTTGTTATTCAAGATAGAGCAAAGTTTTAACGAACTGAAACACTGTTTCTTTGTGAATTCAGTTAGTTCCCAGTAGCAGGCTCTTGTAATATGTGTCCTTTAAAGATTTATCAAAATTTGGTGAGCCAAATCTTAGTAACATGGTGAATTCGGTTATTTCCCAAAAGGCTGCAGTAGTAATAAGTGGACTCTTCGGGATATAGAAAAATTTTCAATGGAATCAAAATTTCTAGGCGAATTCAGTGAGTTCCCAATGGGACATGCTTGTATGAGTGTGCTTTTCAATATATAGCAACAGTTTAACGAACGGAATCTAAGTATCATGGTGAATTCAGTAGGTTCCCAATAGGATTCGGATTTAATAAGCTTGTTATTCAAGATAGAGCAACGTTTTAACGAACTGAAGCACTGTTTCTTTGTAAATTTAGTTAATCCCAGTAGCAGGCCCTTGTAATATGTATACTTTTAAAGATTTATCAAAATTTGTAGAGCCGAATCTCACATAATTCGTGAATTCAGTTTCTTCCCAATAGGGGTCAGTAGTAATAAGTGGACTGTTCGGGATATAGAAAAATTTTCACGAATGGAATCAAAATTTCTAGGCGAATTCAGTGAGTTCCCAATGGGACATGCTTGTATTAGTGTGCTTTTCAATATATAGCAACATTTTAAGGAACGGAATCTAAGTATCGTGGTGAATTCAGTAGGTCCCAATAGGTATCACAAGTAATAAGCTTGTTATTCAAGATAGAGCAACGTTTTAACGTACTCAAACACTGTTTCTTTGTGAGTTTAGTTAGTTCCCTGTAGCAGGCTCTTGTAATATGTGTACTTTTAAAGATTTATCAAAATTTCCTGATTCGAATCTCAGTAACTTCGTGAATTCGGGTAGTTCCAAATAGGCCGCAGTAGTAATAAGTGGACTCTTCGGGATATAGAAAAATTTTAACGAATGGAATCAAAATTTCTAGGCGAATTCAGTGAGTTCCCAATGGGACATGCTTGTATGAGTGTGCTTTTCAATATATAGCAACATTTTAAGGAACGGATTCTAAGTATCATGGTGAATTCAGTAGGTTCACAATAGGATTCGCATTAATAAGCTTGTTATTCAAGATAGAGCAACGTTTTAACGAACTGAAGCAGTGTTTCTTTGAATTCAGTTAGTTCCCAGTAGCAGGCTCTTGTAATATGTATACTTTAAAGATTTATCAAAATTTGTTGAGCCGAATCTCACATACTTCGTGAATTCAGTTTCTTCCAGTAGGGCTCAGTAGTAATAAGTGGACTGTTCGGGATATAGAAACATTTTCAGGAATGGAATCAAAATTTCTAGGCGAATTCAGGGAGTCCCAATGGGACATGCTTGTATGAGTATGCTTTTCAATATATAGCAACATTTTAAGGAACGGATTCTAAGTATCATGGTGAATTCAGTAGGTTCCCAATAGGATTCGCAAGTAATAAGCTTGTTATTCAAGATAGAGCAACGTTTTAACGAACTGAAACACTGTTTCTTTGTGAATTCAGTAAGGCTCAGGAGCAGGCTCTTGTAATTTTGTGCTTTTAAAGATTTATCAAATTTGGTGAGCCGAATCTCAGTAAGTTGGCGAATTCGATAAGTTCCCATAGGCCGCAGTAGTAATAAGTGGACTCTTCGGGATATAGAAAAATATTGAGGAATGGAATCAAAATTTCTAGGCGAATTCAAGGAGTTCCCAATGGGACATGCTTGTATGAGTGTTCTTTTCAATATATAGCAACATTTTAAAAAACGGAATCTAAGTATCATGGTGAATTCTGTAGATCTCCAATAGGAATCGCAAGTAATAAGCTTGTTATTCAAGATAGAGCAACGTTTTAACGAACTGAAACACTGTTTCTTTGTGAATTAAGTAAGGCCCAGTAGCAGGCTCTTGTAATTGTGTGCTTAAAGATTTATCAAAATTTGGTGAGCCGATTTTCCGTAAGTTGGTGAATTCGGTTAGTTCCCAATAGGCCGCAGTAGTAATAAGTGGACTGTTCGGGATATAGAAAAATTTTCACTAATGGAATCAAAATTTCTAGGCGAATTCAGGGAGTTCCAAATGGGACATGCTTGTATGAGTGTGCTTTTCAATATATAGCAACATTTTAAGGAACGGAATCTAAGTATCATGGTGAATTCAGTAGGTCCCAATAGGATTCACAAGTAATAAGCTTGTTATTCAAGATAGAGAAACGTTTTAACGTACTCAAACACTGTTTCTTTGTGAATTTAGTTAGTTCCCTGTAGCAGGCTCTTGTAATATGTGTACTTTTAAAGATTTATCAAAATTTCCTGGTCCGAATCTCTGTAAATTCGTGAATTCGGGTAGTTCCAAATAGGCCGCAGTAGTAATAAGTGGACTCTTCGGGATATAGAAAAATTTTAACGAATGGAATCAAAATTTCTAGGCGAATTCATGAGTTCCCAATGGGACATGCTTGTATGAGTGTGCTTTTCAATATATAGCAATATTTTAAGGTACGAATTCTAAGTATCATGTTGAATTCAGTAGGTTCCCGATAGGATTTGCATTTAATAATCTTGTTATTCAAGATAGAGCAACGTTTTAACGAACTGAAGCACTGTTTCTTTGAATTCAGTTAGTTCCCAGCAGCAGGCTCTTGTAATATGTACACTTTAAAGATTCATCACATTTATTGAGCCGAATCTCACATACTTCGTGAATTCAGTTTCTTCCAGTAGGGCTCAGTATGTATGAGTGGACTGTTCGGGATATAGAAAAATTTTAACGAATGGAATCAAAATTTCTAGGCGAATTCAGTGAGTTCCCAATGGGACATGCTTGTATGAGTGTGCTTTTCAATATATAGCAACATTTTAAGGAACGGAATCTAAGTATCATGGTGAATTCAATAGGTCCCAATAGGATTCGCAAGTAATAAGCTTGTTATTCAAGATAGAGCAATGTTTTAACGAATTGAAACACTGTTTCTTTGTGAATTCAGTTAGTTCCCAGTACAGGCTCTTGTAATATGTGTACTTTTAAAGATTTATCAAAATTTGGTGAGCCGAATCTCAGTAACTTTGTGAATTCACTTAGTTCCCAATAGGCCTCAATAGTAATAAGTGGATTGTTCGGGATATCGAAAAATTTTCACGAATGGAATGAAAATTTCTATGCGAATTCAGTGAGTTCCCAATGGGACATGCTTGTATGAGTGTGATTTTCAATATATAGCAACATTTTAAGGAACGGATTCTAAGTATCATGGTGAATGCAGTAGGTTCCCAATAGGATTCGCATGTAATAAGCTTGTTATTCAAGATAGAGCAATGTTTTATCGAACTGAAACACTGTTTCTTTGTGAATTCAGTAAGGCCCAGTAGCAGGCTCTTGTAATTGTGTGATTTTAAAGATTTATCAAAATTTGGTGAGCCGATTATCAGTAACTTGTTGATTTCGGTTAGTTCCCAATAGGCCGCAGTAGTAATAAGTGGACTCTTCGGGATATAGAAAAATTTTCACGAATGGAAAAAAAAGTGCTAGGCGAATTCAGGGAGTTCCCAGTGGGACATGCTTGTATGAGTGTGCTTTTCAATATATAGCAACATTGTAAGTAACGGAATCTAAGTATCATGGTGAATTCAGTAGATCTCCAATAGGATTCGCCAGTAATAAGCTTGTTATTCAAGATAGAGCAACGTTTTAACGAACTGAAACACTGTTTCTTTGTGAATTCAGTTAGTTCCCAGTAGAAGGCTCTTGTAATATGTGTACTTTTAAAGATTTATCAAAATTTGGTGAGCCGATTATCAGTAACTTGTTGATTTCGGTTAGTTCCCAATAGGCCGCAGTAGTAATAAGTGGACTCTTCGGGATATAGAAAAATTTTCACGAATGGAAAAAAAAGTGCTAGGCGAAATCAGGGAGTTCCCAGTGGGACATGCTTGTATGAGTGTGCTTTTCAATATATAGCAACATTGTAAGTAACGTAATCTAAGTATCATGGTGAATTCAGTAGATCTCCAATAGGATTCGCCAGTAATAAGCTTGTTATTCAAGATAGAGCAACGTTTTAACGAACTGAAACACTGTTTCTTTGTGAATTCAGTTAGTTCCCAGTAGAAGGCTCTTGTAATATGTGTACTTTTAAAGATTTATCAAAATTTGGTGAGCCGAATCTGAGTAACATGGTGAATTCGGTTAGTTCCCAATAGGCCGCAGTAGTAAAAAGTGGACTCTTCGGGATATAGAAAAATTTTCACGAATGGAATCAAAATTTCTAGGCGAATTCAGTGAGTTTACAATGGGACATGCTTGTATGAGTGTGCTTTTCAATATATAGCAACATTTTAAGGAACGGATTCTAAGTATCATGGTGAATTCAGTAGGTTCCCAATAGGATTCCCATGTAATAAGCTTGTTATTCAAGATAGAGCAATGTTTTAACGAACTGAAACACTGTTTCCTTGTGAATTCAGTTAGTTCCAAGTAGCAGGCTCTTGTAAATTTATGCTTTTAAATATTTATCAAAATTTGTTGAGCAGAATCTCAGATACTAGGTGAATTCAGTTTCTTCCCAATAGGGCTCAGTAGTAATAAGTGGACTGTTCGGGATATAGAAAAATTTTCACGAATGGAATCAAAATTTCTAGGCGAATTCAGTGAGTTCCCAATGGGACATGCTTGTATGAGATTGCTTTTCAATATATAGCAACAGTTTAACGAACGGAATCTAAGTATCATGGTGAATTCAGTAGGTTCCCAATAGGAGTCGCATATAATAAGCTTCTTATTCAAGATAGAGCAACTTTTTAACGAACTCAAACACTGTTTCCTTGTGAATTCAGGTGGTTCCCACTAGAAGGTCTTGTAATATGTATACTTTTAAAGATTTATCAAAATTTGTTGAGCCGAATCTCAGATACTTGGTAAATTCAGTTTTTTCCCAATAGGGCTCAGTAGTAATAAGTGGACGGTTCGGGATATAGAAAAATTTTCACGAAAGAAATCAAAATTTCTAGGCGAATTCAGGGATTTCCCAATGGGACATGCTTGTATGAGTGTGCTTTTCAATATATAGCAACATTTTAAGGAATGGAATCTAAGTATCATGGTGAATTCAATAGGTTCCCAATAGGACTCGCATGTAATAAGCCTGTTATTCAAGATAGAGCAACCCTTTAAGAAACTGGAACACTGTTTCTTTGTGAATTCAGTTAGTTCCCAGTAGCAGGCTCTTGTAATATGTATACTTTTAAAGATTTATCCAAATTTGTTGAGCCGAATCTCACATACTTCTTTAATTCAATTTTTTCCCATTTGGGCTCAGTAGTAATAAGTGGACTGTTCGGGATATAGAAAAATTTTCAGGAATGGAATCAAAATTTCTAGGCGAATTCAGTGAGTTCCCAATGGGAAATGCTTGTATGAGTGTGCTTTTCAATATATAGCAACATTTTAAGGAACGGAATCTAAGTAACATGGTGAATTCAGTAGTTCCCAGTAGGATTCGCATGTAAAAAGCTTGTTATTCAAGATAGAGCAATGTTTTATCGAACTGAAACACTGTTTCTTTGTGAATTCAGTAAGGCCCAGTAGCAGGCTCTTGTATGTGTGCTTTTAAATATTTATCAAAATTTGGTGAGCTGAATCTCAGTAAGTTGGTGAATTCGATTAGTTCCCAATAGGCCGCAGAAGTAATAAGTGGACTCTTGGGAATATAGAAAAATTTTCTGGAATGGAATCAAAATTTCTAGGAGATTTCAATGAGTTCCCAATGGGACATGCTGGTATGAGTGTGCTTTTCAATATATAGCAACAGTTTAACGAACGGAATCTAAGTATCATGGTGAATTCAGTATGTTCCCAATAGGATTCGCATGTAATAAGCTTCTTATTCAAGACAGAGCAACGTTTTAATGAACTGAAACACTGTTTCTTTGTGAATTCAGTCAGTTCCCAGTAGAAGGCTCATGTAATATGTATACTTTTAAAGATTTATCAAAATTTGGTGAGCAGAATCTCAGATACTAGGTGAATTCAGTTTCTTCCCAATAGGGCTCAGTAGTAATAAGTGGACTGTTCGGGATATAGAAAAATTTTCACGAATGGAATCAAAATTTCTAGGCGAATTCAGTGAGTTCCCAATGGGACATGCTTGTATGAGTTTGCTTTTCAATATATAGCAACAGTTTAACGAACGGAATCTAAGTATCATGGTGAATTCAGTAGGTTCCCAATAGGAGTCGCATATAATAAGCTTCTTATTCAAGATAGAGCAACGTTTTAACGAACTCAAACACTGTTTCCTTGTGAATTCAGGTAGTTCCCACTAGAAGGTCTTGTAACATGTATACTTTTAAAGATTTTTATCAAAATTTGTTGAGCCGAATCTCACATACTTGGTAAATTCAGTTTTTTCCCAATAGGGCTCAGTAGTAATAAGTGGACGGTTCGGGATATAGAAAAATTTTCACGAATGAAATCAAAATTTCTAGGCGAATTCAGGGAGTTCCCAATGGGACATGCTTGTATGAGTGTGCTTTTCAATATATAGCAACATTTTAGGAACGGAATCTAAGTATCATGGTGAATTCAATAGGTTCCCAATAGGAATCGCATGTAATAAGCCTGTTATTCAAGATAGAGCAACGTTTTAAGAAACTGGAACACTGTTTCTTTGTGAATTCAGTTAATTCCCTGTAGCAGGCTCTTGTAATATGTATACTTTTAAAGATTTATCAAAATTTGTTGAGCCGAATCTCACATACTTCGTGAATTCAGCTTCTTCCAGTATTGCTCAGTAGTAATAAGTGGACTGTTCGGGATATAGAAATATTTTCATTAATGGAATCAAAATTTCTAGGCGAATTCAGTGAGTTCCCAATGGGACATGCTTGTATGAGTGTGCTTTTCAATATAGAGCAACATTTTAAGGAACGGAATCTAAGTATCATGGTGAATTCAGTAGGTTCCCAATAGGATTCACAAGTAATAAGCTTGTTATTCAAGATAGAGCAACTTGTTAACGTATTCAAACACTGTTTCTTTGTGAATTTAGTTAGTTCCCAGAGGCAGGCTCCTGTATATGTGTACTTTTAAAGATTTATCAAAATTTCCTGAGCCGAATGTCAGTAACTTCGTGATTTCGGGTAGTTCGAAATAGGCCGCAGTAGTAATAAGTGGACTGTTCGGGATATAGAAAAATTTTCACGAATGGAATCAATATTTCTAGGCGAATTCAGTGAGTTCCCAATGGGACATGCTTGTAGGAGTGTGCTTTTCAATATATAGCAACATTTTAAGGAACGGATTCTAAGTATCATGTTGAATTCAGTAGGTTCCCAAGAGGATTCGCATGTAATAAGCTTGTTATTCAAGATAGAGCAACGTTTTAACGAACTGAAACACTGTTTCTTTGTGAATTCAGTTAGTTCCAAGTAGCAGGCTCTTGTAATTTTGTGCTTTTAAAGATTTATCAAAATTTGGTGAGCAGAATCTCAGATACTTGGTGAATTCAGTTTCTTCCCAATTGGCTCAGTAGTAATAAGTGGACTGTTTGGGATAAGAAAAATTTTCACGAATGAAATCAAAATTTCTAGGCGAATTCAGGGAGTTCCCAATGGGACATGCTTGTATGAGTGTGCTTTTCAATATATAGCAACATATTAAGGAACGGAATCTAAGTATCATGGTAAATTCAATAGGTTCCCAATAGGATTCGCATGTACTAAGCTTGTTATTCAAGATAGAGCAAAGTTTTAACGAACTAAAACACTATTTCTTTGTGAATTCAGTTAGTTCCCAGTAGCAGGTCTTGTATTATGTGTACTTTTAAAGATTTATAAAACTTTGGTGAGCCAAATGTCAGGAACTTGGTGAATTCACTTAGTTACCAATTGGCCGCAGTAGTAATAAGTGGACTGTTCGGGATATAGAAAAATTTTCACGAATGGAATCAAAATTTCTAGGCGAATTCAATGAGTTCCCAATGGGACATGCTTGTATGAGTGTGCTTTTCAATATATAGCAACATTTTAAGGAACGGAATCTAAGTATCATGGTGAATTCAGTAGGTTCCCAAAAGGGTTCGCAAGTAATAAGCTTGTTATTCAAGATAGAGCAATGTTTTAACAAATTGAAACACTGTTTCTTTGTGAATTAAGTTAGTTCCCAGTAGCAGGCTCTTGTAATATGTGTACTTTTAAAGATTTATCAAAATTTGGCTGAGCCGAATCTCAGTAACTTTGTGAATTTACTTAGTTCCCAATAGGCCGCAGTAGTAATAAGTGGACTGTTCGGGATATCGAAAAATTTTCACGAATGGAAAGATAATTTCTATGCGAATTCAGTGAGTTCCCAATGGGACATGCTTGTATGAGTGTGCTTTTCAATATTTAGCAACATTTTAAAGAACGGATTCTAATTATCATTGTGAATTCAGTAGGTTCCCAATAGGATTTGCATTTAATAAGCTTGTTATTCAAGATAGAGCAACGTTTGAACGAACTGAAATACAGTTTATTTGTGAATTCAGTCAGGCCCAGTAGCAGGCTCTTGTAATTTTGTGCTTTTAAAGATTTATCAAAATTTGGTGAGCCGAATCTCAGTTAGTTGGTGAATTCTGTTAGTTCCCAATAGGCCGCAGTAGTAATAAGTGGACTGTTCGGGATATAGAAAAATTTTCACGAATGGAATCAAAATTACTAGGCGAATGAGGGAGTTCCCAATGGGACATGCTTGTATGAGTGTGCTTTTCAATATATAGCAACATTTCAAGTAACGGAATCTAGTATCATGGTGAATTCAGTAGATCTCCAATAGGATTCGCAAGTAATAAGCTTGTTATTCAAGATAGAGCAAAGTTTTAACGAACTGAAACACTGTTTCTTTGTGAATTCAGTTAGTTCCCAGTAGCAGGCTCTTGTAATATGTGTCCTTTAAAGATTTATCAAAATTTGGTGAGCCAAATCTTAGTAACATGGTGAATTCGGTTATTTCCCAAAAGGCTGCAGTAGTAATAAGTGGACTCTTCGGGATATAGAAAAATTTTCAATGGAATCAAAATTTCTAGGCGAATTCAGTGAGTTCCCAATGGGACATGCTTGTATGAGTGTGCTTTTCAATATATAGCAACAGTTTAACGAACGGAATCTAAGTATCATGGTGAATTCAGTAGGTTCCCAATAGGATTCGGATTTAATAAGCTTGTTATTCAAGATAGAGCAACGTTTTAACGAACTGAAGCACTGTTTCTTTGTAAATTTAGTTAATCCCAGTAGCAGGCCCTTGTAATATGTATACTTTTAAAGATTTATCAAAATTTGTAGAGCCGAATCTCACATAATTCGTGAATTCAGTTTCTTCCCAATAGGGGTCAGTAGTAATAAGTGGACTGTTCGGGATATAGAAAAATTTTCACGAATGGAATCAAAATTTCTAGGCGAATTCAGTGAGTTCCCAATGGGACATGCTTGTATTAGTGTGCTTTTCAATATATAGCAACATTTTAAGGAACGGAATCTAAGTATCGTGGTGAATTCAGTAGGTCCCAATAGGTATCACAAGTAATAAGCTTGTTATTCAAGATAGAGCAACGTTTTAACGTACTCAAACACTGTTTCTTTGTGAGTTTAGTTAGTTCCCTGTAGCAGGCTCTTGTAATATGTGTACTTTTAAAGATTTATCAAAATTTCCTGAGCCGAATCTCAGTAACTTCGTGAATTCGGGTAGTTCCAAATAGGATTCAGTAATAATAAGTGTACAGGTCGGGATATAGAAAAATTTTCAAGAATGGAATCAAAATTTCTAGGCGAATTTTGTGAGTTCTCAATGGGACATGCTTGTATGAGTGTGCTTTTCAATATATAGCAACATTTTAAGGAAGGAATCTAAGTATCATGGTGAATTCAGTAGATCTCCTATAGGATTCGCATGTAATAAGCTTGTTATTCAAGATAGAGCAACTTTTTAACGAACTGAAACACTGTTTCTTTGTAAATTCGGTTAGTTCACAGTAGCAGGGTCGTGTAATATGTTTACTTTTAAAGACTTATCTAAATATGGTGAGCCGAATCTCAGTAACTTCGTGAATTCGTGTAGTTCCAAATAGGCCGCAGTAGTAATAAGTGGAATGTTCGGGATATAGAAAAATTTTCACGAATGGAATCAAAATTTCTAGGCGAATTCAGTGCGTTCCCAATGGCACATGCTTGTATGAGTGTGCTTTTCAATATATAGAAAAATTTTAAGGAACGGATTCTAAGTATCATGGTGAATTTAGTAGTTTTCCAATAGGATTCTCATGTAATAAGCTTGTTATTCAAGATAGAGCAACGTTTTAACGAACTGAAACACTGTTTCTTTGTGGATTCAGTTAGTTCCAAGTAGCAGGCTCTTGTAATTTTATGCTTTTAAAGATTTATCAAAATTTGGTGAGCAGAATCTCAGATACTTGGTGAATTCAGTTTCTTCCCAATAGGGCTCAGTAGTAATAAGTGGACTGTTCGGGATATAGAAATATTTTCACGAATGAAATCAAAATTTCTTGGCGAATTCAGAGATTTCCCAAAGGGACATGCTTGTATGAGTGTGCTTTTCAAAATATAGCAACATTTAAATGAACGAAATCTAAGTATCATTGTGAATTCAATAGTTTCCCAATAGGATTCGCATGTAATAAGCTTGTTAATCAAGATAGAGCTACGTTTTAACGAACTGAAACACTGTTTCTTTGTGAATTCAGTTAGGTCGCAATAGCAGGTCTTGTAATATTTGTACTTTTAAAGATTTATCAATCTTTGGTGAGCGGAAAGTCAGGAACTTTGTGAATTCACTTAGTTACCAATAGGGCGCAGTAGTAATAAGTGGACTGTTCGGGATATAGAAAAATTTTCAGGAATGGAATCAAAATTTCTAGGCGAATTCAGTGAGTTCCCAATGGGACATGCTTGTATGAGTGTGCCTTTCAATATATAGCAACATTTTAAGGAACGTAATCTAAGTATCATGGTGAATTCAGTATATTCCCAATTGGATTCGCATGTAATAAGCTTGTTATTCAAGATAGAGCAACGTTTTAACGAACTGAAACACTGTTTCTTTGTGAATTCAGTTAGTTCCAAGTACCAGGCTCTTGTAATTTTGTGCTTTTAAAGATTTATCAAAATTTGGTGAGCAGAATCTCAGATACTTGGTGAATTCAGTTCCTTCCCAATAGGGCTCAGTAGAAATAAGTGGACTGTTCTTGATATAGAAAAATTTTCAGGAATGGAATCAAAATTTCTAGGCGAATTCAGGGAGTTCCCAATGGGACATGCTTGTATGATTGTGCTTTTCAATATATAGGAACATTTTAAGGAATGGAATCTAAGTATCATGGTTAATTCAATAGGTTCCAATAGGATTCGCAAGTAATAAGCTTGTTATTCAAGATAGAGCAACGTTTTAACGAACTCAAACACTGTTTCTTTGTGAATTTAGTTAGTTCCAAGTAGCAGGCTCTTGTAATATGTATACTTTTAAAGGTTTATCAAAATTTGTTGAGCCGACTCTCAGTTACTTGGTGAAATCAGTTTTTTCCCAATAGGGCTCAGTAGTAATAATTGGACTCTTCGGGATATAGAAAAATTTTCAGGAATGGAATCAAAATTTCTAGGCAAATTCAGTGAGTTCCCAATGGGACATGCTTGTATGAGTGTGGTTTTCAATATATAGCAACATTTTAAGGAACGGAATCTAAGTATCATGGGGAATTCAGTAGATCTCCAATAGGATTCGCATGTAATAAGCTTGTTATTCAAGATGGAGCAACGTTTTAACGAACTGAAGCACTGTTTCTTTGTAAATTCAGTTAGTTCCCAGTAGCAGGCTCTTGTACTATGTGTAGTTTTAAAGACTTATCAAAATTTGGTGAGCCGAATCTCAGTAACTTCGTGAATTCGTGTACTTCCAAATATGCCGCAGTAGTAATAAGTGGACTGTTCGGGATATAGAAAAATTTTAACGAATGGAATCAAAATTTCTAGGCGAATTCAATGAGTTCCCAATGGGACATGCTTGTATGAGTGTGCTTTTCAATATATAGCAACAGTTTAACGAACAGATTCTAAGTATCATGGTGAATTCAGTATGTTCCCAATAGAATTCACATGTAATAAGCTTGTTATTCAATACAGAGCAACGTTTTAACGAACTGAAACACTGTTTTTTTGTGAATTCAGTCAGTTCCCAGTAGCAGGCTCTTGTAATATGTATACTTTTAAAGATTTATCAAAATTTGTTGAGCCGAATCTTAGATACTTGGTGAATTCAGTTTCTTCCCAATAGGGCTCAGGAGTAATAAGTGGACTGTTTGGGATATAGAAAAATTATCACGAATGGAATCAAAATTTCCAGGCGAATTCAGTGAGTTCGTAATGGGACATGCTTGTATGAGTGTGCTTTTCAATATATAGCAACAGTTTAACGAACGGAATCTAAGTATCATGGTGAATTCAGTATGTTCCCAATAGGATTCGCATGTAATATGCTTGTTATTCAAGACAGAGCAACGTTTTAACGAACTTAAACACTGTTTCTTTGTGAATTCAGTCAGTCCCAGTAGCAGGCTCTTGTAATATGTATACTTTTAAGATTTATCAAAATTTGGTGAGCCGCATCTCATATACTTGGTGAATTCAGTTTCTTCCCAATAGGGCTCAGTAGTAATAAGTGGACTGTTCGGGATATAGAAAAATTTTCAGGAATGGAATCAAAATTTCTAGGCGATTTCAGTGAGTTCCTAATGGGACATGCTTGTATGAGTGTGCTTTTCAATATATAGCAACATTTTAAGGAATGGTATCTAAGGATCATGGTGAATTCAATAGCTTCCCAATATGATTCGCAAGTAACAAGCTTGTTATTCAAGATAGAGCAATGTTTAACGAACTGAAACACTGTTTCTTTGTGAATTCAGTTAGTTCCAAGTAGCACGCTCTTGTAATATGTGTACTTTTAAAGATTTATTAAAATTTGGTGAGCCGAATCTCAGTAACTTCGTGAATTCGGGTAGTTCCAGATAGGCCGCTGTAGTAATAAGTGGACTGTTCAGGATATAGAAAAATTTTCACGAATGGAATCAAAATTTCTATGCGAATTCAGTGAGTTCCCAATGCGACATGCTTGTATGAGTGTGCTTTTCAATATATAGCAAGAGTTTAACGAACGGAATCTAAGTATCATGGTGAATTCTGTAGGTTCCCAATAGGATTCGCATATAATAAGCTTGTTATTCAAGATAGAGCAACGTTTTAACGAACTCAAACACTGTTTCTTTGTGAATTTAGTTAGTTCCCTCTAGAAGGCTCTTGTAATATGTATACTTTTAAAGATTTATCAAAATTTGTTGAGCCGAATCTCAGATACTTGGTGAATTCAGTTTTTTCCCAATAGGGCTCAGTAGTAATAAGTGGACTGTTCGGTATATAGAAAAATTTTCACGAATGAAATCAAAATTTCTAGGCGAATTCAGGGAGTTCCCAATGGGACATGCTTGTATGAGTGTGCTTTTAAATATATAGCAACATTTTAAAGAACGGAATCTAAGTATCATGGTGAATTCAGTAGATCTCCAATAGGATTCGCATGTAATAAGCTTGTTATTCAAGATAGAGCAACGTTTTAACGAACTGAAGCACTGTTTCTTTGTGAACTCAGTTAATTTCCAGTAGCAGGCTCCTGTAATATGTATACTTTTAAAGATTTATCAAAATTTGTTGAGCCGAATCTCACATACTTCGTGAATTCAGTTTCTTCCCAATAGGGCTCAGTAGTAATAAGTGGACTGTGCGGGATATAGAAAAATTTTCATGAATGGAATAAATTTTCTAGGGGAATTCAGTGAGTTCCCAATGGGACATATTTGTATGAGTGTGCTTTTCAATATATAGCAACATTTTAAGAACGGATTCTAAGTATCATGGTAAATTCAGTTGGTTCCCAAAAGGGTTCACAAGTAATAAGCTTGTTATTCAAGATAGAGCAATGTTTTAACGAATTGAAACACTGTTTCTTTGTGAATTAAGTTAGTTCCGAGTAGCAGGCTCTTGTAATATGTGTACTTTTAAAGATTTATCAAAATTTGGCTGAGCCGAATCTCAGTAACTTTGTGAATTCACTTAGTTCCCAATAGCCCGAAGTAGTAATAAGTGGACTGTTCGGGATATCGCAAAATTTTCACGAATGGAATGAAAATTTCTATGCGAATTCAGTGAGTTCCCAATGGGACATGCTTGTATGAGTGTGCTTTTCAATATATAGCAACATTTTAAGGAACGGTATCTAAGTATCCTGGTGAATTCAGTATGTTCCCAATAGGATTCGCATTTAATTAGCTTGTTATTCAAGATAGAGCAACGTTTTAACGAACTGAAACACTGTTTCTTTGTGAATTCAGTCAGTTCCCAGTAGCAGGCTCTTGTAATATGTTTACTTTTAAAGATTTATCAAAATTTGGTGAGATGAATCTCAGGAACTTTGTGAATTCACTTAGTTCCCAATAGGCCGCAGTAGTAATAAGTGGACTGTTCGGGATATAGAAAAATTTTCACGAATGGAATCAAAATTTCTAGGCGAATTCAGGGAGTTCCCAATGGGACATGCTTGTATGAGTGTGCTTTTCAATATATAGCAACATTTTAAGTAACGGAATCTAAGTATCATGGTGAATTCAGTAGACCTCCAATAGGATTCGCAAGTAATAAGCTTGTTATTCAAGATGGAGCAAAGTTTTAATGAACTGAAACACTGTTTCTTTGTGAATTCAGTTAGTTCCCAGTAGCAGGCTCTTGTAATATGTGTCCTTTAAAGATTTATCAAAATTTGGTGAGCCGAATCTGAGTAACATGGTGAATTCGGTTATTTCCCAATAGGCCGCAGTAGTAATAAGTGGACTCTTCGGGATATAGAAAAATTTTCAATCGTATCAAAATTTCTAGGCGAATTGAGTGAGTTCCCCATGGGACATGCTTGTATGAGTGTGGTTTTCAATATATAGCAACAGTGTAACGAATGGAATCTAAGTATCATGGAGAATTCTGTAGGTTCCCAATAGGGTTCGCATTTAATAAGCTTGTTATTCAAGATAGAGCAACGTTTTAACTAACTGAAGCACTGTTTCTTTGTAAATTCAGTTAGTTCCCAGTAGCAGGCTCTTGTACTATGTGTAGTTTTAAAGACTTATCAAAATTTGGTGAGCCGAATCTCAGTAACTTCGTGAATTCGTGTACTTCCAAATATGCCGCAGTAGTAATAAGTGGACTGTTCGGGATATAGAAAAATTTTAACGAATGGAATCAAAATTTCTAGGCGAATTCAATGAGTTCCCAATGGGACATGCTTGTATGAGTGTGCTTTTCAATATATAGCAACAGTTTAACGAACAGATTCTAAGTATCATGGTGAATTCAGTATGTTCCCAATAGAATTCACATGTAATAAGCTTGTTATTCAAGACAGAGCAACGTTTTAACGAACTGAAACACTGTTTCTTTGTGAATTCAGTCAGTTCCCAGTAGCAGGCTCTTGTAATATGTATACTTTTAAAGATTTATCAAAATTTGTTGAGCCGAATCTTAGATACTTGGTGAATTCAGTTTCTTCCCAATAGGGCTCAGGAGTAATAAGTGGACTGTTTGGGATATAGAAAAATTATCACGAATGGAATCAAAATTTCCAGGCGAATTCAGTGAGTTCGTAATGGGACATGCTTGTATGAGTGTGCTTTTCAATATATAGCAACAGTTTAACGAACGGAATCTAAGTATCATGGTGAATTCAGTATGTTCCCAATAGGATTCGCATGTAATATGCTTGTTATTCAAGACAGAGCAACGTTTTAACGAACTTAAACACTGTTTCTTTGTGAATTCAGTCAGTCCCAGTAGCAGGCTCTTGTAATATGTATACTTTTAAGATTTATCAAAATTTGGTGAGCCGCATCTCATATACTTGGTGAATTCAGTTTCTTCCCAATAGGGCTCAGTAGTAATAAGTGGACTGTTCGGGATATAGAAAAATTTTCAGGAATGGAATCAAAATTTCTAGGCGATTTCAGTGAGTTCCTAATGGGACATGCTTGTATGAGTGTGCTTTTCAATATATAGCAACATTTTAAGGAATGGTATCTAAGGATCATGGTGAATTCAATAGCTTCCCAATATGATTCGCAAGTAACAAGCTTGTTATTCAAGATAGAGCAATGTTTTAACGAACTGAAACACTGTTTCTTTGTGAATTCAGTTAGTTCCAAGTAGCACGCTCTTGTAATATGTGTACTTTTAAAGATTTATTAAAATTTGGTGAGCCGAATCTCAGTAACTTCGTGAATTCGGGTAGTTCCAGATAGGCCGCTGTAGTAATAAGTCGACTGTTCAGGATATAGAAAAATTTTCACGAATGGAATCAAAATTTCTATGCGAATTCAGTGAGTTCCCAATGCGACATGCTTGTATGAGTGTGCTTTTCAATATATAGCAAGAGTTTAACGAACGGAATATAAGTATCATGGTGAATTCTGTAGGTTCCCAATAGGATTCGCATATAATAAGCTTGTTATTCAAGATAGAGCAACGTTTTAACGAACTCAAACACTGTTTCTTTGTGAATTTAGTTAGTTCCCTCTAGAAGGCTCTTGTAATATGTATACTTTTAAAGATTTATCAAAATTTGTTGAGCCGAATCTCAGATACTTGGTGAATTCAGTTTTTTCCCAATAGGGCTCAGTAGTAATAAGTGGACTGTTCGGTATATAGAAAAATTTTCACGAATGAAATCAAAATTTCTAGGCGAATTCAGGGAGTTCCCAATGGGACATGCTTGTATGAGTGTGCTTTTAAATATATAGCAACATTTTAAAGAACGGAATCTAAGTATCATGGTGAATTCAGTAGATCTCCAATAGGATTCGCATGTAATAAGCTTGTTATTCAAGATAGAGCAACGTTTTAACGAACTGAAGCACTGTTTCTTTGTGAACTCAGTTAATTTCCAGTAGCAGGCTCCTGTAATATGTATACTTTTAAAGATTTATCAAAATTTGTTGAGCCGAATCTCACATACTTCGTGAATTCAGTTTCTTCCCAATAGGGCTCAGTAGTAATAAGTGGACTGTGCGGGATATAGAAAAATTTTCATGAATGGAATTAAAATTTCTAGGGGAATTCAGTGAGTTCCCAATGGGACATATTTGTATGAGTGTGCTTTTCAATATATAGCAACATTTTAAGAACGGATTCTAAGTATAATGGTAAATTCAGTTGGTTCCCAAAAGGGTTCACAAGTAATAAGCTTGTTACTCAAGATAGAGCAATGTTTTAACGAATTGAAACACTGTTTCTTTGTGAATTAAGTTAGTTCCGAGTAGCAGGCTCTTGTAATATGTGTACTTTTAAAGATTTATCAAAATTTGGCTGAGCCGAATCTCAGTAACTTTGTGAATTCACTTAGTTCCCAATAGCCCGAAGTAGTAATAAGTGGACTGTTCGGGATATCGAAAAATTTTCACGAATGGAATGAAAATTTCTATGCGAATTCAGTGAGTTCCCAATGGGACATGCTTGTATGAGTGTGCTTTTCAATATATAGCAACATTTTAAGGAACGGTATCTAAGTATCCTGGTGAATTCAGTATGTTCCCAATAGGATTCGCATTTAATTAGCTTGTTATTCAAGATAGAGCAACGTTTTAACGAACTGAAACACTGTTTCTTTGTGAATTCAGTCAGTTCCCAGTAGCAGGCTCTTGTAATATGTTTACTTTTAAAGATTTATCAAAATTTGGTGAGATGAATCTCAGGAACTTTGTGAATTCACTTAGTTCCCAATAGGCCGCAGTAGTAATAAGTGGACTGTTCGGGATATAGAAAAATTTTCACGAATGGAATCAAAATTTCTAGGCGAATTCAGGGAGTTCCCAATGGGACATGCTTGTATGAGTGTGCTTTTCAATATATAGCAACATTTTAAGTAACGGAATCTAAGTATCATGGTGAATTCAGTAGATCTCCAATAGGATCCGCAAGTAATAAGCTTGTTATTCAAGATAGAGCAAAGTTTTAATGAACTGAAACACTGTTTCTTTGTGAATTCAGTTAGTTCCCAGTAGCAGGCTCTTGTAATATGTGTCCTTTAAAGATTTATCAAAATTTGGTGAGCCGAATCTGAGTAACATGGTGAATTCGGTTATTTCCCAATAGGCCGCAGTAGTAATAAGTGGACTCTTCGGGATATAGAAAAATTTTCAATTGTATCAAAATTTCTAGGCGAATTGAGTGAGTTCCCCATGGGACATGCTTGTATGAGTGTGGTTTTCAATATATAGCAACAGTGTAACGAACGGAATCTAAGTATCATGGAGAATTCTGTAGGTTCCCAATAGGGTTCGCATTTAATAAGCTTGTTATTCAAGATAGAGCAACGTTTTAACTAACTGAAGCACTGTTTCTTTGTAAATTCAGTTAGTTCCCAGTAGCAGGCTCTTGTACTATGTGTAGTTTTAAAGACTTATCAAAATTTGGTGAGCCGAATCTCAGTAACTTCGTGAATTCGTGTACTTCCAAATATGACGCAGTAGTAATAAGTGGACTGTTCGGGATATAGAAAAATTTTCACGAATGGAATCAAAATTTCTAGGCGAATTCAATGAGTTCCCAATGGGACATGCTTGTATGAGTGTGCTTTTCAATATATAGCAACAGTTTAACGAACAGATTCTAAGTATCATGGTGAATTCAGTATGTTCCCAATAGGATTCACATGTAATAAGCTTGTTATTCAAGACAGAGCAACGTTTTAACGAACTGAAACACTGTTTCTTTGTGAATTCAGTCAGTTCCCAGTAGCAGGCTCTTGTAATATGTATACTTTTAAAGATTTATCAAAATTTGTTGAGCCGAATCTTAGATACTTGGTGAATTCAGTTTCTTCCCAATAGGGCTCAGGAGTAATAAGTGGACTGTTTGGGATATAGAAAAATTTTCATGAATGGAATAAAAATTTCTAGGGGAATTCAGTGAGTTCCCAATGGGACATATTTGTATGAGTGTGCTTTTCAATATATAGCAACATTTTAAGAACGGATTCTAAGTATCATGGTAAATTCAGTTGGTTCCCAAAAGGGTTCACAAGTAATAAGCTTGTTATTCAAGATAGAGCAATGTTTTAACGAATTGAAACACTGTTTCTTTGTGAATTCAGTTAGTTCCAAGTAGCACGCTCTTGTAATATGTGTACTTTTAAAGATTTATTAAAATTTGGTGAGCCGAATCTCAGTAACTTCGTGAATTCGGGTAGTTCCAGATAGGCCGCTGTAGTAATAAGTCGACTGTTCAGGATATAGAAAAATTTTCACGAATGGAATCAAAATTTCTATGCGAATTCAGTGAGTTCCCAATGCGACATGCTTGTATGAGTGTGCTTTTCAATATATAGCAAGAGTTTAACGAACGGAATCTAAGTATCTTGGTGAATTCTGTAGGTTCCCAATAGGATTCGCATATAATAAGCTTGTTATTCAAGATAGAGCAACGTTTTAACGAACTCAAACACTGTTTCTTTGTGAATTTAGTTAGTTCCCTCTAGAAGGCTCTTGTAATATGTATACTTTTAAAGATTTATCAAAATTTGTTGAGCCGAATCTCAGATACTTGGTGAATTCAGTTTTTTCCCAATAGGGCTCAGTAGTAATAAGTGGACTGTTCGGTATATAGAAAAATTTTCACAAATGAAATCAAAATTTCTAGGCGAATTCAGGGAGTTCCCAATGGGACATGCTTGTATGAGTGTGCTTTTAAATATATAGCAACATTTTAAAGAACGGAATCTAAGTATCATGGTGAATTCAGTAGATCTCCAATAGGATTCGCATGTAATAAGCTTGTTATTCAAGATAGAGCAACGTTTTAACGAACTGAAGCACTGTTTCTTTGTGAACTCAGTTAATTTCCAGTAGCAGGCTCCTGTAATATGTATACTTTTAAAGATTTATCAAAATTTGTTGAGCCGAATCTCACATACTTCGTGAATTCAGTTTCTTCCCAATAGGGCTCAGTAGTAATAAGTGGACTGTGCGGTATATAGAAAAATTTTCATGAATGGAATAAATTTTCTAGGGGAATTCAGTGAGTTCCCAATGGGACATATTTGTATGAGTGTGCTTTTCAATATATAGCAACATTTTAAGAACGGATTCTAAGTATCATGGTAAATTCAGTTGGTTCCCAAAAGGGTTCACAAGTAATAAGCTTGTTATTCAAGATAGAGCAATGTTTTAACGAATTGAAACACTGTTTCTTTGTGAATTAAGTTAGTTCCGAGTAGCAGGCTCTTGTAATATGTGTACTTTTAAAGATTTATCAAAATTTGGCTGAGCCGAATCTCAGTAACTTTGTGAATTCACTTAGTTCCCAATAGCCCGAAGTAGTAATAAGTGGACTGTTCGGGATATCGCAAAATTTTCACGAATGGAATGAAAATTTCTATGCGAATTCAGTGAGTTCCCAATGGGACATGCTTGTATGAGTGTGCTTTTCAATATATAGCAACATTTTAAGGAACGGTATCTAATTATCATTGTGAATTCAGTAGGTTCCCAATAGGATTTGCATTTAATAAGCTTGTTATTCAAGATAGAGCAACGTTTGAACGAACTGAAATACTGTTTATTTGTGAATTCAGTAAGGCCCAGTAGCAGGCTCTTGTAATTTTGTGCTTTTAAAGATTTATCAAAATTTGGTGAGCCGAATCTCAGTTAGTTGGTGAATTCTGTTAGTTCCCAATAGGCCGCAGTAGTAATAAGTGGACTGTTCGGGATATAGAAAAATTTTCACGAATGGAATCAAAATTCCTAGGCGAATGAGGGAGTTCCCAATGGGACATGCTTGTATGAGTGTGCTTTTCAATATATAGCAACATTTCAAGTAACGGAATCTAGTATCATGGTGAATTCAGTAGATCTCCAATAGGATTCGCAAGTAATAAGCTTGTTATTCAAGATAGAGCAAAGTTTTAACGAACTGAAACACTGTTTCTTTGTGAATTCAGTTAGTTCCCAGTAGCAGGCTCTTGTAATATGTGTCCTTTAAAGATTTATCAAAATTTGGTGAGCCAAATCTTAGTAACATGGTGAATTCGGTTATTTCCCAAAAGGCTGCAGTAGTAATAAGTGGACTCTTCGGGATATAGAAAAATTTTCAATGGAATCAAAATTTCTAGGCGAATTCAGTGAGTTCCCAATGGGACATGCTTGTATGAGTGTGCTTTTCAATATATAGCAACAGTTTAACGAACGGAATCTAAGTATCATGGTGAATTCAGTAGGTTCCCAATAGGATTCGGATTTAATAAGCTTGTTATTCAAGATAGAGCAACGTTTTAACGAACTGAAGCACTGTTTCTTTGTAAATTTAGTTAATCCCAGTAGCAGGCTCTTGTAATATGTATACTTTTAAAGATTTATCAAAATTTGTAGAGCCGAATCTCACATAATTCGTGAATTCAGTTTCTTCCCAATAGGGGTCAGTAGTAATAAGTGGACTGTTCGGGATATAGAAAAATTTTCACGAATGGAATCAAAATTTCTAGGCGAATTCAGTGAGTTCCCAATGGGACATGCTTGTATTAGTGTGCTTTTCAATATATAGCAACATTTTAAGGAACGGAATCTAAGTATCGTGGTGAATTCAGTAGGTCCCAATAGGTATCACAAGTAATAAGCTTGTTATTCAAGATAGAGCAACGTTTTAACGTACTCAAACACTGTTTCTTTGTGAGTTTAGTTAGTTCCCTGTAGCAGGCTCTTGTAATATGTGTACTTTTAAAGATTTATCAAAATTTCCTGAGCCGAATCTCAGTAACTTCGTGAATTCGTGTAGTTCCAAATAGGATTCAGTAATAATAAGTGTACAGGTCGGGATATAGAAAAATTTTCAAGAATGGAATCAAAATTTCTAGGCGAATTTTGTGAGTTCTCAATGGGACATGCTTGTATGAGTGTGCTTTTCAATATATAGCAACATTTAAGGAAGGAATCTAAGTATCATGGTGAATTCAGTAGATCTCCTATAGGATTCGCATGTAATAAGCTTGTTATTCAAGATAGAGCAACTTTTTAACGAACTGAAACACTGTTTCTTTGTAAATTCGGTTAGTTCACAGTAGCAGGGTCGTGTAATATGTGTACTTTTAAAGACTTATCAAAATATGGTGAGCCGAATCTCAGTAACTTCGTGAATTCGTGTAGTTCCAAATAGGCCGCAGTAGTAATAAGTGGAATGTTCGGGATATAGAAAAATTTTCACGAATGGAATCAAAATTTCTAGGCGAATTCAGTGCGTTCCCAATGGCACATGCTTGTATGAGTGTGCTTTTCAATATATAGAAAAATTTTAAGGAACGGATTCTAAGTATCATGGTGAATTTAGTAGTTTTCCAATAGGATTCTCATGTAATAAGCTTGTTATTCAAGATAGAGCAACGTTTTAACGAACTGAAACACTGTTTCTTTGTGGATTCAGTTAGTTCCAAGTAGCAGGCTCTTGTAATTTTATGCTTTTAAAGATTTATCAAAATTTGGTGAGCAGAATCTCAGATACTTGGTGAATTCAGTTTCTTCCCAATAGGGCTCAGTAGTAATAAGTGGACTGTTCGGGATATAGAAATATTTTCACGAATGAAATCAAAATTTCTTGGCGAATTCAGGGATTTCCCAAAGGGACATGCTTGTATGAGTGTGCTTTTCAAAATATAGCAACATTTAAATGAACGAAATCTAAGTATCATTGTGAATTCAATAGTTTCCCAATAGGATTCGCATGTAATAAGCTTGTTAATCAAGATAGAGCTACGTTTTAACGAACTGAAACACTGTTTCTTTGTGAATTCAGTTAGGTCGCAATAGCAGGTCTTGTAATATTTGTACTTTTAAAGATTTATCAATCTTTGGTGAGCGGAAAGTCAGGAACTTTGTGAATTCACTTAGTTACCAATAGGGCGCAGTAGTAATAAGTGGACTGTTCGGGATATAGAAAAATTTTCAGGAATGGAATCAAAATTTCTAGGCGAATTCAGTGAGTTCCCAATGGGACATGCTTGTATGAGTGTGCCTTTCAATATATAGCAACATTTTAAGGAACGTAATCTAAGTATCATGGTGAATTCAGTATATTCCCAATAGGATTCGCATGTAATAAGCTTGTTATTCAAGATAGAGCAACGTTTTAACGAACTGAAACACTGTTTCTTTGTGAATTCAGTTAGTTCCAAGTACCAGGCTCTTGTAATTTTGTGCTTTTAAAGATTTATCAAAATTTGGTGAGCAGAATCTCAGATACTTGGTGAATTCAGTTTCTTCCCAATAGGGCTCAGTAGAAATAAGTGGACTGTTCGGGATATAGAAAAATTTTCAGGAATGGAATCAAAATATCTAGGCGAATTCAGGGAGTTCCCAATGGGACATGCTTGTATGATTGTGCTTTTCAATATATAGGAACATTTTAAGGAATGGAATCTAAGTATCATGGTTAATTCAATAGGTTCCAATAGGATTCGCAAGTAATAAGCTTGTTATTCAAGATAGAGCAACGTTTTAACGAACTCAAACACTGTTTCTTTGTGAATTTAGTTAGTTCCAAGTAGCAGGCTCTTGTAATATGTATACTTTTAAAGGTTTATCAAAATTTGTTGAGCCGACTCTCAGATACTTGGTGAAATCAGTTTTTTCCCAATAGGGCTCAGTAGTAATAATTGGACTCTTCGGGATATAGAAAAATTTTCAGGAATGGAATCAAAATTTCTAGGCAAATTCAGTGAGTTCCCAATGGGACATGCTTGTATGAGTGTGGTTTTCAATATATAGCAACATTTTAAGGAACGGAATCTAAGTATCATGGGGAATTCAGTAGATCTCCAATAGGATTCGCATGTAATAAGCTTGTTATTCAAGATGGAGCAACGTTTTAACGAACTGAAGCACTGTTTCTTTGTAAATTCAGTTAGTTCCCAGTAGCAGGCTCTTGTACTATGTGTAGTTTTAAAGACTTATCAAAATTTGGTGAGCCGAATCTCAGTAACTTCGTGAATTCGTGTACTTCCAAATATGCCGCAGTAGTAATAAGTGGACTGTTCGGGATATAGAAAAATTTTAACGAATGGAATCAAAATTTCTAGGCGAATTCAATGAGTTCCCAATGGGACATGCTTGTATGAGTGTGCTTTTCAATATATAGCAACAGTTTAACGAACAGATTCTAAGTATCATGGTGAATTCAGTATGTTCCCAATAGAATTCACATGTAATAAGCTTGTTATTCAAGACAGAGCAACGTTTTAACGAACTGAAACACTGTTTTTTTGTGAATTCAGTCAGTTCCCAGTAGCAGGCTCTTGTAATATGTATACTTTTAAAGATTTATCAAAATTTGTTGAGCCGAATCTTAGATACTTGGTGAATTCAGTTTCTTCCCAATAGGGCTCAGGAGTAATAAGTGGACTGTTCGGTATATAGAAAAATTATCACGAATGGAATCAAAATTTCCAGGCGAATTCAGTGAGTTCGTAATGGGACATGCTTGTATGAGTGTGCTTTTCAATATATAGCAACAGTTTAACGAACGGAATCTAAGTATCATGGTGAATTCAGTATGTTCCCAATAGGATTCGCATGTAATATGCTTGTTATTCAAGACAGAGCAACGTTTTAACGAACTTAAACACTGTTTCTTTGTGAATTCAGTCAGTCCCAGTAGCAGGCTCTTGTAATATGTATACTTTTAAGATTTATCAAAATTTGGTGAGCCGCATCTCATATACTTGGTGAATTCAGTTTCTTCCCAATAGGGCTCAGTAGTAATAAGTGGACTGTTCGGGATATAGAAAAATTTTCAGGAATGGAATCAAAATTTCTAGGCGATTTCAGTGAGTTCCTAATGGGACATGCTTGTATGAGTGTGCTTTTCAATATATAGCAACATTTTAAGGAATGGTATCTAAGGATCATGGTGAATTCAATAGCTTCCCAATATGATTCGCAAGTAACAAGCTTGTTATTCAAGATAGAGCAATGTTTTAACGAACTGAAACACTGTTTCTTTGTGAATTCAGTTAGTTCCAAGTAGCACGCTCTTGTAATATGTGTACTTTTAAAGATTTATTAAAATTTGGTGAGCCGAATCTCAGTAACTTCGTGAATTCGGGTAGTTCCAGATAGGCCGCTGTAGTAATAAGTGGACTGTTCAGGATATAGAAAAATTTTCACGAATGGAATCAAAATTTCTATGCGAATTCAGTGAGTTCCCAATGCGACATGCTTGTATGAGTGTGCTTTTCAATATATAGCAAGAGTTTAACGAACGGAATCTAAGTATCATGGTGAATTCTGTAGGTTCCCAATAGGATTCGCATATAATAAGCTTGTTATTCAAGATAGAGCAACGTTTTAACGAACTCAAACACTGTTTCTTTGTGAATTTAGTTAGTTCCCTCTAGAAGGCTCTTGTAATATGTATACTTTTAAAGATTTATCAAAATTTGTTGAGCCGAATCTCAGATACTTGGTGAATTCAGTTTTTTCCCAATAGGGCTCAGTAGTAATAAGTGGACTGTTCGGTATATAGAAAAATTTTCACGAATGAAATCAAAATTTCTAGGCGAATTCAGGGAGTTCCCAATGGGACATGCTTGTATGAGTGTGCTTTTAAATATATAGCAACATTTTAAAGAACGGAATCTAAGTATCATGGTGAATTCAGTAGATCTCCAATAGGATTCGCATGTAATAAGCTTGTTATTCAAGATAGAGCAACGTTTTAACGAACTGAAGCACTGTTTCTTTGTGAACTCAGTTAATTTCCAGTAGCAGGCTCCTGTAATATGTATACTTTTAAAGATTTATCAAAATTTGTTGAGCCGAATCTCACATACTTCGTGAATTCAGTTTCTTCCCAATAGGGCTCAGTAGTAATAAGTGGACTGTGCGGGATATAGAAAAATTTTCATGAATGGAATAAATTTTCTAGGGGAATTCAGTGAGTTCCCAATGGGACATATTTGTATGAGTGTGCTTTTCAATATATAGCAACATTTTAAGGACGGATTCTAAGTATCATGGTAAATTCAGTTGGTTCCCAAAAGGGTTCACAAGTAATAAGCTTGTTATTCAAGATAGAGCAATGTTTTAACGAATTGAAACACTGTTTCTTTGTGAATTAAGTTAGTTCCGAGTAGCAGGCTCTTGTAATATGTGTACTTTTAAAGATTTATCAAAATTTGGCTGAGCCGAATCTCAGTAACTTTGTGAATTCACTTAGTTCCCAATAGCCCGAAGTAGTAATAAGTGGACTGTTCGGGATATCGCAAAATTTTCACGAATGGAATGAAAATTTCTATGCGAATTCAGTGAGTTCCCAATGGGACATGCTTGTATGAGTGTGCTTTTCAATATATAGCAACATTTTAAGGAACGGTATCTAAGTATCCTGGTGAATTCAGTATGTTCCCAATAGGATTCGCATTTAATTAGCTTGTTATTCAAGATAGAGCAACGTTTTAACGAACTGAAACACTGTTTCTTTGTGAATTCAGTCAGTTCCCAGTAGCAGGCTCTTGTAATATGTTTACTTTTAAAGATTTATCAAAATTTGGTGAGATGAATCTCAGGAACTTTGTGAATTCACTTAGTTCCCAATAGGCCGCAGTAGTAATAAGTGGACTGTTCGGGATATAGAAAAATTTTCACGAATGGAATCAAAATTTCTAGGCGAATTCAGGGAGTTCCCAATGGGACATGCTTGTATGAGTGTGCTTTTCAATATATAGCAACATTTTAAGTAACGGAATCTAAGTATCATGGTGAATTCAGTAGACCTCCAATAGGATTCGCAAGTAATAAGCTTGTTATTCAAGATGGAGCAAAGTTTTAATGAACTGAAACACTGTTTCTTTGTGAATTCAGTTAGTTCCCAGTAGCAGGCTCTTGTAATATGTGTCCTTTAAAGATTTATCAAAATTTGGTGAGCCGAATCTGAGTAACATGGTGAATTCGGTTATTTCCCAATAGGCCGCAGTAGTAATAAGTGGACTCTTCGGGATATAGAAAAATTTTCAATCGTATCAAAATTTCTAGGCGAATTGAGTGAGTTCCCCATGGGACATGCTTGTATGAGTGTGGTTTTCAATATATAGCAACAGTGTAACGAACGGAATCTAAGTATCATGGAGAATTCTGTAGGTTCCCAATAGGGTTCGCATTTAATAAGCTTGTTATTCAAGATAGAGCAACGTTTTAACTAACTGAAGCACTGTTTCTTTGTAAATTCAGTTAGTTCCCAGTAGCAGGCTCTTGTACTATGTGTAGTTTTAAAGACTTATCAAAATTTGGTGAGCCGAATCTCAGTAACTTCGTGAATTCGTGTACTTCCAAATATGCCGCAGTAGTAATAAGTGGACTGTTCGGGATATAGAAAAATTTTAACGAATGGAATCAAAATTTCTAGGCGAATTCAATGAGTTCCCAATGGGACATGTTTGTATGAGTGTGCTTTTCAATATATAGCAACAGTTTAACGAACAGATTCTAAGTATCATGGTGAATTCAGTATGTTCCCAATAGGATTCGCATGTAATATGCTTGTTATTCAAGACAGAGCAACGTTTTAACGAACTTAAACACTGTTTCTTTGTGAATTCAGTCAGTCCCAGTAGCAGGCTCTTGTAATATGTATACTTTTAAGATTTATCAAAATTTGGTGAGCCGCATCTCATATACTTGGTGAATTCAGTTTCTTCCCAATAGGGCTCAGTAGTAATAAGTGGACTGTTCGGGATATAGAAAAATTTTCAGGAATGGAATCAAAATTTCTAGGCGATTTCAGTGAGTTCCTAATGGGACATGCTTGTATGAGTGTGCTTTTCAATATATAGCAACATTTTAAGGAATGGTATCTAAGGATCATGGTGAATTCAATAGCTTCCCAATATGATTCGCAAGTAACAAGCTTGTTATTCAAGATAGAGCAATGTTTTAACGAACTGAAACACTGTTTCTTTGTGAGTTCAGTTAGTTCCAAGTAGCACGCTCTTGTAATATGTGTACTTTTAAAGATTTATTAAAATTTGGTGAGCCGAATCTCAGTAACTTCGTGAATTCGGGTAGTTCCAGATAGGCCGCTGTAGTAATAAGTCGACTGTTCAGGATATAGAAAAATTTTCACGAATGGAATCAAAATTTCTATGCGAATTCAGTGAGTTCCCAATGCGACATGCTTGTATGAGTGTGCTTTTCAATATATAGCAAGAGTTTAACGAACGGAATCTAAGTATCATGGTGAATTCTGTAGGTTCCCAATAGGATTCGCATATAATAAGCTTGTTATTCAAGATAGAGCAACGTTTTAACGAACTCAAACACTGTTTCTTTGTGAATTTAGTTAGTTCCCTCTAGAAGGCTCTTGTAATATGTATACTTTTAAAGATTTATCAAAATTTGTTGAGCCGAATCTCAGATACTTGGTGAATTCAGTTTTTTCCCAATAGGGCTCAGTAGTAATAAGTGGACTGTTCGGTATATAGAAAAATTTTCACGAATGAAATCAAAATTTCTAGGCGAATTCAGGGAGTTCCCAATGGGACATGCTTGTATGAGTGTGCTTTTAAATATATAGCAACATTTTAAAGAACGGAATCTAAGTATCATGGTGAATTCAGTAGATCTCCAATAGGATTCGCATGTAATAAGCTTGTTATTCAAGATAGAGCAACGTTTTAACGAACTGAAGCACTGTTTCTTTGTGAACTCAGTTATTTTCGAGTAGCAGGCTCCTGTAATATGTATACTTTTAAAGATTTATCAAAATTTGTTGAGCCGAATCTCACATACTTCGTGAATTCAGTTTCTTCCCAATAGGGCTCAGTAGTAATAAGTGGACTGTGCGGGATATAGAAAAATTTTCATGAATGGAATAAAAATTTCTAGGGGAATTCAGTGATTTCCCAATGGGACATATTTGTATGAGTGTGCTTTTCAATATATAGCAACATTTTAAGAACGGATTCTAAGTATAATGGTAAATTCAGTTGGTTCCCAAAAGGGTTCACAAGTAATAAGCTTGTTATTCCAGATAGAGCAATGTTTTAACGAATTGAAACACTGTTTCTTCGTGAATTAAGTTAGTTCCGAGTAGCAGGCTCTTGTAATATGTGTACTTTTAAAGATTTATCAAAATTTGGCTGAGCCGAATCTCAGTAACTTTGTGAATTCACTTAGTTCCCAATAGCCCGAAGTAGTAATAAGTGGACTGTTCGGGATATCGAAAAATTTTCACGAATGGAATGAAAATTTCTATGCGAATTCAGTGAGTTCCCAATGGGACATGCTTGTATGAGTGTGCATTTCAATATATAGCAACATTTTAAGGAACGGTATCTAAGTATCCTGGTGAATTCAGTATGTTCCCAATAGGATTCGCATTTAAATAGCTTGTTATTCAAGATAGAGCAACGTTTTAACGAACTGAAACACTGTTTCTTTGTGAATTCAGTCAGTTCCCAGTAGCAGGCTCTTGTAATATGTTTACTTTTAAAGATTTATCAAAATTTGGTGAGATGAATCTCAGGAACTTTGTGAATTCACTTAGTTCCCAATAGGCCGCAGTAGTAATAAGTGGACTGTTCGGGATATAGAAAAATTTTCACGAATGGAATCAAAATTTCTAGGCGAATTCAGGGAGTTCCCAATGGGACATGCTTGTATGAGTGTGCTTTTCAATATATAGCAACATTTTAAGTAACGGAATCTAAGTATCATGGTGAATTCAGTAGATCTCCAATAGGATTCGCAAGTAATAAGCTTGTTATTCAAGATAGAGCAAAGTTTTAATGAACTGAAACACTGTTTCTTTGTGAATTCAGTTAGTTCCCAGTAGCAGGCTCTTGTAATATGTGTCCTTTAAAGATTTATCAAAATTTGGTGAGCCGAATCTGAGTAACATGGTGAATTCGGTTATTTCCCAAGAGGCCGCAGTAGTAATAAGTGGACTCTTCGGGATATAGAAAAATTTTCAATTGTATCAAAATTTCTAGGCGAATTGAGTGAGTTCCCCATGGGACATGCTTGTATGAGGGTGGTTTTCAATATATAGCAACAGTGTAACGAACGGAATCTAAGTATCATGGAGAATTCTGTAGGTTCCCAATAGGGTTCGCATTTAATAAGCTTGTTATTCAAGATAGAGCAACGTTTTAACTAACTGAAGCACTGTTTCTTTGTAAATTCAGTTAGTTCCCAGTAGCAGGCTCTTGTACTATGTGTAGTTTTAAAGACTTATCAAAATTTGGTGAGCCGAATCTCAGTAACTTCGTGAATTCGTGTACTTCCAAATATGCCGCAGTAGTAATAAGTGGACTGTTCGGGATATAGAAAAATTTTAACGAATGGAATCAAAATTTCTAGGCGAATTCAATGAGTTCCCAATGGGACATGCTTGTATGAGTGTGCTTTTCAATATATAGCAACAGTTTAACGAACAGATTCTAAGTATCATGGTGAATTCAGTATGTTCCCAATAGGATTCACATGTAATAAGCTTGTTATTCAAGACAGAGCAACGTTTTAACGAACTGAAACACTGTTTCTTTGTGAATTCAGTCAGTTCCCAGTAGCAGGCTCTTGTAATATGTATACTTTTAAAGATTTATCAAAATTTGTTGAGCCGAATCTTAGATACTTGGTGAATTCAGTTTCTTCCCAATAGGGCTCAGGAGTAATAAGTGGACTGTTTGGGATATAGAAAAATTTTCATGAATGGAATAAAAATTTCTAGGGGAATTCAGTGAGTTCCCAATGGGACATATTTGTATGAGTGTGCTTTTCAATATATAGCAACATTTTAAGAACGGATTCTAAGTATCATGGTAAATTCAGTTGGTTCCCAAAAGGGTTCGCATTTAATAAGCTTGTTATTCAAGATAGAGCAACGTTTTAACTAACTGAAGCACTGTTTCTTTGTAAATTCAGTTAGTTCCCAGTAGCAGGCTCTTGTACTATGTGTAGTTTTAAAGACTTATCAAAATTTGGTGAGCCGAATCTCAGTAACTTCGTGAATTCGTGTACTTCCAAATATGATGCAGTAGTAATAAGTGGACTGTTCGGGATATAGAAAAATTTTCAAGAATGGAATCAAAATTTCTAGGCGAATTCAGGGAGTTCCCAATGGGACATGCTTGTATGAGTGTGCTTTTCAATATATAGCAACATTTTAAGTAACGGAATCTAAGTATCATGGTGAATTCAGTAGACCTCCAATAGGATTCGCAAGTAATAAGCTTGTTATTCAAGATGGAGCAAAGTTTTAATGAACTGAAACACTGTTTCTTTGTGAATTCAGTTAGTTCCCAGTAGCAGGCTCTTGTAATATGTGTCCTTTAAAGATTTATCAAAATTTGGTGAGCCGAATCTGAGTAACATGGTGAATTCGGTTATTTCCCAATAGGCCGCAGTAGTAATAAGTGGACTCTTCGGGATATAGAAAAATTTTCAATCGTATCAAAATTTCTAGGCGAATTGAGTGAGTTCCCCATGGGACATGCTTGTATGAGTGTGGTTTTCAATATATAGCAACAGTGTAACGAACGGAATCTAAGTATCATGGAGAATTCTGTAGGTTCCCAATAGGGTTCGCATTTAATAAGCTTGTTATTCAAGATAGAGCAACGTTTTAACTAACTGAAGCACTGTTTCTTTGTAAATTCAGTTAGTTCCCAGTAGCAGGCTCTTGTACTATGTGTAGTTTTAAAGACTTATCAAAATTTGGTGAGCCGAATCTCAGTAACTTCGTGAATTCGTGTACTTCCAAATATGCCGCAGTAGTAATAAGTGGACTGTTCGGGATATAGAAAAATTTTAACGAATGGAATCAAAATTTCTAGGCGAATTCAATGAGTTCCCAATGGGACATGCTTGTATGAGTGTGCTTTTCAATATATAGCAACAGTTTAACGAACAGATTCTAAGTATCATGGTGAATTCAGTATGTTCCCAATAGTATTCACATGTAATAAGCTTGTTATTCAAGACAGAGCAACGTTTTAACGAACTGAAACACTGTTTCTTTGTGAATTCAGTCAGTTCCCAGTAGCAGGCTCTTGTAATATGTATACTTTTAAAGATTTATCAAAATTTGTTGAGCCGAATCTTAGATACTTGGTGAATTCAGTTTCTTCCCAATAGGGCTCAGGAGTAATAAGTGGACTGTTTGGGATATAGAAAAATTATCACGAATGGAATCAAAATTTCCAGGCGAATTCAGTGAGTTCGTAATGGGACATGCTTGTATGAGTGTGCTTTTCAATATATAGCAACAGTTTAACGAACGGAATCTAAGTATCATGGTGAATTCAGTATGTTCCCAATAGGATTCGCATGTAATATGCTTGTTATTCAAGACAGAGCAACGTTTTAACGAACTTAAACACTGTTTCTTTGTGAATTCAGTCAGTCCCAGTAGCAGGCTCTTGTAATATGTATACTTTTAAGATTTATCAAAATTTGGTGAGCCGCATCTCATATACTTGGTGAATTCAGTTTCTTCCCAATAGGGCTCAGTAGTAATAAGTGGACTGTTCGGGATATAGAAAAATTTTCAGGAATGGAATCAAAATTTCTAGGCGATTTCAGTGAGTTCCTAATGGGACATGCTTGTATGAGTGTGCTTTTCAATATATAGCAACATTTTAAGGAATGGTATCTAAGGATCATGGTGAATTCAATAGCTTCCCAATATGATTCGCAAGTAACAAGCTTGTTATTCAAGATAGAGCAATGTTTTAACGAACTGAAACACTGTTTCTTTGTGAATTCAGTTAGTTCCAAGTAGCACGCTCTTGTAATATGTGTACTTTTAAAGATTTATTAAAATTTGGTGAGCCGAATCTCAGTAACTTCGTGAATTCGGGTAGTTCCAGATAGGCCGCTGTAGTAATAAGTCGACTGTTCAGGATATAGAAAAATTTTCACGAATGGAATCAAAATTTCTATGCGAATTCAGTGAGTTCCCAATGCGACATGCTTGTATGAGTGTGCTTTTCAATATATAGCAAGAGTTTAACGAACGGAATCTAAGTATCATGGTGAATTCTGTAGGTTCCCAATAGGATTCGCATATAATAAGCTTGTTATTCAAGATAGAGCAACGTTTTAACGAACTCAAACACTGTTTCTTTGTGAATTTAGTTAGTTCCCTCTAGAAGGCTCTTGTAATATGTATACTTTTAAAGATTTATCAAAATTTGTTGAGCCGAATCTCAGATACTTGGTGAATTCAGTTTTTTCCCAATAGGGCTCAGTAGTAATAAGTGGACTGTTCGGTATATAGAAAAATTTTCACGAATGAAATCAAAATTTCTAGGCGAATTCAGGGAGTTCCCAATGGGACATGCTTGTATGAGTGTGCTTTTAAATATATAGCAACATTTTAAAGAACGGAATCTAAGTATCATGGTGAATTCAGTAGATCTCCAATAGGATTCGCATGTAATAAGCTTGTTATTCAAGATAGAGCAACGTTTTAACGAACTGAAGCACTGTTTCTTTGTGAACTCAGTTATTTTCGAGTAGCAGGCTCCTGTAATATGTATACTTTTAAAGATTTATCAAAATTTGTTGAGCCGAATCTCACATACTTCGTGAATTCAGTTTCTTCCCAATAGGGCTCAGTAGTAATAAGTGGACTGTGCGGGATATAGAAAAATTTTCATGAATGGAATAAAAATTTCTAGGGGAATTCAGTGAGTTCCCAATGGGACATATTTGTATGAGTGTGCTTTTCAATATATAGCAACATTTTAAGAACGGATTCTAAGTATCATGGTAAATTCAGTTGGTTCCCAAAAGGGTTCACAAGTAATAAGCTTGTTATTCAAGATAGAGCAATGTTTTAACGAATTGAAACACTGTTTCTTCGTGAATTAAGTTAGTTCCGAGTAGCAGGCTCTTGTAATATGTGTACTTTTAAAGATTTATCAAAATTTGGCTGAGCCGAATCTCAGTAACTTTGTGAATTCACTTAGTTCCCAATAGCCCGAAGTAGTAATAAGTGGACTGTTCGGGATATCGAAAAATTTTCACGAATGGAATGAAAATTTCTATGCGAATTCAGTGAGTTCCCAATGGGACATGCTTGTATGAGTGTGCTTTTCAATATATAGCAACATTTTAAGGAACGGTATCTAAGTATCCTGGTGAATTCAGTATGTTCCCAATAGGATTCGCATTTAATTAGCTTGTTATTCAAGATAGAGCAACGTTTTAACGAACTGAAACACTGTTTCTTTGTGAATTCAGTCAGTTCCCAGTAGCAGGCTCTTGTAATATGTTTACTTTTAAAGATTTATCAAAATTTGGTGAGATGAATCTCAGGAACTTTGTGAATTCACTTAGTTCCCAATAGGCCGCAGTAGTAATAAGTGGACTGTTCGGGATATAGAAAAATTTTCACGAATGGAATCAAAATTTCTAGGCGAATTCAGGGAGTTCCCAATGGGACATGCTTGTATGAGTGTGCTTTTCAATATATAGCAACATTTTAAGTAACGGAATCTAAGTATCATGGTGAATTCAGTAGATCTCCAATAGGATTCGCAAGTAATAAGCTTGTTATTCAAGATAGAGCAAAGTTTTAATGAACTGAAACACTGTTTCTTTGTGAATTCAGTTAGTTCCCAGTAGCAGGCTCTTGTAATATGTGTCCTTTAAAGATTTATCAAAATTTGGTGAGCCGAATCTGAGTAACATGGTGAATTCGGTTATTTCCCAATAGGCCGCAGTAGTAATAAGTGGACTCTTCGGGATATAGAAAAATTTTCAATTGTATCAAAATTTCTAGGCGAATTGAGTGAGTTCCCCATGGGACATGCTTGTATGAGGGTGGTTTTCAATATATAGCAACAGTGTAACGAACGGAATCTAAGTATCATGGAGAATTCTGTAGGTTCCCAATAGGGTTCGCATTTAATAAGCTTGTTATTCAAGATAGAGCAACGTTTTAACTAACTGAAGCACTGTTTCTTTGTAAATTCAGTTAGTTCCCAGTAGCAGGCTCTTGTACTATGTGTAGTTTTAAAGACTTATCAAAATTTGGTGAGCCGAATCTCAGTAACTTCGTGAATTCGTGTACTTCCAAATATGACGCAGTAGTAATAAGTGGACTGTTCGGGATATAGAAAAATTTTCACGAATGGAATCAAAATTTCTAGGCGAATTCAATGAGTTCCCAATGGGACATGCTTGTATGAGTGTGCTTTTCAATATATAGCAACAGTTTAACGAACAGATTCTAAGTATCATGGTGAATTCAGTATGTTCCCAATAGGATTCACATGTAATAAGCTTGTTATTCAAGACAGAGCAACGTTTTAACGAACTGAAACACTGTTTCTTTGTGAATTCAGTCAGTTCCCAGTAGCAGGCTCTTGTAATATGTATACTTTTAAAGATTTATCAAAATTTGTTGAGCCGAATCTTAGATACTTGGTGAATTCAGTTTCTTCCCAATAGGGCTCAGGAGTAATAAGTGGACTGTTTGGGATATAGAAAAATTTTCATGAATGGAATAAAAATTTCTAGGGGAATTCAGTGAGTTCCCAATGGGACATATTTGTATGAGTGTGCTTTTCAATATATAGCAACATTTTAAGAACGGATTCTAAGTATCATGGTAAATTCAGTTGTTTCCCAAAAGGGTTCGCATTTAATAAGCTTGTTATTCAAGATAGAGCAACGTTTTAACTAACTGAAGCACTGTTTCTTTGTAAATTCAGTTAGTTCCCAGTAGCAGGCTCTTGTACTATGTGTAGTTTTAAAGACTTATCAAAATTTGGTGAGCCGAATCTCAGTAACTTCGTGAATTCGTGTACTTCCAAATATGATGCAGTAGTAATAAGTGGACTGTTCGGGATATAGAAAAATTTTCACGAATGGAATCAAAATTTCTAGGCGAATTCAATGAGTTCCCAATGGGACATGCTTGTATGAGTGTGCTTTTCAATATATAGCAACATTTTAAGGAACGGTATCTAAGTATCCTGGTGAATTCAGTATGTTCCCAATAGGATTCGCATTTAATTAGCTTGTTATTCAAGATAGAGCAACGTTTTAACGAACTGAAACACTGTTTCTTTGTGAATTCAGTCAGTTCCCAGTAGCAGGCTCTTGTAATATGTTTACTTTTAAAGATTTATCAAAATTTGGTGAGATGAATCTCAGGAACTTTGTGAATTCACTTAGTTCCCAATAGGCCGCAGTAGTAATAAGTGGACTGTTCGGGATATAGAAAAATTTTCACGAATGGAATCAAAATTTCTAGGCGAATTCAGGGAGTTCCCAATGGGACATGCTTGTATGAGTGTGCTTTTCAATATATAGCAACATTTTAAGTAACGGAATCTAAGTATCATGGTGAATTCATTAGATCTACAATAGGATTCGCAAGTAATAAGCTTGTTATTCAAGATAGAGCAACGTTTTAACGAACTTAAACACTGTTTCTTTGTGAATTCAGTCAGTCCCAGTAGCAGGCTCTTGTAATATGTATACTTTTAAGATTTATCAAAATTTGGTGAGCCGCATCTCATATACTTGGTGAATTCAGTTTCTTCCCAATAGGGCTCAGTAGTAATAAGTGGACTGTTCGGGATATAGAAAAATTTTCAGGAATGGAATCAAAATTTCTAGGCGATTTCAGTGAGTTCCTAATGGGACATGCTTGTATGAGTGTGCTTTTCAATATATAGCAACATTTTAAGGAATGGTATCTAAGTATCATGGTTAATTCAATAGCTTCCCAATATGATTCGCAAGTAACAAGCTTGTTATTCAAGATAGAGCAATGTTTTAACGAACTGAAACACTGTTTCTTTGTGAATTCAGTTAGTTCCAAGTAGCACGCTCTTGTAATATGTGTACTTTTAAAGATTTATTAAAATTTGGTGAGCCGAATCTCAGTAACTTCGTGAATTCGGGTAGTTCCAGATAGGCCGCTGTAGTAATAAGTCGACTGTTCAGGATATAGAAAAATTTTCACGAATGGAATCAAAATTTCTATGCGAATTCAGTGAGTTCCCAATGCGACATGCTTGTATGAGTGTGCTTTTAAATATATAGCAAGAGTTTAACGAACGGAATCTAAGTATCTTGGTGAATTCTGTAGGTTCCCAATAGGATTCGCATATAATAAGCTTGTTATTCAAGATAGAGCAACGTTTTAACGAACTCAAACACTGTTTCTTTGTGAATTTAGTTAGTTCCCAGGAGCAGGCTCTTGTAATATGTATACTTTTAAAGATTTATCAAAATTTGTTGAGCCGAATCTCAGATAATTGGTGAATTCAGTTGTTTCCCAATAGGGCTCAGTAGTAATAAGTGGACTGTTCGGTATATAGAAAAATTTTCACGAATGAAATCAAAATTTCTAGGCGAATTCAGGGAGTTCCCAATGGGACATGCTTGTATGAGTGTGCTTTTAAATATATAGCAACATTTTAAAGAACGGAATCTAAGTATCATGGTGAATTCAGTAGATCTCCAATAGGATTCGCATGTAATAAGCTTGTTATTCAAGATAGAGCAACGTTTTAACGAACTGAAGCACTGTTTCTTTGTGAACTCAGTTAATTTCCAGTAGCAGGCTCCTGTAATATGTATACTTTTAAAGATTTATCAAAATTTGTTGAGCCGAATCTCACATACTTCGTGAATTCAGTTTCTTCCCAATAGGGCTCAGTAGTAATAAGTGGACTGTGCGGGATATAGAAAAATTTTCATGAATGGAATAAATTTTCTAGGGGAATTCAGTGAGTTCCCAATGGGACATATTTGTATGAGTGTGCTTTTCAATATATAGCAACATTTTAAGAACGGATTCTAAGTATCATGGTAAATTCAGTTGGTTCCCAAAAGGGTTCACAAGTAATAAGCTTGTTATTCAAGATAGAGCAATGTTTTAACGAATTGAAACACTGTTTCTTTGTGAATATAGTTAGTTCCGAGTAGCAGGCTCTTGTAATATGTGTACTTTTAAAGATTTATCAAAATTTGGCTGAGCCGAATCTCAGTAACTTTGTGAATTCACTTAGTTCCCAATAGCCCGAAGTAGTAATAAGTGGACTGTTCGGGATATCGCAAAATTTTCACGAATGGAATGAAAATTTCTATGCGAATTCAGTGAGTTCCCAATGGGACATGCTTGTATGAGTGTGCTTTTCAATATATAGCAACATTTTAAGGAACGGTATCTAAGTATCCTGGTGAATTCAGTATGTTCCCAATAGGATTCGCATTTAATTAGCTTGTTATTCAAGATAGAGCAACGTTTTAACGAACTGAAACACTGTTTCTTTGTGAATTCAGTCAGTTCCCAGTAGCAGGCTCTTGTAATATGTTTACTTTTAAAGATTTATCAAAATTTGGTGAGATGAATCTCAGGAACTTTGTGAATTCACTTAGTTCCCAATAGGCCGCAGTAGTAATAAGTGGACTGTTCGGGATATAGAAAAATTTTCACGAATGGAATCAAAATTTCTAGGCGAATTCAGGGAGTTCCCAATGGGACATGCTTGTATGAGTGTGCTTTTCAATATATAGCAACATTTTAAGTAACGGAATCTAAGTATCATGGTGAATTCAGTAGATCTCCAATAGGATTCGCAAGTAATAAGCTTGTTATTCAAGATAGAGCAAAGTTTTAATGAACTGAAACACTGTTTCTTTGTGAATTCAGTTAGTTCCCAGTAGCAGGCTCTTGTAATATGTGTCCTTTAAAGATTTATCAAAATTTGGTGAGCCGAATCTGAGTAACATGGTGAATTCGGTTATTTCCCAATAGGCCGCAGTAGTAATAAGTGGACTCTTCGGGATATAGAAAAATTTTCAATTGTATCAAAATTTCTAGGCGAATTGAGTGAGTTCCCCATGGGACATGCTTGTATGAGTGTGGTTTTTAATATATAGCAACAGTGTAACGAACGGCATCTAAGTATCATGGAGAATTCTGTAGGTTCCCAATAGGGTTCGCATTTAATAAGCTTGTTATTCAATTTAGAGCAACGTTTTAACTAACTGAAGCACTGTTTCTTTGTAAATTCAGTTAGTTCCCAGTAGCAGGCTCTTGTACTATGTGTAGTTTTAAAGACTTATCAAAATTTGGTGAGCCGAATCTCAGTAACTTCGTGAATTCGTGTACTTCCAAATATGACGCAGTAGTAATAAGTGGACTGTTCGGGATATAGAAAAATTTTCACGAATGGAATCAAAATTTCTAGGCGAATTCAATGAGTTCCCAATGGGACATGCTTGTATGAGTGTGCTTTTCAATATATAGCAACAGTTTAACGAACAGATTCTAAGTATCATGGTGAATTCAGTATGTTCCCAATAGGATTCACATGTAATAAGCTTGTTATTCAAGACAGAGCAACGTTTTAACGAACTGAAACACTGTTTCTTTGTGAATTCAGTCAGTTCCCAGTAGCAGGCTCTTGTAATATGTATACTTTTAAAGATTTATCAAAATTTGTTGAGCCGAATCTTAGATACTTGGTGAATTCAGTTTCTTCCCAATAGGGCTCAGGAGTAATAAGTGGACTGTTTGGGATATAGAAAAATTATCACGAATGGAATCAAAATTTCCAGGCGAATTCAGTGAGTTCGTAATGGGACATGCTTGTATGAGTGTGCTTTTCAATATATAGCAACAGTTTAACGAACGGAATCTAAGTATCATGGTGAATTCAGTATGTTCCCAATAGGATTCGCATGTAATATGCTTGTTATTCAAGACAGAGCAACGTTTTAACGAACTTAAACACTGTTTCTTTGTGAATTCAGTCAGTCCCAGTAGCAGGCTCTTGTAATATGTATACTTTTAAGATTTATCAAAATTTGGTGAGCCGCATCTCATATACTTGGTGAATTCAGTTTCTTCCCAATAGGGCTCAGTAGTAATAAGTGGACTGTTCGGGATATAGAAAAATTTTCAGGAATGGAATCAAAATTTCTAGGCGATTTCAGTGAGTTCCTAATGGGACATGCTTGTATGAGTGTGCTTTTCAATATATAGCAACATTTTAAGGAATGGTATCTAAGTATCATGGTTAATTCAATAGCTTCCCAATATGATTCGCAAGTAACAAGCTTGTTATTCAAGATAGAGCAATGTTTTAACGAACTGAAACACTGTTTCTTTGTGAATTCAGTTCGTTCCAAGTAGCACGCTCTTGTAATATGTGTACTTTTAAAGATTTATTAAAATTTGGTGAGCCGAATCTCAGTAACTTCGTGAATTCGGGTAGTTCCAGATAGGCCGCTGTATTAATAAGTCGACTGTTCAGGATATAGAAAAATTTTCACGAATGGAATCAAAATTTCTATGCGAATTCAGTGAGTTCCCAATGCGACATGCTTGTATGAGTGTGCTTTTCAATATATAACAAGAGTTTAACGAACGGAATCTAAGTATCTTGGTGAATTCTGTAGGTTCCCAATAGGATTCGCATATAATAAGCTTGTTATTCAAGATAGAGCAACGTTTTAACGAACTCAAACACTGTTTCTTTGTGAATTTAGTTAGTTCCCTCTAGAAGGCTCTTGTAATATGTATACTTTTAAAGATTTATCAAAATTTGTTGAGCCGAATCTCAGATACTTGGTGAATTCAGTTTTTTCCCAATAGGGCTCAGTAGTAATAAGTGGACTGTTCGGTATATAGAAAAATTTTCACGAATGAAATCAAAATTTCTAGGCGAATTCAGGGAGTTCCCAATGGGACATGCTTGTATGAGTGTGCTTTTAAATATATAGCAACATTTTAAAGAACGGAATCTAAGTATCATGGTGAATTCAGTAGATCTCCAATAGGATTCGCATGTAATAAGCTTGTTATTCAAGATAGAGCAACGTTTTAACGAACTGAAGCACTGTTTCTTTGTGAACTCAGTTAATTTCCAGTAGCAGGCTCCTGTAATATGTATACTTTTAAAGATTTATCAAAATTTGTTGAGCCGAATCTCACATACTTCGTGAATTCAGTTTCTTCCCAATAGGGCTCAGTAGTAATAAGTGGACTGTGCGGGATATAGAAAAATTTTCATGAATGGAATAAATTTTCTAGGGGAATTCAGTGAGTTCCCAATGGGACATATATGTATGAGTGTGCTTTTCAATATATAGCAACATTTTAAGAACGGATTCTAAGTATCATGGTAAATTCAGTTGGTTCCCAAAAGGGTTCACAAGTAATAAGCTTGTTATTCAAGATAGAGCAATGTTTTAACGAATTGAAACACTGTTTCTTTGTGAATAAAGTTAGTTCCGAGTAGCAGGCTCTTGTAATATGTGTACTTTTAAAGATTTATCAAAATTTGGCTGAGCCGAATCTCAGTAACTTTGTGAATTCACTTAGTTCCCAATAGCCCGAAGTAGTAATAAGTGGACTGTTCGGGATATCGCAAAATTTTCACGAATGGAATGAAAATTTCTATGCGAATTCAGTGAGTTCCCAATGGGACATGCTTGTATGAGTGTGCTTTTCAATATATAGCAACAGTTTAAGGAACGGTATCTAAGTATCCTGGTGAATTCAGTATGTTCCCAATAGGATTCGCATTTAATTAGCTTGTTATTCAAGATAGAGCAACGTTTTAACGAACTGAAACACTGTTTCTTTGTGAATTCAGTCAGTTCCCAGTAGCAGGCTCTTGTAATATGTTTACTTTTAAAGATTTATCAAAATTTGGTGAGATGAATCTCAGGAACTTTGTGAATTCACTTAGTTCCCAATAGGCCGCAGTAGTAATAAGTGGACTGTTCGGGATATAGAAAAATTTTCACGAATGGAATCAAAATTTCTAGGCGAATTCAGGGAGTTCCCAATGGGACATGCTTGTATGAGTGTGCTTTTCAATTTATAGCAACATTTTAAGTAACGGAATCTAAGTATCATGGTGAATTCAGTAGATCTCCAATAGGATTCGCAAGTAATAAGCTTGTTATTCAAGATAGAGCAAAGTTTTAATGAACTGAAACACTGTTTCTTTGTGAATTCAGTTAGTTCCCAGTAGCAGGCTCTTGTAATATGTGTCCTTTAAAGATTTATCAAAATTTGGTGAGCCGAATCTGAGTAACATGGTGAATTCGGTTATTTCCCAATAGGCCGCAGTAGTAATAAGTGGACTGTTCGGGATATAGAAAAATTTTCAATTGTATCAAAATTTCTAGGCGAATTGAGTGAGTTCCCCATGGGACATGCTTGTATGAGTGTGGTTTTTAATATATAGCAACAGTGTAACGAACGGCATCTAAGTATCATGGAGAATTCTGTAGGTTCCCAATAGGGTTCGCATTTAATAAGCTTGTTATTCAAGATAGAGCAACGTTTTAACTAACTGAAGCACTGTTTCTTTGTAAATTCAGTTAGTTCCCAGTAGCAGGCTCTTGTACTATGTGTAGTTTTAAAGACTTATCAAAATTTGTTGAGCCGAATCTCAGTAACTTCGTGAATTCGTGTACTTCCAAATATGACGCAGTAGTAATAAGTGGACTGTTCGGGATATAGAAAAATTTTCACGAATGGAATCAAAATTTCTAGGCGAATTCAATGAGTTCCCAATGGGACATGCTTGTATGAGTGTGCTTTTCAATATATAGCAACAGTTTAACGAACAGATTCTAAGTATCATGGTGAATTCAGTATGTTCCCAATAGGATTCACATGTAATAAGCTTGTTATTCAAGACAGAGCAACGTTTTAACGAACTGAAACACTGTTTCTTTGTGAATTCAGTCAGTTCCCAGTAGCAGGCTCTTGTAATATGTATACTTTTAAAGATTTATCAAAATTTGTTGAGCCGAATCTTAGATACTTGGTGAATTCAGTTTCTTCCCAATAGGGCTCAGGAGTAATAAGTGGACTGTTTGGGATATAGAAAAATTATCACGAATGGAATCAAAATTTCCAGGCGAATTCAGTGAGTTCGTAATGGGACATGCTTGTATGAGTGTGCTTTTCAATATATAGCAACAGTTTAACGAACGGAATCTAAGTATCATGGTGAATTCAGTATGTTCCCAATAGGATTCGCATGTAATATGCTTGTTATTCAAGACAGAGCAACGTTTTAACGAACTTAAACACTGTTTCTTTGTGAATTCAGTCAGTCCCAGTAGCAGGCTCTTGTGATATGTATACTTTTAAGATTTATCAAAATTTGGTGAGCCGCATCTCATATACTTGGTGAATTCAGTTTCTTCCCAATAGGGCTCAGTAGTAATAAGTGGACTGTTCGGGATATAGAAAAATTTTCAGGAATGGAATCAAAATTTCTAGGCGATTTCAGTGAGTTCCTAATGGGACATGCTTGTATGAGTGTGCTTTTCAATATATAGCAACATTTTAAGGAATGGTATCTAAGTATCATGGTTAATTCAATAGCTTCCCAATATGATTCGCAAGTAACAAGCTTGTTATTCAAGATAGAGCAATGTTTTAACGAACTGAAACACTGTTTCTTTGTGAATTCAGTTAGTTCCAAGTAGCACGCTCTTGTAATATGTGTACTTTTAAAGATTTATTAAAATTTGGTGAGCCGAATCTCAGTAACTTCGTGAATTCGGGTAGTTCCAGATAGGCCGCTGTAGTAATAAGTGGACTGTTCAGGATATAGAAAAATTTTCACGAATGGAATCAAAATTTCTATGCGAATTCAGTGAGTTCCCAATGCGACATGCTTGTATGAGTGTGCTTTTCAATATATAGCAAGAGTTTAACGAACGGAATCTAAGTATCATGGTGAATTCTGTAGGTTCCCAATAGGATTCGCATATAATAAGCTTGTTATTCAAGATAGAGCAACGTTTTAACGAACTCAAACACTGTTTCTTTGTGAATTTAGTTAGTTCCCTCTAGAAGGCTCTTGTAATATGTATACTTTTAAAGATTTATCAAAATTTGTTGAGCCGAATCTCAGATACTTGGTGAATTCAGTTTTTTCCCAATAGGGCTCAGTAGTAATAAGTGGACTGTTCGGTATATAGAAAAATTTTCACGAATGAAATCAAAATTTCTAGGCGAATTCAGGGAGTTCCCAATGGGACATGCTTGTATGAGTGTGCTTTTAAATATATAGCAACATTTTAAAGAACGGAATCTAAGTATCATGGTGAATTCAGTAGATCTCCAATAGGATTCGCATGTAATAAGCTTGTTATTCAAGATAGAGCAACGTTTTAACGAACTGAAGCACTGTTTCTTTGTGAACTCAGTTAATTTCCAGTAGCAGGCTCCTGTAATATGTATACTTTTAAAGATTTATCAAAATTTGTTGAGCCGAATCTCACATACTTCGTGAATTCAGTTTCTTCCCAATAGGGCTCAGTAGTAATAAGTGGACTGTGCGGGATATAGAAAAATTTTCATGAATGGAATAAATTTTCTAGGGGAATTCAGTGAGTTCCCAATGGGACATATTTGTATGAGTGTGCTTTTCAATATATAGCAACATTTTAAGAACGGATTCTAAGTATCATGGTAAATTCAGTTGGTTCCCAAAAGGGTTCACAAGTAATAAGCTTGTTATTCAAGATAGAGCAATGTTTTAACGAATTGAAACACTGTTTCTTTGTGAATTAAGTTAGTTCCGAGTAGCAGGCTCTTGTAATATGTGTACTTTTAAAGATTTATCAAAATTTGGCTGAGCCGAATCTCAGTAACTTTGTGAATTCACTTAGTTCCCAATAGCCCGAAGTAGTAATAAGTGGACTGTTCGGGATATCGCAAAATTTTCACGAATGGAATGAAAATTTCTATGCGAATTCAGTGAGTTCCCAATGGGACATGCTTGTATGAGTGTGCTTTTCAATATATAGCAACATTTTAAGGAACGGTATCTAAGTATCCTGGTGAATTCAGTATGTTCCCAATAGGATTCGCATTTAATTAGCTTGTTATTCAAGATAGAGCAACGTTTTAACGAACTGAAACACTGTTTCTTTGTGAATTCAGTCAGTTCCCAGTAGCAGGCTCTTGTAATATGTTTACTTTTAAAGATTTATCAAAATTTGGTGAGATGAATCTCAGGAACTTTGTGAATTCACTTAGTTCCCAATAGGCCGCAGTAGTAATAAGTGGACTGTTCGGGATATAGAAAAATTTTCAAGAATGGAATCAAAATTTCTAGGCGAATTCAGGGAGTTCCCAATGGGACATGCTTGTATGAGTGTGCTTTTCAATATATAGCAACATTTTAAGTAACGGAATCTAAGTATCATGGTGAATTCAGTAGATCTCCAATAGGATTCGCAAGTAATAAGCTTGTTATTCAAGATAGAGCAAAGTTTTAATGAACTGAAACACTGTTTCTTTGTGAATTCAGTTAGTTCCCAGTAGCAGGCTCTTGTAATATGTGTCCTTTAAAGATTTATCAAAATTTGGTGAGCCGAATCTGAGTAACATGGTGAACTCGGTTATTTCCCAATAGGCCGCAGTAGTAATAAGTGGACTCTTCGGGATATAGAAAAATTTTCAATTGTATCAAAATTTCTAGGCGAATTGAGTGAGTTCCCAATGGGACATGCTTGTATGAGTGTGGTTTTCAATATATAGCAACAGTGTAACGAACGGAATCTAAGTATCATGGAGAATTCTGTAGGTTCCCAATAGGGTTCGCATTTAATAAGCTTGTTATTCAAGATAGAGCAACGTTTTAACTAACTGAAGCACTGTTTCTTTGTAAATTCAGTTAGTTCCCAGTAGCAGGCTCTTGTACTATGTGTAGTTTTAAAGACTTATCAAAATTTGGTGAGCCGAATCTCAGTAACTTCGTGAATTCGCGTACTTCCAAATATGCCGCAGTAGTAATAAGTGGACTGTTCGGGATATAGAAAAATTTTCACGAATGGAATCAAAATTTCTAGGCGAATTCAATGAGTTCCCAATGGGACATGCTTGTATGAGTGTGCTTTTCAATATATAGCAACAGTTTAACGAACAGATTCTAAGTATCATGGTGAATTCAGTATGTTCCCAATAGGATTCACATGTAATAAGCTTGTTATTCAAGACAGAGCAACGTTTTAACGAACTGAAACACTGTTTCTTTGTGAATTCAGTCAGTTCCCAGTAGCAGGCTCTTGTAATATGTATACTTTTAAAGATTTATCAAAATTTGTTGAGCCGAATCTTAGATACTTGGTGAATTCAGTTTCTTCCCAATAGGGCTCAGGAGTAATAAGTGGACTGTTTGGGATATAGAAAAATTATCACGAATGGAATCAAAATTTCCAGGCGAATTCAGTGAGTTCGTAATGGGACATGCTTGTATGATTGTGCTTTTCAATATATAGCAACAGTTTAACGAACGGAATCTAAGTATCATGGTGAATTCAGTATGTTCCCAATAGGATTCGCATGTAATATGCTTGTTATTCAAGACAGAGCAACGTTTTAACGAACTTAAACACTGTTTCTTTGTGAATTCAGTCAGTCCCAGTAGCAGGCTCTTGTGATATGTGTACTTTTAAGATTTATCAAAATTTGGTGAGCCGCATCTCATATACTTGGTGAATTCAGTTTCTTCCCAATAGGGCTCAGTAGTAATAAGTGGACTGTTCGGGATATAGAAAAATTTTCAGGAATGGAATCAAAATTTCTAGGCGATTTCAGTGAGTTCCTAATGGGACATGCTTGTATGAGTGTGCTTTTCAATATATAGCAACATTTTAAGGAATGGTATCTAAGGATCATGGTGAATTCAATAGCTTCCCAATATGATTCGCAAGTAACAAGCTTGTTATTCAAGATAGAGCAATGTTTTAACGAAGTGAAACACTGTTTCTTTGTGAATTCAGTTAGTTCCAAGTAGCACGCTCTTGTAATATGTGTACTTTTAAAGATTTATTAAAATTTGGTGAGCCGAATCTCAGTAACTTCGTGAATTCGGGTAGTTCCAGATAGGCCGCTGTAGTAATAAGTCGACTGTTCAGGATATAGAAAAATTTTCACGAATGGAATCAAAATTTCTATGCGAATTCAGTGAGTTCCCAATGCGACATGCTTGTATGAGTGTGCTTTTCAATATATAGCAAGAGTTTAACGAACGGAATCTAAGTATCTTGGTGAATTCTGTAGGTTCCCAATAGGATTCGCATATAATAAGCTTGTTATTCAAGATAGAGCAACGTTTTAACGAACTCAAACACTGTTTCTTTGTGAATTTAGTTAGTTCCCTCTAGAAGGCTCTTGTAATATGTATACTTTTAAAGATTTATCAAAATTTGTTGAGCCGAATCTCAGATACTTGGTGAATTCAGTTTTTTCCCAATAGGGCTCAGTAGTAATAAGTGGACTGTTCGGTATATAGAAAAATTTTCACGAATGAAATCAAAATTTCTAGGCGAATTCAGGGAGTTCCCAATGGGACATGCTTGTATGAGTGTGCTTTTAAATATATAGCAACATTTTAAAGAACGGAATCTAAGTATCATGGTGAATTCAGTAGATCTCCAATAGGATTCGCATGTAATAAGCTTGTTATTCAAGATAGAGCAACGTTTTAACGAACTGAAGCACTGTTTCTTTGTGAACTCAGTTAATTTCCAGTAGCAGGCTCCTGTAATATGTATACTTTTAAAGATTTATCAAAATTTGTTGAGCCGAATCTCACATACTTCGTGAATTCAGTTTCTTCCCAATAGGGCTCAGTAGTATAAGTGGACTGTGCGGGATATAGAAAAATTTTCATGAATGGAATAAATTTTCTAGGGGAATTCAGTGAGTTCCCAATGGGACATATTTGTATGAGTGTGCTTTTCAATATATAGCAACATTTTAAGAACGGATTCTAAGTATCATGGTAAATTCAGTTGGTTCCCAAAAGGGTTCACAAGTAATAAGCTTGTTATTCAAGATAGAGCAATGTTTTAACGAATTGAAACACTGTTTCTTTGTGAATTAAGTTAGTTCCGAGTAGCAGGCTCTTGTAATATGTGTACTTTTAAAGATTTATCAAAATTTGGCTGAGCCGAATCTCAGTAACTTTGTGAATTCACTTAGTTCCCAATAGCCCGAAGTAGTAATAAGTGGACTGTTCGGGATATCGCAAAATTTTCACGAATGGAATGAAAATTTCTATGCGAATTCAGTGAGTTCCCAATGGGACATGCTTGTATGAGTGTGCTTTTCAATATATAGCAACATTTTAAGGAACGGTATCTAAGTATCCTGGTGAATTCAGTATGTTCCCAATAGGATTCGCATTTAATTAGCTTGTTATTCAAGATAGAGCAACGTTTTAACGAACTGAAACACTGTTTCTTTGTGAATTCAGTCAGTTCCCAGTAGCAGGCTCTTGTAATATGTTTACTTTTAAAGATTTATCAAAATTTGGTGAGATGAATCTCAGGAACTTTGTGAATTCACTTAGTTCCCAATAGGCCGCAGTAGTAATAAGTGGACTGTTCGGGATATAGAAAAATTTTCAAGAATGGAATCAAAATTTCTAGGCGAATTCAGGGAGTTCCCAATGGGACATGCTTGTATGAGTGTGCTTTTCAATATATAGCAACATTTTAAGTAACGGAATCTAAGTATCATGGTGAATTCAGTAGATCTCCAATAGGATTCGCAAGTAATAAGCTTGTTATTCAAGATAGAGCAAAGTTTTAATGAACTGAAACACTGTTTCTTTGTGAATTCAGTTAGTTCCCAGTAGCAGGCTCTTGTAATATGTGTCCTTTAAAGATTTATCAAAATTTGGTGAGCCGAATCTGAGTAACATGGTGAATTCGGTTATTTCCCAATAGGCCGCAGTAGTAATAAGTGGACTCTTCGGGATATAGAAAAATTTTCAATTGTATCAAAATTTCTAGGCGAATTGAGTGAGTTCCCAATGGGACATGCTTGTATGAGTGTGGTTTTCAATATATAGCAACAGTGTAACGAACGGAATCTAAGTATCATGGAGAATTCTGTAGGTTCCCAATAGGGTTCGCATTTAATAAGCTTGTTATTCAAGATAGAGCAACGTTTTAACTAACTGAAGCACTGTTTCTTTGTAAATTCAGTTAGTTCCCAGTAGCAGGCTCTTGTACTATGTGTAGTTTTAAAGACTTATCAAAATTTGTTGAGCCGAATCTCAGTAACTTCGTGAATTCGTGTACTTCCAAATAGGACGCAGTAGTAATAAGTGGACTGTTCGGGATATAGAAAAATTTTCACGAATGGAATCAAAATTTCTAGGCGAATTCAATGAGTTCCCAATGGGACATGCTTGTATGAGTGTGCTTTTCAATATATAGCAACAGTTTAACGAACAGATTCTAAGTATCATGGTGAATTCAGTATGTTCCCAATAGGATTCGCATGTAATATGCTTGTTATTCAAGACAGAGCAACGTTTTAACGAACTTAAACACTGTTTCTTTGTGAATTCAGTCAGTCCCAGTAGCAGGCTCTTGTGATATGTGTACTTTTAAGATTTATCAAAATTTGGTGAGCCGCATCTCATATACTTGGTGAATTCAGTTTCTTCCCAATAGGGCTCAGTAGTAATAAGTGGACTGTTCGGGATATAGAAAAATTTTCAGGAATGGAATCAAAATTTCTAGGCGATTTCAGTGAGTTCCTAATGGGACATGCTTGTATGAGTGTGCTTTTCAATATATAGCAACATTTTAAGGAATGGTATCTAAGTATCATGGTTAATTCAATAGCTTCCCAATATGATTCGCAAGTAACAAGCTTGTTATTCAAGATAGAGCAATGTTTTAACGAACTGAAACACTGTTTCTTTGTGAATTCAGTTAGTTCCAAGTAGCACGCTCTTGTAATATGTGTACTTTTAAAGATTTATTAAAATTTGGTGAGCCGAATCTCAGTAACTTCGTGAATTCGGGTAGTTCCAGATAGGCCGCTGTAGTAATAAGTCGACTGTTCAGGATATAGAAAAATTTTCACGAATGGAATCAAAATTTCTATGCGAATTCAGTGAGTTCCCAATGCGACATGCTTGTATGAGTGTGCTTTTCAATATATAGCAAGAGTTTAACGAACGGAATCTAAGTATCTTGGTGAATTCTGTAGGTTCCCAATAGGATTCGCATATAATAAGCTTGTTATTCAAGATAGAGCAACGTTTTAACGAACTCAAACACTGTTTCTTTGTGAATTTAGTTAGTTCCCTCTAGAAGGCTCTTGTAATATGTATACTTTTAAAGATTTATCAAAATTTGTTGAGCCGAATCTCAGATACTTGGTGAATTCAGTTTTTTCCCAATAGGGCTCAGTAGTAATAAGTGGACTGTTCGGTATATAGAAAAATTTTCACGAATGAAATCAAAATTTCTAGGCGAATTCAGGGAGTTCCCAATGGGACATGCTTGTATGAGTGTGCTTTTAAATATATAGCAACATTTTAAAGAACGGAATCTAAGTATCATGGTGAATTCAGTAGATCTCCAATAGGATTCGCATGTAATAAGCTTGTTATTCAAGATAGAGCAACGTTTTAACGAACTGAAGCACTGTTTCTTTGTGAACTCAGTTAATTTCCAGTAGCAGGCTCCTGTAATATGTATACTTTTAAAGATTTATCAAAATTTGTTGAGCCGAATCTCACATACTTCGTGAATTCAGTTTCTTCCCAATAGGGCTCAGTAGTAATAAGTGGACTGTGCGGGATATAGAAAAATTTTCATGAATGGAATAAATTTTCTAGGGGAATTCAGTGAGTTCCCAATGGGACATATTTGTATGAGTGTGCTTTTCAATATATAGCAACATTTTAAGAACGGATTCTAAGTATCATGGTAAATTCAGTTGGTTCCCAAAAGGGTTCACAAGTAATAAGCTTGTTATTCAAGATAGAGCAATGTTTTAACGAATTGAAACACTGTTTCTTTGTGAATTAAGTTAGTTCCGAGTAGCAGGCTCTTGTAATATGTGTACTTTTAAAGATTTATCAAAATTTGGCTGAGCCGAATCTCAGTAACTTTGTGAATTCACTTAGTTCCCAATAGCCCGAAGTAGTAATAAGTGGACTGTTCGGGATATCGCAAAATTTTCACGAATGGAATGAAAATTTCTATGCGAATTCAGTGAGTTCCCAATGGGACATGCTTGTATGAGTGTGCTTTTCAATATATAGCAACATTTTAAGGAACGGTATCTAAGTATCCTGGTGAATTCAGTATGTTCCCAATAGGATTCGCATTTAATTAGCTTGTTATTCAAGATAGAGCAACGTTTTAACGAACTGAAACACTGTTTCTTTGTGAATTCAGTCAGTTCCCAGTAGCAGGCTCTTGTAATATGTTTACTTTTAAAGATTTATCAAAATTTGGTGAGATGAATCTCAGGAACTTTGTGAATTCACTTAGTTCCCAATAGGCCGCAGTAGTAATAAGTGGACTGTTCGGGATATAGAAAAATTTTCACGAATGGAATCAAAATTTCTAGGCGAATTCAGGGAGTTCCCAATGGGACATGCTTGTATGAGTGTGCTTTTCAATATATAGCAACATTTTAAGTAACGGAATCTAAGTATCATGGTGAATTCAGTAGATCTCCAATAGGATTCGCAAGTAATAAGCTTGTTATTCAAGATAGAGCAAAGTTTTAATGAACTGAAACACTGTTTCTTTGTGAATTCAGTTAGTTCCCAGTAGCAGGCTCTTGTAATATGTGTCCTTTAAAGATTTATCAAAATTTGGTGAGCCGAATCTGAGTAACATGGTGAATTCGGTTATTTCCCAATAGGCCGCAGTAGTAATAAGTGGACTCTTCGGGATATAGAAAAATTTTCAATTGTATCAAAATTTCTAGGCGAATTGAGTGAGTTCCCAATGGGACATGCTTGTATGAGTGTGGTTTTCAATATATAGCAACAGTGTAACGAACGGAATCTAAGTATCATGGAGAATTCTGTAGGTTCCCAATAGGGTTCGCATTTAATAAGCTTGTTATTCAAGATAGAGCAACGTTTTAACTAACTGAAGCACTGTTTCTTTGTAAATTCAGTTAGTTCCCAGTAGCAGGCTCTTGTACTATGTGTAGTTTTAAAGACTTATCAAAATTTGGTGAGCCGAATCTCAGTAACTTCGTGAATTCGTGTACTTCCAAATATGCCGCAGTAGTAATAAGTGGACTGTTCGGGATATAGAAAAATTTTCACGAATGGAATCAAAATTTCTAGGCGAATTCAATGAGTTCCCAATGGGACATGCTTGTATGAGTGTGCTTTTCAATATATAGCAACAGTTTAACGAACAGATTCTAAGTATCATGGTGAATTCAGTATGTTCCCAATAGGATTCACATGTAATAAGCTTGTTATTCAAGACAGAGCAACGTTTTAACGAACTGAAACACTGTTTCTTTGTGAATTCAGTCAGTTCCCAGTAGCAGGCTCTTGTAATATGTATACTTTTAAAGATTTATCAAAATTTGTTGAGCCGAATCTTAGATACTTGGTGAATTCAGTTTCTTCCCAATAGGGCTCAGGAGTAATAAGTGGACTGTTTGGGATATAGAAAAATTATCACGAATGGAATCAAAATTTCCAGGCGAATTCAGTGAGTTCGTAATGGGACATGCTTGTATGAGTGTGCTTTTCAATATATAGCAACAGTTTAACGAACGGAATCTAAGTATCATGGTGAATTCAGTATGTTCCCAATAGGATTCGCATGTAATATGCTTGTTATTCAAGACAGAGCAACGTTTTAACGAACTTAAACACTGTTTCTTTGTGAATTCAGTCAGTCCCAGTAGCAGGCTCTTGTGATATGTATACTTTTAAGATTTATCAAAATTTGGTGAGCCGCATCTCATATACTTGGTGAATTCAGTTTCTTCCCAATAGGGCTCAGTAGTAATAAGTGGACTGTTCGGGATATAGAAAAATTTTCAGGAATGGAATCAAAATTTCTAGGCGATTTCAGTGAGTTCCTAATGGGACATGCTTCTATGAGTGTGCTTTTCAATATATAGCAACATTTTAAGGAATGGTATCTAAGTATCATGGTTAATTCAATAGCTTCCCAATATGATTCGCAAGTAACAAGCTTGTTATTCAAGATAGAGCAATGTTTTAACGAACTGAAACACTGTTTCTTTGTGAATTCAGTTAGTTCCAAGTAGCACGCTCTTGTAATATGTGTACTTTTAAAGATTTATTAAAATTTGGTGAGCCGAATCTCAGTAACTTCGTGAATTCGGGTAGTTCCAGATAGGCCGCTGTAGTAATAAGTCGACTGTTCAGGATATAGAAAAATTTTCACGAATGGAATCAAAATTTCTATGCGAATTCAGTGAGTTCCCAATGCGACATGCTTGTATGAGTGTGCTTTTCAATATATAGCAAGAGTTTAACGAACGGAATCTAAGTATCATGGTGAATTCTGTAGGTTCCCAATAGGATTCGCATATAATAAGCTTGTTATTCAAGATAGAGCAACGTTTTAACGAACTCAAACACTGTTTCTTTGTGAATTTAGTTAGTTCCCTCTAGAAGGCTCTTGTAATATGTATACTTTTAAAGATTTATCAAAATTTGTTGAGCCGAATCTCAGATACTTGGTGAATTCAGTTTTTTCCCAATAGGGCTCAGTAGTAATAAGTGGACTGTTCGGTATATAGAAAAATTTTCACGAATGAAATCAAAATTTCTAGGCGAATTCAGGGAGTTCCCAATGGGACATGCTTGTATGAGTGTGCTTTTAAATATATAGCAACATTTTAAAGAACGGAATCTAAGTATCATGGTGAATTCAGTAGATCTCCAATAGGATTCGCATGTAATAAGCTTGTTATTCAAGATAGAGCAACGTTTTAACGAACTGAAGCACTGTTTCTTTGTGAACTCAGTTAATTTCCAGTAGCAGGCTCCTGTAATATGTATACTTTTAAAGATTTATCAAAATTTGTTGAGCCGAATCTCACATACTTCGTGAATTCAGTTTCTTCCCAATAGGGCTCAGTAGTAATAAGTGGACTGTGCGGGATATAGAAAAATTTTCATGAATGGAATAAATTTTCTAGGGGAATTCAGTGAGTTCCCAATGGGACATATTTGTATGAGTGTGCTTTTCAATATATAGCAACATTTTAAGAACGGATTCTAAGTATCATGGTAAATTCAGTTGGTTCCCAAAAGGGTTCACAAGTAATAAGCTTGTTATTCAAGATAGAGCAATGTTTTAACGAATTGAAACACTGTTTCTTTGTGAATTAAGTTAGTTCCGAGTAGCAGGCTCTTGTAATATGTGTACTTTTAAAGATTTATCAAAATTTGGCTGAGCCGAATCTCAGTAACTTTGTGAATTCACTTAGTTCCCAATAGCCCGAAGTAGTAATAAGTGGACTGTTCGGGATATCGCAAAATTTTCACGAATGGAATGAAAATTTCTATGCGAATTCAGTGAGTTCCCAATGGGACATGCTTGTATGAGTGTGCTTTTCAATATATAGCAACATTTTAAGGAACGGTATCTAAGTATCCTGGTGAATTCAGTATGTTCCCAATAGGATTCGCATTTAATTAGCTTGTTATTCAAGATAGAGCAACGTTTTAACGAACTGAAACACTGTTTCTTTGTGAATTCAGTCAGTTCCCAGTAGCAGGCTCTTGTAATATGTTTACTTTTAAAGATTTATCAAAATTTTGTGAGATGAATCTCAGGAACTTTGTGAATTCACTTAGTTCCCAATAGGCCGCAGTAGTAATAAGTGGACTGTTCGGGATATAGAAAAATTTTCACGAATGGAATCAAAATTTCTAGGCGAATTCAGGGAGTTCCCAATGGGACATGCTTGTATGAGTGTGCTTTTCAATATATAGCAACATTTTAAGTAACGGAATCTAAGTATCATGGTGAATTCAGTAGATCTCCAATAGGATTCGCAAGTAATAAGCTTGTTATTCAAGATAGAGCAAAGTTTTAATGAACTGAAACACTGTTTCTTTGTGAATTCAGTTAGTTCCCAGTAGCAGGCTCTTGTAATATGTGTCCTTTAAAGATTTATCAAAATTTGGTGAGCCGAATCTGAGTAACATGGTGAATTCGGTTATTTCCCAATAGGCCGCAGTAGTAATAAGTGGACTCTTCGGGATATAGAAAAATTTTCAATTGTATCAAAATTTCTAGGCGAATTGAGTGAGTTCCCAATGGGACATGCTTGTATGAGTGTGGTTTTCAATATATAGCAACAGTGTAACGAACGGAATCTAAGTATCATGGAGAATTCTGTAGGTTCCCAATAGGGTTCGCATTTAATAAGCTTGTTATTCAAGATAGAGCAACGTTTTAACTAACTGAAGCACTGTTTCTTTGTAAATTCAGTTAGTTCCCAGTAGCAGGCTCTTGTACTATGTGTAGTTTTAAAGACTTATCAAAATTTGGTGAGCCGAATCTCAGTAACTTCGTGAATTCGTGTACTTCCAAATATGCCGCAGTAGTAATAAGTGGACTGTTCGGGATATAGAAAAATTTTCACGAATGGAATCAAAATTTCTAGGCGAATTCAATGAGTTCCCAATGGGACATGCTTGTATGAGTGTGCTTTTCAATATATAGCAACAGTTTAACGAACAGATTCTAAGTATCATTGTGAATTCAGTATGTTCCCAATAGGATTCACATGTAATAAGCTTGTTATTCAAGACAGAGCAACGTTTTAACGAACTGAAACACTGTTTCTTTGTGAATTCAGTCAGTTCCCAGTAGCAGGCTCTTGTAATATGTATACTTTTAAAGATTTATCAAAATTTGTTGAGCCGAATCTTAGATACTTGGTGAATTCAGTTTCTTCCCAATAGGGCTCAGGAGTAATAAGTGGACTGTTTGGGATATAGAAAAATTATCACGAATGGAATCAAAATTTCCAGGCGAATTCAGTGAGTTCGTAATGGGACATGCTTGTATGAGTGTGCTTTTCAATATATAGCAACAGTTTAACGAACGGAATCTAAGTATCATGGTGAATTCAGTATGTTCCCAATAGGATTCGCATGTAATATGCTTGTTATTCAAGACAGAGCAACGTTTTAACGAACTTAAACACTGTTTCTTTGTGAATTCAGTCAGTCCCAGTAGCAGGCTCTTGTAATATGTATACTTTTAAGATTTATCAAAATTTGGTGAGCCGCATCTCATATACTTGGTAAATTCAGTTTCTTCCCAATAGGGCTCAGTAGTAATAAGTGGACTGTTCGGGATATAGAAAAATTTTCAGGAATGGAATCAAAATTTCTAGGCGATTTCAGTGAGTTCCTAATGGGACATGCTTGTATGAGTGTGCTTTTCAATATATAGCAACATTTTAAGGAATGGTATCTAAGTATCATGGTTAATTCAATAGCTTCCCAATATGATTCGCAAGTAACAAGCTTGTTATTCAAGATAGAGCAATGTTTTAACGAACTGAAACACTGTTTCTTTGTGAATTCAGTTAGTTCCAAGTAGCACGCTCTTGTAATATGTGTACTTTTAAAGATTTATTAAAATTTGATGAGCCGAATCTCAGTAACTTCGTGAATTCGGGTAGTTCCAGATAGGCCGCTGTATTAATAAGTCGACTGTTCAGGATATAGAAAAATTTTCACGAATGGAATCAAAATTTCTATGCGAATTCAGTGAGTTCCCAATGCGACATGCTTGTATGAGTGTGCTTTTCAATATATAGCAAGAGTTTAACGAACGGAATCTAAGTATCTTGGTGAATTCTGTAGGTTCCCAATAGGATTCGCATATAATAAGCTTGTTATTCAAGATAGAGCAACGTTTTAACGAACTCAAACACTGTTTCTTTGTGAATTTAGTTAGTTCCCTCTAGAAGGCTCTTGTAATATGTATACTTTTAAAGATTTATCAAAATTTGTTGAGCCGAATCTCAGATACTTGGTGAATTCAGTTTTTTCCCAATAGGGCTCAGTAGTAATAAGTGGACTGTTCGGTATATAGAAAAATTTTCACGAATGAAATCAAAATTTCTAGGCGAATTCAGGGAGTTCCCAATGGGACATGCTTGTATGAGTGTGCTTTTAAATATATAGCAACATTTTAAAGAACGGAATCTAAGTGTCATGGTGAATTCAGTAGATCTCCAATAGGATTCGCATGTAATAAGCTTGTTATTCAAGATAGAGCAACGTTTTAACGAACTGAAGCACTGTTTCTTTGTGAACTCAGTTAATTTCCAGTAGCAGGCTCCTGTAATATGTATACTTTTAAAGATTTATCAAAATTTGTTGAGCCGAATCTCACATACTTCGTGAATTCAGTTTCTTCCCAATAGGGCTCAGTAGTATAAGTGGACTGTGCGGGATATAGAAAAATTTTCATGAATGGAATAAATTTTCTAGGGGAATTCAGTGAGTTCCCAATGGGACATATTTGTATGAGTGTGCTTTTCAATATATAGCAACATTTTAAGAACGGATTCTAAGTATCATGGTAAATTCAGTTGGTTCCCAAAAGGGTTCACAAGTAGTAAGCTTGTTATTCAAGATAGAGCAATGTTTTAACGAATTGAAACACTGTTTCTTTGTGAATTAAGTTAGTTCCGAGTAGCAGGCTCTTGTAATATGTGTACTTTTAAAGATTTATCAAAATTTGGCTGAGCCGAATCTCAGTAACTTTGTGAATTCACTTAGTTCCCAATAGCCCGAAGTAGTAATAAGTGGACTGTTCGGGATATCGCAAAATTTTCACGAATGGAATGAAAATTTCTATGCGAATTCAGTGAGTTCCCAATGGGACATGCTTGTATGAGTGTGCTTTTCAATATATAGCAACATTTTAAGGAACGGTATCTAAGTATCCTGGTGAATTCAGTATGTTCCCAATAGGATTCGCATTTAATTAGCTTGTTATTCAAGATAGAGCAACGTTTTAACGAACTGAAACACTGTTTCTTTGTGAATTCAGTCAGTTCCCAGTAGCAGGCTCTTGTAATATGTTTACTTTTAAAGATTTATCAAAATTTGGTGAGATGAATCTCAGGAACTTTGTGAATTCACTTAGTTCCCAATAGGCCGCAGTAGTAATAAGTGGACTGTTCGGGATATAGAAAAATTTTCAAGAATGGAATCAAAATTTCTAGGCGAATTCAGGGAGTTCCCAATGGGACATGCTTGTATGAGTGTGCTTTTCAATATATAGCAACATTTTAAGTAACGGAATCTAAGTATCATGGTGAATTCAGTAGATCTCCAATAGGATTCGCAAGTAATAAGCTTGTTATTCAAGATAGAGCAAAGTTTTAATGAACTGAAACACTGTTTCTTTGTGAATTCAGTTAGTTCCCAGTAGCAGGCTCTTGTAATATGTGTCCTTTAAAGATTTATCAAAATTTGGTGAGCCGAATCTGAGTAACATGGTGAATTCGGTTATTTCCCAATAGGCCGCAGTAGTAATAAGTGGACTCTTCGGGATATAGAAAAATTTTCAATTGTATCAAAATTTCTAGGCGAATTGAGTGAGTTCCCAATGGGACATGCTTGTATGAGTGTGGTTTTCAATATATAGCAACAGTGTAACGAACGGAATCTAAGTATCATGGAGAATTCTGTAGGTTCCCAATAGGGTTCGCATTTAATAAGCTTGTTATTCAAGATAGAGCAACGTTTTAACTAACTGAAGCACTGTTTCTTTGTAAATTCAGTTAGTTCCCAGTAGCAGGCTCTTGTACTATGTGTAGTTTTAAAGACTTATCAAAATTTGGTGAGCCGAATCTCAGTAACTTCGTGAATTCGTGTACTTCCAAATATGCCGCAGTAGTAATAAGTGGACTGTTCGGGATATAGAAAAATTTTCACGAATGGAATCAAAATTTCTAGGCGAATTCAATGAGTTCCCAATGGGACATGCTTGTATGAGTGTGCTTTTCAATATATAGCAACAGTTTAACGAACAGATTCTAAGTATCATGGTGAATTCAGTATGTTCCCAATAGGATTCACATGTAATAAGCTTGTTATTCAAGACAGAGCAACGTTTTAACGAACTGAAACACTGTTTCTTTGTGAATTCAGTCAGTTCCCAGTAGCAGGCTCTTGTAATATGTATACTTTTAAAGATTTATCAAAATTTGTTGAGCCGAATCTTAGATACTTGGTGAATTCAGTTTCTTCCCAATAGGGCTCAGGAGTAATAAGTGGACTGTTTGGGATATAGAAAAATTATCACGAATGGAATCAAAATTTCCAGGCGAATTCAGTGAGTTCGTAATGGGACATGCTTGTATGAGTGTGCTTTTCAATATATAGCAACAGTTTAACGAACGGAATCTAAGTATCATGGTGAATTCAGTATGTTCCCAATAGGATTCGCATGTAATATGCTTGTTATTCAAGACAGAGCAACGTTTTAACGAACTTAAACACTGTTTCTTTGTGAATTCAGTCAGTCCCAGTAGCAGGCTCTTGTGATATGTATACTTTTAAGATTTATCAAAATTTGGTGAGCCGCATCTCATATACTTGGTGAATTCAGTTTCTTCCCAATAGGGCTCAGTAGTAATAAGTGGACTGTTCGGGATATAGAAAAATTTTCAGGAATGGAATCAAAATTTCTAGGCGATTTCAGTGAGTTCCTAATGGGACATGCTTGTATGAGTGTGCTTTTCAATATATAGCAATATTTTAAGGAATGGTATCTAAGTATCATGGTTAATTCAATAGCTTCCCAATATGATTCGCAAGTAACAAGCTTGTTATTCAAGATAGAGCAATGTTTTAACGAACTGAAACACTGTTTCTTTGTGAATTCAGTTAGTTCCAAGTAGCACGCTCTTGTAATATGTGTACTTTTAAAGATTTATTAATATTTGGTGAGCCGAATCTCAGTAACTTCGTGAATTCGGGTAGTTCTAGATAGGCCGCTGTAGTAATAAGTCGACTGTTCAGGATATAGAAAAATTTTCACGAATGGAATCAAAATTTCTATGCGAATTCAGTGAGTTCCCAATGCGACATGCTTGTATGAGTGTGCTTTTCAATATATAGCAAGAGTTTAACGAACGGAATCTAAGTATCTTGGTGAATTCTGTAGGTTCCCAATAGGATTCGCATATAATAAGCTTGTTATTCAAGATAGAGCAACGTTTTAACGAACTCAAACACTGTTTCTTTGTGAATTTAGTTAGTTCCCTCTAGAAGGCTCTTGTAATATGTATACTTTTAAAGATTTATCAAAATTTGTTGAGCCGAATCTCACATACTTCGTGAATTCAGTTTCTTCCCAATAGGGCTCAGTAGTAATAAGTGGACTGTGCGGGATATAGAAAAATTTTCATGAATGGAATCAAAATTTCTAGGGGAATTCAGTGAGTTCCCAATGGGACATGCTTGTATGAGTGTGCTTTTCAATATATAGCAACATTTTAAGGAACGGATTCTAAGTATCATGGTAAATTCAGTAGGTTCCCAAAAGGGTTCGCAAGTAATAAGCTTGTTATTCAAGATAGATCAATGTTTTCACGAATTGAAACACTGTTTCTTTGTGAATTAAGTTAGTTCCCAGTAGCAGGCTCTTGTAATATGTGTACTTTTAAAGATTTATCAAAATTTGGCTGAGCCGAATCTCAGTAACTTTGTGAATTCACTTAGTTCCCAAGGCCGCAGTAGTAATAAGTGGACTGTTCGGGATATCGAAAAATTTTCAAGAATGAAATGAAATTTTCTATGCAAATCAGTGAGTTCCCAATTGGACATGCTTGTATGAGTGTGCTTTTCAATATAGAGCAACATTTTAAGGAACGGATTCTAAGTATCATGGTGAATTCAGTAGGTTCCGAATAGGATTCGCATTTAATAAGCATGTTATTCAAGATAGAGCAACGTTTGAACGAACTGAAACACTGTTTCTTTGTGAATTCAGTAAAGCCCAGTAGCAGGCTCTTGTAATTGTGTGCTTTTAAACATTTATCAAAATTTGGTGAGCCGAATCTCAGTAAGTTGGTGAATTCTGTTAGTTCCCAATAGGCCGCAAGGTAATAAGTGGACTGTTCGGGATATAGAAAAAATTTAACGAATGGAATCAAAATTTCTAGGCCAATCAGGGAGTTCCCAATGGGACATGCTTGTATGAGTGTGCTTTTCAATATATAGCAACATTTTAAGTAACGGAATCTAAGTATCATTGTGAATTCAGTAGATCTCCAATAGATTCACAAGTAATAAGCTTGTTATTCAAGATAGAGCAAAGTTTTAACGAACTGAAACACTGTTTCTTTGTGAATTCAGTTAGTTCCCAGTAGCAGGCTCTTGTAATATGTGTCCTTTAAAGATTTATCAAAATTTGGTGAGCCAAATCTGAGTAACATGGTGAATTCGGTTATTTCCCAATAGGCCGCAGTAGTAATAAGTGGACTCTTCGGGATATAGAATAATTTTCAATGGAATCAAAATTTCTAGGCGAATTCAGTGAATTCCCAATGGGACATGTTTGTATGAGTGTGCTTTTCAATATATAGCAACAGTTTAACGAACGGAATCTAAGTATCATGTTGATTTCAGTATGTTCCCAATAGGATTCGCATTTAATAAGCTTGTTATTCAAGATAGAGCAACGTTTTAACGAACTGAAGCACTGTTTCTTTGTAAATTCAGTTAGTTCCCAGTAGCAGGCTCTTGTAATATGTGTACTTTTAAAGGCTTATCAAAATTTGGTGAGCCGAATCTCAGTAACTTCGTGAATTCGTGTAGTTCGAAATATGCCGCAGTAGTAATAAGTGGACTGTTCGGGATATAGAAAAATTTTCACTAATGGAATCAAAATTTCTAGGCGAACTCAGTGATTTCCCAATGGGACACGCTTGTATGAGTTTGCTTTTCAATATAGAGCAACATTTTAAGGAACGGAATCTAGGTATCATGGTGATCAGTAGGTTCCCAATAGGATTCGCATGTAATTAGCTTGTTACTCAAGATAGAGCAACGTTTTAACGAACTGAAACACTTTTTCTTTGTGAATTCATTTAGTTCCCAGTAGCCTGCTCTAGTAATATGTGTACTTTTAAAGATTTATCAAAATTTGGTGAACTGAAGCTGAGTAACATGGTGAATTCGGTTAGTTCCCAATAGGCCGCAGTAGTAATAAGTGGTCTATTCGGGATATAGAAAATTTTTCAGGAATGGAATCAAAATTTCTAGGCGAACTCAGTGATTTCCCAATGGGACACGCTTGTATGAGTTTGCTTTTCAATATAGAGCAACATTTTAAGGAACGGTATCTAAGTATCATGGTGATCAGTAGGTTCCCAATAGGATTCGCATGTAATAAGCTTGTTACTCAAGATAGAGCAACGTATTAACGAACTGAAACACTGTTTCTTTATGAAATCAGTTAGTTCCCAGTAGCAGACTCTTGTACTATATGTACTTTTAAAGATTTATCAAAACTTCCTAAGCCGTATCTGAGTAAATCGGTAAATTCGTTTAGTTCCCGATAGGCCGCAGTAGTAATAAGTGGACTCTTCGGGATATAGAATAATTTTCACGAATGGAATCAAAATTTCTAGACGAATTCAGTGATTTCCCAATGGGACATGCTTGTTTGAGTTTGCTTTACAATATAGAGCAACATTTTAAGGAATGGAATCTAAGTATCATGGTGAATTCAGTCGGTTCCCAATAGTGTTCGCATGTAATAAGCTTGTTATTCCAGATAGAGCAACGTTTTAACGAACTGAAACACTGTTTCTTTGTGAATTCAGTTAGATCCCAGTAGCAGGCTCTTGTAATATGTGTACTCTTAAAGATTTATCAAAATTTCCTGAGACGTATCTGAGTAAATCGGTAAATTCGTTTAGTTCCCGATAGGCCGCAGTATTAATAAGTGGACTGTTCGGGATATAGAAAATTTTCAGGAATAAAATCAAAATTTCTAGGCGAACTCAGTGATTTCCCAATGGGACACGCTTGTATGAGTTTGCTTTTCAATATAGAGCAACATTTAAAGGAACGGAATCTAAGTGTCATGGTGAATTCAGTAGTTTCCCAATAGGATTCGCTTGTAATAAGCCTGTTATTCAAGATAGAGCAAAGTTTTAACGAACTGAAACACTGTTTCTCTGTGAATTCAGTTAGTTCCCAGTAGCAGGCTCTTGTAATATGTGTACTCTTAAAGATTTATCAAAATTTCCTGAGACGTATCTGAGTAAATCGGTAAGTTCGTTTAGTTCCCAATAGGCCGCAGCAGTAATAAGTGGACTTTTCGGTATATAGAAAAATTTTCACGAATGGAATCAAAATTTCAAGGCGAATTCAGTGAGTTCCCAATGGGACATGCTTGTATGAGTTTGCATTTCAATATAGAGCAACATTTAAAGGAACGGAATCTAAGTATCATGGTGATTTCAGTAGGTTCCCAATAGGATTCTCATGTAATAAGCTTGTTACTCAAGATAGAACAACGTTTTAACGAACTGAAACACTGTTTCTTTGTGAAATCAGTTAGTTCCCAGTAGCAGACTCTTGTAATATATGTACTTTTAAAGATTTATCAAAACTTCCTGAGCCGTATCTGAGTAAATCGGTAAATTCGTTTAGTTCCCAATAGGCCGCAGTAGTAATAGGTGGACTCTTCGGGATATAGAATAATTTTCACGAATGGAATCAAAATTTCTAGGCGAATTCAGTGATTTCCCAATCGGACATGCTTGTATGAGTTTGCTTTACAATATAGAGCAACATTTTAAGGAACGGAATCTAAGTATTATGGTGAATTCTGTAAGTTCCCAATAGGGTTCGCATGTAATAAGCTTGTTATTCAAGATAGAGCAACGTTTTAACGAACTGAAACACTGTTTCTTTGTGAATGCAGTTAGTTCCCAGTAGCCTGCTCTTGTAATATGTGTACTTTTAAAGATTTATCAAAATTTGGTGAACCGAAGCTGAGTAACATGGTGAATTCGGTTAGTTCCCAATAGGCCGCAGTAGTAATAAGTGGACTGTTCGGGATATAGAAAATTTTCACGAATGGAATCAAAATTTCATGGCGAATTCAGTGAGTTCCCAATGGGACATGCTTGTATGAGTTTGCATTTCAATATAGAGCAAAATTTAAAGGAACGGAATCTAAGTATCATGGTGATTTCAGTAGGTTCCCAATAGGATTCGCATGTAATAAGCTTGTTACTCAAGATAGAGCAATGTTATAACGAACTTAAACACTGTTTCTTTGTGAAATCAGTTAGTTCCCAGTAGCAGACTCTTGTAATATATGTACTTTTAAAGATTTATCAAAACTTCCTAAGCCGTATCTGAGTAAATCGGTAAATTCGTTTAGTTCCCAATAGGCCGCAGTAGTAATAGGTGGACTCTTCGGGATATAGAATAATTTTCACGAATGGAATCAAAATTTCTAGGCGAATTCAGTGATTTCCCAATCGGACATGCTTGTATGAGTTTGCTTTACAATATAGAGCAACATTTTAAGGAACGGAATCTAAGTATCATGGTGATTTCAGTAGGTTCCCAATAGGATTCGCATGTAATAAGCTTGTTACTCAAGATAGAGCAACGTTTTAACGAACTGAAACACTGTTTCTTTGTGAATTCATTTAGTTCCCAGTAGCCTGCTCTAGTAATATGTGTACTTTTAAAGATTTATCAAAATATGGTGAACTGAAGCTGAGTAACATGGTGAATTCGGTTAGTTCCCTATAGGCCGCAGTAGTAATAAGTTGACAATTCGGGATATAGAAAATTTTTCACGAATGGAATCAAAATTTCTAGGCGAACTCAGTGATTTCCCAATGGGACACGCTTGTATGAGTTTGCTTTTCAATATAGAGCAATATTTTAAGGAACGGAATCTAAGTATCATGGTGATCAGTAGGTTCCCAATAGGATTCGCATGTAATAAGCTTGTTACTCAAGATAGAGCAACGTATTAACGAACTGAAACACTGTTTCTTTATGAAATCAGTTATTTCCCAGTAGCAGACTCTTGTAATATATGTACTTTTAAAGATTTATCAAAACTTCCTAAGCCGTATCTGAGTAAATCGGTAAATTCGTTTAGTTCCCGATAGGCCGCAGTAGTAATAAGTGGACTCTTCGGGATATAGAATAATTTTCACGAATGGAATCAAAATTTCTAGGCGAATTCAATGATTTCCCAATGGGACATGCTTGTATGAGTTTGCTTTACAATATAGAGCAACGTTTTAAGGAACGGAATCTAAGTATCATGGTGAATTCAGTAGGTTCCCAATAGGGTTCGCATGTAATAAGCTTGTTATTCAAGATAGAGCAACGTTTTAACGAACTGAAACACTGTTTCTTTGTGAATTCATTTAGTTTCCAGTAGCCAGCTCTAGTAATATGTGTACTTTTAAAGATTTATCAAAATTTGGTGAACCGAAGCTGAGTAACATGGTGAATTCGGTTAGTTAACAATAGGCCGCAGTAGTAATAAGTGGACTATTCGGGATATAGAAAATTTTTCAGGAATGGAATCAAAATTTCTAGGCGAACTCAGTGATTTCCCAATGGGACACGCTTGTATTAGTTTGCTTTTCAATATAGAGCAACATTTTAAGGAACGGAATCTAAGTATCATGGTGATTTCAGTAGGTTCCCAATAGGATTCGCATGTAATAAGCTTGTTACTCAAGATAGAGCAACGTTTTAACGAACTGAAACACTGTTTCTTTGTGAAATCAGTTAGTTCCCAGTAGCGGACTCTTGTAATATATGTACTTATAAGATTTATCAAAACATCCCGTGCCGTATCTGAGTAAATCGGTAAATTCGTTTAGTTCCCGATAGGCCGCAGTAGTAATAAGTGGACTCTTCGGGATATAGAATAATTTTCACGAATGGAATCAAAATTTCTAGGCGAATTCAGTGATTTCCCAATCGGACATGCTTGTATGAGTTTGCTTTACAATATAGAGCAACATTTTAAGGAACGGAATCTAAGCATCATGGTGAATTCAGTAGGTTCCCAATAGGGTTCGCATGTAATAAGCTTGTTATTCAAGATAGAGCAACGTTTTAACGAACTGAAACACTGTTTCTTTGTGAATTCAGTTAGTTCCCAGTAGCCTGCTCTTGTAATATGTGTACTTTTAAAGATTTATCAAAATTTTTTGAACCGAGCTGAGTAACATGGTGAATTCGGTTGGTTCCAAATAGGCCGCAGTAGTAATAAGTGGACTGTTCGGGATATAGAAAATTTTCACGAATGGAATCAAAATTTCTAGGCGAACTCAGTGATTTCCCAATGGGACCATGATTTTAGCTAATGGTCCTGCAACAACTGGACATCCATGTACGAATAGAGAAACCGACATACAGATTTTGTTATAATCATCACAGAAGTTAACTCAGACCAACTATAAGGGTCTAAGAAGCAAAAAGAGAAAGCCATGACCTTCGATAGCCGATGACCTTTCAGCTGTATAACACTAAGGCAAGATTTGTAGAAGAATTATTAAGCTGGGGTTTATTGAAATGAGAGCTGTGCTCTGCAGAGTATGTCACTAAAGGAATGAGTAGAGAAACCACGGAATTTGTATATAATATAAAATATATATAGAAATATATAACATTTGTATATATAAAATATAAAAATTTTAAGGAACGGAATCTAAGTATCATAGTGAATTCAGCAGGTTTCCAATAGGATTCGCACGTATTAAGCTTGTTATTCAAGATAGAGCAACGTTTTAACGAACTGAAACACTGTTTCTTTGTGAAATCAGTTAGTTCCCAGTAGCAGACTCTTGTAATATATGTACTTTTAAAGATTTATCAAAACTTCCTGAGCCGTATCTGAGTAAATCGGTAAATTCGTTTAGTTCCCAATAGGCCGCAGCAGTAATAGGTGGACTCTTCGGGATATAGAATAATTTTCACGAATGGAATCAAAATTTCTAGGCGAACTCAGTGATTTCCCAATGGGACATGCTTGTATGAGTTTGTTTTTCAATATAGAGCAACATTTTAAGGAACGGAATCTAAGTATCATGGTGAATTCAGTAGATTCCCAATAGGATTCGCTTGTAATAAGCTTGTTATTCAAGATAGAGCAAAGTTTTAACGAACTGAAACACTGTTTCTTTGTGAATTCAGTTAGTTCCCAGTAGCAGGCTCTAGTAATATGTGTACTCTTAAAGATTTATCAAAATTTCCTGAGACGTATCTGAGTAAATCGTTAAATTCGTTTAGTTCCCAATAGGCCGCAGTAGTAATAAGTGGACTTTTTGGTATATAGAAAAATTTTCACGAGTGGAATCAAAATTTCAAGGCGAATTCAGTGAGTTCCCAATGGGACATGCTTGTATGAGTTTGCATTTCAATATAGAGCAACATTAAAAGGAACGGAATCTAAGTATCATGGTGATCAGTAGGTTCCCAATAGGATTCGCATGTAATAAGCTTGTTACTCAAGATAGAGCAACGTATTAACGAACTGAAACACTGTTTCTTTGTGAAATCAGTTAGTTCCCAGTAGCAGACTCTTGTAGTACATGTACTTTTAAAGATTTATCAAAACTTCCTGAGCCGTATCTCAGTAAATCGGTAAATTCGTTTAGTTCCCGATAGGCCGCAGTAGTAATAAGTGGACTCTTCGGGATATAGAATAATTTTCACGAATGGAATCAAAATTTCTAGGCGAATTCAGTGATTTCCAAATCGGACATGCTTGTATGAGTTTGCTTTACAATATAGAGCAACATTTTAAGGAACGGAATCTAAGTATCATGGTGAATTCAGTAGGTTCCCAATAGTGTTCGCATGTAATAAGCTTGTTATTCAAGATAGAGCAACGTTTTAACGAACTGAAACATTGTTTCTTTGTGAATTCATTTAGTTCCCAGTAGCCTGCTCTAGTAATATGTGTCCTTTTAAAGATTTATCAAAATTTGTTGAACCGAAGCTGAGTAACATGGTGAATTCGGTTAGTTCCCAATAGGCCGCAGTAGTAATAAGTGGACTGTTCCGTATATAGAAAAATTTACACGAATGGAATCAAAATTTCTAGGCGAACTCAGTGATTTCCCAATGGGACACGCTTGTATGAGTTTGCTTTTCAATATAGAGCAACATTTTAAGGAACGGAATCTAGGTATCATGGTGATTTCAGTAGGTTCCCAATAGGATTCGCATGTAATTAGCTTGTTACTCAAGATAGAGCAACGTTTTAACGAACTGAAACACTTTTTCTTTGTGAATTCATTTAGTTCCCAGTAGCCTGCTCTAGTAATATGTGTACTTTTAAAGATTTATCAAAATTTGGTGAACTGAAGCTGAGTAACATGGTGAATTCGGTTAGTTCCCAATAGGCCGCAGTAGTAATAAGTGGTCTATTCGGGATATAGAAAATTTTTCAGGAATGGAATCAAAATTTCTAGGCGAACTCAGTGATTTCCCAATGGGACACGCTTGTATGAGTTTGCTTTTCAATATAGAGCAACATTTTAAGGAACGGAATCTAAGTATCATGGTGATCAGTAGGTTCCCAATAGGATTCGCATGTAATAAGCTTGTTACTCAAGATAGAGCAACGTATTAACGAACTGAAACACTGTTTCTTTATGAAATCAGTTAGTTCCCAGTAGCAGACTCTTGTACTATATGTACTTTTAAAGATTTATCAAAACTTCCTAAGCCGTATCTGAGTAAATCGGTAAATTCGTTTAGTTCCCGATAGGCCGCAGTAGTAATAAGTGGACTCTTCGGGATATAGAATAATTTTCACGAATGGAATCAAAATTTCTAGACGAATTCAGTGATTTCCCAATGGGACATGCTTGTTTGAGTTTGCTTTACAATATAGAGCAACATTTTAAGGAATGGAATCTAAGTATCATGGTGAATTCAGTCGGTTCCCAATAGTGTTCGCATGTAATAAGCTTGTTATTCCAGATAGAGCAACGTTTTAACGAACTGAAACACTGTTTCTTTGTGAATTCAGTTAGATCCCAGTAGCAGGCTCTTGTAATATGTGTACTCTTAAAGATTTATCAAAATTTCCTGAGACGTATCTGAGTAAATCGGTAAATTCGTTTAGTTCCCGATAGGCCGCAGTATTAATAAGTGGACTGTTCGGGATATAGAAAATTTTCAGGAATAAAATCAAAATTTCTAGGCGAACTCAGTGATTTCCCAATGGGACACGCTTGTATGAGTTTGCTTTTCAATATAGAGCAACATTTAAAGGAACGGAATCTAAGTGTCATGGTGAATTCAGTAGTTTCCCAATAGGTTTCGCTTGTAATAAGCCTGTTATTCAAGATAGAGCAAAGTTTTAACGAACTGAAACACTGTTTCTCTGTGAATTCAGTTAGTTCCCAGTAGCAGGCTCTTGTAATATGTGTACTCTTAAAGATTTATCAAAATTTCCTGAGACGTATCTGAGTAAATCGGTAAGTTCGTTAGTTCCCAATAGGCCGCAGTAATAATAAGTGGACTTTTCGGTATATAGAAAAATTTTCACGAATGGAATCAAAATTTCAAGGCGAATTCAGTGAGTTCCCAATGGGACATGCTTGTATGAGTTTGCATTTCAATATAGAGCAACATTTAAAGGAACGGAATCTAAGTATCATGGTGATTTCAGTAGGTTCCCAATAGGATTCGCATGTAATAAGCTTGTTACTCAAGATAGAACAACGTTTTAACGAACTGAAACACTGTTTCTTTGTGAAATCAGTTAGTTCCCAGTAGCAGACTCTTGTAATATATGTACTTTTAAAGATTTATCAAAACTTCCTGAGCCGTATCTGAGTAAATCGGTAAATTCGTTTAGTTCCCAATAGGGCTCAGTAGTAATAAGTGGACTGTTCGGGATATAGAATAATTTTCACGAATGGAATCAAAATTTCTAGGCGAATTCAGTGATTTCCCAATCGGACATGCTTGTATGAGTTTGCTTTACAATATAGAGCAACATTTTAAGGAACGGAATCTAAGTATTATGGTGAATTCTGTAAGTTCCCAATAGGGTTCGCATGTAATAAGCTTGTTATTCAAGATAGAGCAACGTTTTAACGAACTGAAACACTGTTTCTTTGTGAATGCAGTTAGTTCCCAGTAGCCTGCTCTTGTAATATGTGTACTTTTAAAGATTTATCAAAATTTGGTGAACCGAAGCTGAGTAACATGGTGAATTCGGTTAGTTCCCAATAGGCCGCAGTAGTAATAAGTGGACTGTTCGGGATATAGAAAATTTTCACGAATGGAATCAAAATTTCATGGCGAATTCAGTGAGTTCCCAATGGGACATGCTTGTATGAGTTTGCATTTCAATATAGAGCAAAATTTAAAGGAACGGAATCTAAGTATCATGGTGATTTCAGTAGGTTCCCAATAGGATTCGCATGTAATAAGCTTGTTACTCAAGATAGAGCAATGTTATAACGAACTGAAACACTGTTTCTTTGTGAAATCAGTTAGTTCCCAGTAGCAGACTCTTGTAATATATGTACTTTTAAAGATTTATCAAAACTTCCTAAGCCGTATCTGAGTAAATCGGTAAATTCGTTTAGTTCCCAATAGGCCGCAGTAGTAATAGGTGGACTCTTCGGGATATAGAATAATTTTCACGAATGGAATCAAAATTTCTAGGCGAATTCAGTGATTTCCCAATCGGACATGCTTGTATGAGTTTGCTTTACAATATAGAGCAACATTTTAAGGAACGGAATCTAAGTATCATGGTGATCAGTAGGTTCCCAATAGGATTCGCATGTAATAAGCTTGTTACTCAAGATGGAGCAACGTATTAACGAACTGAAACACTGTTTCTTTATGAAATCAGTTAGTTCCCAGTAGCAGACTCTTGTACTATATGTACTTTTAAAGATTTATCAAAACTTCCTAAGCCGTATCTGAGTAAATCGGTAAATTCGTTTAGTTCCCGATAGGCCGCAGTAGTAATAAGTGGACTCTTCGGGATATAGAATAATTTTCACGAATGGAATCAAAATTTCTAGACGAATTCAGTGATTTCCCAATGGGACATGCTTGTTTGAGTTTGCTTTACAATATAGAGCAACATTTTAAGGAATGGAATCTAAGTATCATGGTGAATTCAGTCGGTTCCCAATAGTGTTCGCATGTAATAAGCTTGTTATTCCAGATAGAGCAACGTTTTAACGAACTGAAACACTGTTTCTTTGTGAATTCAGTTAGATCCCAGTAGCAGGCTCTTGTAATATGTGTACTCTTAAAGATTTATCAAAATTTCCTGAGACGTATCTGAGTAAATCGGTAAATTCGTTTAGTTCCCGATAGGCCGCAGTATTAATAAGTGGACTGTTCGGGATATAGAAAATTTTCAGGAATAAAATCAAAATTTCTAGGCGAACTCAGTGATTTCCCAATGGGACACGCTTGTATGAGTTTGCTTTTCAATATAGAGCAACATTTAAAGGAACGGAATCTAAGTGTCATGGTGAATTCAGTAGTTTCCCAATAGGATTCGCTTGTAATAAGCCTGTTATTCAAGATAGAGCAAAGTTTTAACGAACTGAAACACTGTTTCTCTGTGAATTCAGTTAGTTTCCAGTAGCAGGCTCTTGTAATATGTGTACTCTTAAAGATTTATCAAAATTTCCTGAGACGTATCTGAGTAAATCGGTAAGTTCGTTAGTTCCCAATAGGCCGCAGTAATAATAAGTGGACTTTTCGGTATATAGAAAAATTTTCACGAATGGAATCAAAATTTCAAGGCGAATTCAGTGAGTTCCCAATGGAACATGCTTGTATGAGTTTGCATTTCAATATAGAGCAACATTTAAAGGAACGGAATCTAAGTACCATGGTGATTTCAGTAGGTTCCCAATAGGATTCGCATGTAATAAGCTTGTTACTCAAGATAGAACAACGTTTTAACGAACTGAAACACTGTTTCTTTGTGAAATCAGTTAGTTCCCAGTAGCAGACTCTTGTAATATATGTACTTTTAAAGATTTATCAAAACTTCCTGAGCCGTATCTGAGTAAATCGGTAAATTCGTTTAGTTCCCAATAGGCCGCAGCAGTAATAGGTGGACTCTTCGGGATATAGAATAATTTTCACGAATGGAATCAAAATTTCTAGGCGAATTCAGTGATTTCCCAATCGGACATGCTTGTATGAGTTTGCTTTACAATATAGAGCAACATTTTAAGGAACGGAATCTAAGTATTATGGTGAATTCTGTAAGTTCCCAATAGGGTTCGCATGTAATAAGCTTGTTATTCAAGATAGAGCAACGTTTTAACGAACTGAAACACTGTTTCTTTGTGAATGCAGTTAGTTCCCAGTAGCCTGCTCTTGTAATATGTGTACTTTTAAAGATTTATCAAAATTTGGTGAACCGAAGCTGAGTAACATGGTGAATTCGGTTAGTTCCCAATAGGCCGCAGTAGTAATAAGTGGACTGTTCGGGATATAGAAAATTTTCACGAATGGAATCAAAATTTCATGGCGAATTCAGTGAGTTCCCAATGGGACATGCTTGTATGAGTTTGCATTTCAATATAGAGCAAAATTTAAAGGAACGGAATCTAAGTATCATGGTGATTTCAGTAGGTTCCCAATAGGATTCGCATGTAATAAGCTTGTTACTCAAGATAGAGCAATGTTATAACGAACTGAAACACTGTTTCTTTGTGAAATCAGTTAGTTCCCAGTAGCAGACTCTTGTAATATATGTACTTTTAACGATTTATCAAAACTTCCTAAGCCGTATCTGAGTAAATCGGTAAGTTCGTTTAGTTCCCAATAGGCCGCAGTAATAATAAGTGGACTTTTCGGTACATAGAAAAATTTTCACGAATGGAATCAAAATTTCAAGGCGAATTCAGTGAGTTCCCAATGGGACATGCTTGTATGAGTTTGCATTTCAATATAGAGCAACATTTAAAGGAACGGAATCTAAGTATCATGGTGATTTCAGTAGGTTCCCAATAGGATCCGCATGTAATAACCTTGTTACTCAAGATAGAGCAACGTATTAACAAAGTGAAACACTGTTTCTTTGTGAAATCAGTTAGTTCCCAGTAGCAGACTCTTGTAATAAATGTACTTTTAAAGATTTATCAAAACTTCCTAAGCCGTATCTGAGTAAATCGGTAAACTCGTTTAGTTCCCGATAGGCCGCTGTAGTAATAAGTGGACTCTTCGGGATATAGAATAATTTTCACGAATGGAATCAAAATTTCTAGGCGAATTCAGTGATTTCCCAATCGGACATGCTTGTATGAGTTTGCTTTACAATATAGAGCGACATTTTAAGGAACGGAATCTAAGCATCATGGTGAATTCAGTAAGTTCCCAATAGGGTTCGCATGTAATAAGCTTGTTATTCAAGATAGAGCAACGTTTTAACGAACTGAAACACTGTTTCTTTGTGAATTCAGTTAGTTCCCAGTAGCCTGCTCTTGTAATATGTGTACTTTTAAAGATTTATCAAAATTTTGTGAACCGAAGCTGAGTAACATGGTGAATTCGGTTGGTTCCCAATAGGCCGCAGTAGTAATAAGTGGACTGTTCGGGATATAGAAAATTTTCACGAATGGAATCAAAATTTCTAGGCGAACTCAGTGATTTCCCAATGGGACACGCTTGTATGAGTTTGCTTTTCAATATAGAGCAACATTTAAAGGAACGGAATCTAAGTGTCATGGTGAATTCAGTAGTTTCCCAATAGGATTCGCTTGTAATAAGCCTGTTTTTCAAGATAGAGCAAAGTTTTAACGAACTGAAACACTGTTTCTTTGTGAATTCAGTTAGTTCCCAGTAGCAGGCTCTTGTAATATGTGTACTCTTAAAGATTTATCAAAATTTCCTGAGACGTATCTGAGTAAATCGGTAAGTTCGTTTAGTTCCCAATAGGCCGCAGTAACAATAAGTGGACTTTTCGGTATATAGAAAAATTTTCACGAATGGAATCAAAATTTCAAGGCGAATTCAGTGAGTTCCCAATGGAACATGCTTGTATGAGTTTGCATTTCAATATAGAGCAACATTTAAAGGAACGGAATCTAAGTATCATGGTGATTTCAGTAGGTTCCCAATAGGATTCGCATGTAATAAGCTTGTTATTCAAGATAGAGCAAAGTTTTATCGAACTGAAACACTGTTTCTTTGTGAATTCAGTTAGTTCCCAGTAGCCTGCTCTTGTAATATGTGTACTTTTAAAGATTTATCAAAATTTGGTGAACCGAAGCTGAGTAACATGGTGAATTCGGTTAGTTCCCAATAGGCCGCAGTAGTAATAAGTGGACTGTTCGGGATATAGAAAATTTTCACGAATGGAATCAAAATTTCTAGGCGAACTCAGTGATTTCCCAATGGCACACGCTTGTATGAGTTTGCTTTACAATATAGTGCAACATGTTAAGGAACGGAATCTAAGTATCATGGTGAATTCAGTAGGTTCCCAATAGGGTTCGCATGTAATAAGCTTGTTATTCAAGATAGAGCAACGGTTTAACGAACTGAAACACTGTTTCTTTGTGAATTCAGTTAGTTCCCAGTAGCCTGCTCTTGTAATATGTGTACTTTTAAAGATTTCTCAAAATTGGTTGAACCCAAGCTGAGTAACATGGTGAAATAGGTTAGTTCCCAATAGGCCGCAGTAGTAATAGGTGGACTGTTCGGGATATAGAAAATTTTCACGAATGGAATCAAAATTTCTAGGCGAACTCAGTGATTTCCCAATGGGACACGCTTGTGTGAGTTTGCTTTTCAATATAGAGCAATATTAAATGAACGTAATCTAAGTATCATGGGGAATTCAGTAGATTCCCAATAGGATTCGCTTGTAATAAGCTTGTTATTCAAGATAGAGCAAAGTTTTATCGAACTGAAACACTGTTTCTTTGTGAATTCAGTTAGTTCCCAGCAGAATGCTCTTGTAATATGTGTACTCTTAAAGATTTATCAAAATTTCCTGAGATGTGTCTGAGTAAATCGGTAATTTGGTTTAGTTCCTAATAGGCCGCAGTAGTAATAAGTGGACTGTTCGGGATATAGAAAATTTTTCACGAATGGAATCAAAATTTCTAGGCGAATTCAGTGAGTTCCCAATGGGACAATCTTGTATGAGTTTGCTTTACAATATAGAGCAACATTTTAAGGAACGGAATCTAATATCATGGTGAATTCAGTAGGTTCCCAATAGGGATCGCATGTAATAAGTTTGTTATTCAAGATAGAGCAACGTTTTAACGAAGTGAAACACTGTTTCTTTGTGAATTCAGTTAGTTGCCAGTAGCCTGCTCTTGTAATATGTGTACTTTTAAAGATTTATCAAAATTTGGTGAACCGAAGCTGAGTAACATGGTGAAATCGTTTAGTTCCCAATAGGCCGCAGTAGTAATAAGTGGACTGTTCGGGATATAGAAAATTTTTCACGAATGGAATCAAAATTTCTATGCGAACTCAGTGATTTCCCAATGGGACACGCTTGTATGAGTTTGCTTTTCATTTAGAGCAAAATTTTAAGGAATGGAATCTAAGTATCATGGTGAATTCAGTAGATTCCCAGTAGGATTCGCTTGTAATAAGCTTGTTATTCAAGATAGAGCAAAGTTTTAACAAACTGAAACACTGTTTCTTTGTGATTTCAGTTAGTTCCCAGTAGCAGGCTCTTGTAATATGTGTACTCTTAAAATTTATCAAAATTTCCTGAGACATATCTGAGTAAATCGGTAAATTCATTTAGTTCCCTATAGGCCGCAGTAGTAATAAGTGGACTCTTCCGGATATAGGAAAATTTTCACAAATGGAATCAAAATTTCTAGGCGAATTCAGTGAGTGCCCAATGGGCCATGCTTGTATGAGTTTGCTTTTCAATATAGAGCAACATTTTAAGGAACGGAATCTAAGTATCATGGTGAATTCAGTAGTTGCCCAATAGGATTCGCATGTAATAAGCTTGTTATTCAAGATAGAGCAATGTTTTAACGAACGAAACCCTGTTTCTTTGTGAATTCAGTTAGTTCCCAGTAGCCTGCTCTTGTAATATGTGTACTTTTAAAGATTTATCAAAATTTGGTGAGCCGAATCTGAGTAACATGATAAATTCGGTTAGTTCCCAATAGGCCGCAGTAGTAATAAGTGGACTGTTCCGTATATAGAAAAATTTACACGAATGGAATCAAAATTTCTAGGCGAATTCAGTCAGTTCCCAATGGGACATGCTTGTATGATTTTGCTTTTCAATATAGAGCAACTTTTTAAGTAACGGAATCTAAGTATCATGGTGAATTCAGTTGGTTCCCAATAGGAGTCACATGTAATAAGCATGTTATTCAAGATAGAGCAACATTTTAACGAACTGAAACACTGTTTCCTTGTGAATTCAGTTAGTTCCCAGTAGCAGGCTCTTATAATATGTGTACTTTTACAGATTTATCAAAACTTGGTGAGCCGAATCTGAGTAACATGGTGAATTCGGTTAGTTCCCAATAGGCCGCAGTAGTAATAAGTGGACTCTTCGGGATACAGAAAAATTTTCACGAATGGAATTAAAATTTCTAGGCGAATTCAGTGATTTCCCAATGGGACAAGCTTGTATGAGTTTGCTTTTCAATGTAGAGCAACATTTTAAGGAACGGAATCTAGTATCATGGTGAATTCAGTAGGTTCCCAGTAGGATTTGCATGTAATAAGCTTGTTATTCAACATAGAGCAAGGTTTTAACGTACTGAAACACTGTATCTTTGTGAATTCCCTTAGTTCCCAGTAGCACGCTCCTGTAATATATGTACTTGTAAAGATTTATCAAAATTTCCTGAGCCGAATCTGAGTAACTTGTTGAATTCGGTTAGTTCCCAATAGGCCGCAGTAGTAATAAGTGGACTCCTCGGGATATAGATAATTTGTCACGAATGGAATCAAAATTTCTAGGTGAATTCAGTGGGTTCCCAATGGGACAAGCTTGTATGAGTGTGCTTTTCAATATATAACATTTGTATATATAAAATACATATAGATATATAATATATATATCGGTATCCGTATTAATTAGCCAATGACTGACAGAGGCATAAGCAGTGGGATAGAGTGAAGACCATGATTTTAGCTAATGGTGCTGCAACAACTGGACATCCATGTACGAATAGAGAAACCGACATACAGATTTGGTTATAACCATCACAGAAGTTAACTCAGACCAACTATAAGGCTCTAAGAAGCAAAAAGAGAAAGCCATGACCTTCCATAGCTGATGACTTTTCAGCTGTATAACACTAAGGCAAGATTTGTAAAAGAATTATTAAGCTGGAGTTTATTGAAATAAGAGCTGTGCTCTGCAGAGTATGTCACTAAAGGAATGAGTAGACAAACCACAGAATTTGTATATAATATAAAATATATATAGAAATATATAACATTTGTATATATAAAATATAAACATTTTAAGGAACGGAATCTAAGTATCATGGTGAATTCAACAGGTTTCCAATAGGATTCGCACGTATTAAGCTTGTTATTCAAGATAGAGCAACGTTTTAACGAACTGAAACACTGTTTCTTTGTGAATTGAGTTGTTTACCAGCAGCAGACTCTTGTAATATGTGTACTTTTAAAGATTTATCAAAATTTCCTGAGCCGTATCTGAGTATATCGGTAAATTCGTTTAGTTCCCTTAGGCCGCAGTAGAAATAAGTGGACTGTTCGGGATATAGGAAAATTTTCACGAATGGAATCAAATTTTCTAGGCGAATTCAGTGAGTTCCCAATGGGACATGCTGTATGAGTTTGCTTTTCAATATAGAGCAACATTTTAAGGAACGGAATCTAAGTATCATGGTGAATTCAGTAGTTTCCCAATAGGATTCGCATGTAATAAGCTTGTTATTCAAGATAGAGCAAAGTTTTCACGAACTGAAACACTGTTTCTTTGTGAATTCAGAGGTTTCCCAGTAGCCTGCTCTTGTAATATATGTACTTTTAAAAATTTATCAAAATTTGGTGAGCCAAATCTGAGTAACATGGTGAATTCGCTTACTTCCCAATAGGCCGGAGTAGTAATAAGTGGACTGTTCGGGATATAGAAAAATTTTCACGAATGGAATCAAAATTTCTAGGCGAATTCAGTGATGTCCCAATGGGACATGCTTGTATGAGTTTGCTTTTCAATATAGAGCAACATTTTAAGGAACGGAATCAAAGTATCATGGTGAATTCAGTTGGTTCCCAATAGGATTCGCATGTAATAAGCTTGTTATTCAAGATAGAGCAACGTATTTACGAACTGAAACACTGTTTCTTTGTGAAGTCAGTTAGTTCCCAATAGCAGGCTCTTGTAATATGTGTACTTTTAAAGATTTATCAAAATTTCCTGAGCCGAATCTGAGTAACTTGTTGAATTCGGTTTGTTCCCAATAGGCCGCAGTAGTAATAAGTGGACTCCTCGGGATATAGATAATTTGTCACGAATGGAATCAAAATTTCTAGGTGAATTCTGTGGATTCCCAATGTGACAAGCTTGTATGAGTGTGCTTTTCAATATATAACATTTGTATATATAAAATACATGTAGATATATAATATATATATCGGTATCCATATTAATTAGCCAATGACTGACAGAGGCATAAGCAGTGGGATAGAGTGAAGACCATGATTTTAGCTAATGGTGCTGCAACAACTGGACATCCATGTACGAATAGAGACACCGAGATACAGATTTGGTTATAACCATCACAGAAGTTAACTCAGACCAACTATAAGGGTCTAAGAAGCAAAAAGAGAAAGCCATGACCTTCGATACCTGATGACTTTTCAGCTGTATAACACTAAGGCAAGATTTGTAAAAGAATTATTAAGCTGGAGTTTATTTGAATGAGAGCTGTGCTCTTCAGAGTATGTCACTAAAGGAATGAGTAGACAAACCACAGAATTTGTATATAATATAAAATATATATAGAAATATATAACATTTGTATGTATAAAATATAAACATTTTAAGGAACGGAATCTAAGTATCATGGTGAATTCAGCAGGTTTCCAATAGGATTCGCACGTATTAAGCTTGTTATTCAAGATAGAGCAACGTCTTAACGAACTGAAACACTGTTTCTTTGTGAATTGAGTTATATACCAGAGTCAGACTCTTGTAATATGTGTACTTTTAAAGATTTATCAAAATTTCCTGAGCCGTATCTGAGTAAATGGGTAAATTCGTTTAGTTCCCTTAGGCCGCAGTAGAAATAAGTAGACTGTTCGGGATATAGGAAAATTTTCACGAATGGAATCAAAATTTCTAGGCGAATTCAGTGAGTTCCCAATGGGACATGCTGTATGAGTTTGCTTTTCAATATAGAGCAACATTTTAAGGAACGGAATCTAAGTATCATGGTGAATTCAGTAGTTTCCCAATAGGATTCGCAGGCAATAAGCTTGTTATTCAAGATAGAGCAAAGTTTTCACGAACTGAAACACTGTTTCTTTGTGAATTCAGTTAGTTCCCAGCAGCCTGCTCTTGTAATATATGTACTTTTAAAAATTTATCAAAATTTGGTGAGCCGAATCTGAGTAACATGGTGAATTCGCTTACTTCCCAATCAGCCGGAGTAGTAATAAGTGGACTGTTCGGGATATCGAAAAATTTTCACGAATGGAATCAAAATTTCTAGGTGAATTCAGTGGGTTCCCAATGGGACAAGCTTGTATGAGTGTGCTTTTCAATATATAACATTTGTATATATAAAATACATATAGATATATAATATATATATCGGTATCCGTATTAATTTGCCAATGACTGACAGAGGCATAAGCAGTGGGATAGAGTGAAGACCAGGATTTTAGCTAATGGTGCTGCAACAACTGGACATCCATGTACGAATAGAGAAACCGAGATACAGATTTGGTTATAACCATCGCAGAAGTTAACTCAGACCAACCATAAGGGTCTAAGAAGCAAAAAGAGAAAGCCATGACCTTCGATAGCTGATGATTTTCAGCTGTATAACACTAAGGCAAGATTTGTAAAAGAATTATTAAGCTGGAGTTTATTGATATGAGAGCTGTGCTCTGCAGAGTTAGTCACTAAAGGAATGAGTAGACAAACCACAGAATTTGTATATAATATAAAATATATATAGAAATATATAACATTTGTATATATAAAATATAAACATTTTAACGAACGGAATCTAAGTATCATGGTGAATTCAGCAGGTTTCCAATAGGATTCGCACGTATTAAGCTTGTTATTCAAGATAGAGCAACGTTTTAACGAACTGAAACACTGTTTCTTTGTGAATTGAGTTATTTACCAGAGGCAGACTCTTGTAATATGTGTACTTTTAAAGATTTATCAAAATTTCCTGAGCCGTATCTGAGTAAATGGGTAAATTCGTTTAGTTCCCTTAGGCCGTAGTAGAAATAAGTGGACTGTTCGGGATATAGGAAAATTTCCACGAATGGAATCAAAATTTCTAGGCGAATTCAGTGAGTTCCCAATGGGACATGCTGTATGAGTTTGCTTTTCAATATAGAGCAACATTTTAAGGAACGGAATCTAAGTATCATGGTGAATTCAGTAGTTTCCCAATAGGATTCGCATGTAATAAGCTTGTTAATCAAGATAGAGCAAAGTTTTTACGAACTGAAACACTGTTTCTTTGTGAATTCAGTTAGTTCCCAGTAGCCTGCTCTTGTAATATGTGTACTTTTAAAGATTTATCAAAATTTGGTAGCCGAATCTGAGTAACGTGGTGAATTCTGTTAGTTCCCAATAGGCCAGAGTAGTAATAAGTGGACTGTTCGGTATATAGAAAAATTTTCACGAATGGAATAAAAATTTCTAGGCAAATTCAGTGAGTTCCCAATTTGACGTGCTTGTATGAGTTTGCTTTTCAATACAGAGCAACATTTTAAGGAACGGAATCTAAGTATCATGGTGAATTCAGTAGTTCCCAATAGGATTCACATGTAATAAGCTTATTATTCAAGATAGAACAACGTTTTAACGAACTGAAACATTGTTTCTTTGTGAGTACCGTTAGTTTCCAGTGGCAGGCTCTTTTAATATGTGTACTTTTAAAGATTTATTAAAATTTCCTGAGCCGAATGAGTAACTTGGTGAATTCTGTTAGTTCCCATTAGGCCGCAGTAGTAATAAGTGGTCTCCTCGGGATATAGATAATTTGTCACGAATGGAATCAAAATTTCTAGGCGAATTCAGTGTGTTCCCAATGGGACAAGCTTGTATGAGTGTGCTTTTCAATATATAACATTTGTATATATAAAATACATATAGATATATAATATATATATCGGTATCCGTATTAATTAGACAATAACTGACAGAGGCATAAGCAGTGGGATAGAGTGAAGACCATGATTTTAGCTAATGGTGCTGCAATAACTGGACTGCCATGTACGAATAGAGAAACCGAGATACAGATTTTGTTATAACCATCAGAGAAATTAACTCAGACCAACTATAAGGCTCTAAGAAGCAAAAAGAGAAAGCCATGACCTTTGATAGCTGATGACCTTTCAGCTGTATAACACTAAGGCAAGATTTGTACAAGAATTATTAAGCTGGAGTTTATTTTAAAGAGAGCTGTGCTCTGCAGAGTATGTCACTAAAGGAATGAGTAGACAAACCACGGAATTTGTATATAATATAAAATATATATGGAATTATATAACATATGTATATATAAAATATAAACATTTTAAGGAACGGAATCTAAGTATCATGGTGAATTCATCAGGTTTCCAATAGGATTCACACCTATTAAGCTTATTATTCAAGATAGAGCAACGTTTTAACGAACTGAAACACTGTTTCTTTGTGAATTCAGTTAGTTCCCAGTAGCCAGCTCTTGTAATATGTGTACTTTTAAAGATTTATCAAAATTTGGTGAACCGAAGCTGAGTAACTTGGTGAATTCGGTTAGTTCCCAATAGGCCGCAACAGTAATAAGTGGACTGTTCGGGATATAGAAAAATTTTCACGAATGGAATCAAAATTTCTAGGCGAATTCAGTGAGTTCCCAATGGGACATGCTTGTATGAGATCGCTTTTCAATATAGAGCAACATTTTAAGGAACAAAATCTAAGTAGCCTGGTGAATTCAGTAGGTTCCCAATAGGATTCACATGTAATAAGCTTGTTATTCAAGATAGAGCAACGTTTTAACGAACTGAAACACTGTTTCTTTGTGAATTGAGTTATTTACCAGTAGCAGACTCTTGTAATATGTGTACTTTTAAAGATTTATTAAAATTTGGTGAACCGAAGCTGAGTAACATGGTGAATTCGGTTAGTTCCCAGTAGGCCGCAATAGTAATAAGTGGACTGTTCGGGATATAGAAAAATTTTCACGAATGGAATCAAAATTTCTAGGCGAATTCAGTGAGTTCCCAATGGGACATGCTTGTATGAGATCGCTTTTCAATATAGAGCAACATTTTAAGGAACAGAATCTAAGTAGCATGGTGAATTCAGTAGTTTCCCAATAGGATTCGCATGTAAGAAGCTTGTTATTCAAGATAGAGCAAAGATTTAACGAAGTGAAACAGTGTTTCTTTGTGAATTCAGGTAGTTCCCAGTAGCCTGCTCTTGTAATATGTGTACTTTTAAAGATTTATCAAAATTTGGTGAACCGAAGCTGAGGACCATGGTGAATTCGTTTAGTTGTCAATAGACCGCAGTAGTAATAAGTGGACTGTTCGGGATATAGAAAAATTTTCACGAATGGAATCAAAATTTCTAGGCAAATTCAGTGAGTGCCCAATGGGACAAGCTTGTATGAGTTTGCTTTTCAATATAGAGCAACATTTTAAGGAACGGAATCTAAGTATCATGGTGAATTCAGTAGGTGCCCAATAGGATTCGCTTGTAATAAGCTTGTTATTCAAGATAGAGCAAAGTTTTATCGAACTGAAACACTGTTTCTTTGTGAATTCAGTTAGTTCCCAGCAGAATGCTCTTGTAATATGTGTACTCTTAAAGATTTATCAAAATTTCCTGAGACGTATATGAGTAAATCGGTAATTTGTTTTAGTTCCTAATAGGCCGCAGTAGTAATAAGTGGACTGTTCGGGATATAGAAAATTTTTCACGAATGGAATCAAAATTTCTAGGCGAATTCAGTGAGTGCCCAATGGGACACGCTTGTATGAGTTTGCTTTTCAATATAGAGCAACATTTTAAGGAACGGAATCTAAGTATCATGGTGAATTCAGTAGGTGCCCAATAGGATTCGCATGTAATAAGCTTGTAATTCAGATAGAGCAACGTTTTAACGAACTGAAACACTGTTTCTTTGTTAAATCAGTTAGTTCCCAGTAGCAGATTCTTGTAATATATGTACTTTTAAAGATTTATCAAAACTTCCTGAGCCGTATCTCAGCAAATCGGTAAATTCGTTTAGTTCCCGATAGGCCGCAGTAGTAATAAGTGGACTGTTCGGGATATAGAATAATTTTCACGAATGGAATCAAAATTTCTAGACGAATTCAGTGAGTTCCCAATGGGACATGCTTGTATGACTTTGCTTTTCAATATAGAGCAACATTTAAAGGAACGGAATCTAAGTATCATGGTGAATGAAGTAGGTGCCCAATAGGGTTCGCATGTAATAAGCTTGTTATTCAAGATAGAGCAACGTTTTAAGGAACTGAAGCACTGATTCTTCGTGAATTCATTTAGTTCCCAGTAACCTGCTCTTGTAATGTGTGTACTTTTAAAGATTTATCAAAATTTTGTGAGCCGAAGCTGAGTAACATGGTGAATTCGGTTTGTTCCCAATAGGCCGCAGTAGTAATGAGTGGACTGTTTGGGATATAGAAAAATTTTCACGAATGGTATCAAAATTTCTAGGCGAATTCAGTGAGTTCCCAATTGGACATGCTTGTATGAGTTTGCTTTACAATATAGAGCAACATTTTAAGGAACGGAATCTAATATCATGGTGAATTCAGTAGATTCCCAGTAGGATTCGCTTGTAATAAGCTTGTTATTCAAGATAGAGCAAAGTTTTAACGAACTGAAACACTGTTTCTTTGTGAATTCAGTTAGTTCCCAGTAGCAGGCTCTTGTAATATGTGTATTCTTAAAGATTTATCAAAATTTCCTGAGACGTATCTGAGTAAATCGGTAAATTCATTTAGTTCCCTATAGGCCGCAGTAGTAATAAGTGGACTCTTCGGGATATAGAAAATTTTCACGAATGGAATCAAAATTTCTAGGCGAATTCAGTGAGTGACCAATGGGACATGCTAGTATGAGTTTCCTTTTCAATATAGAGCAACATTTTAAGGAACGGAATCTAAGTATCATGGTGAATTCAGTTGGTTCCCAATAGGAGTCACATGTAATAAGCATGTTATTGAAGATAGAGCAACATTTTAACGAACTGAAACACTGTTTCCTTGTGAATTCAGTTAGTTCCCAGTAGCAGGCTCTTATAATATGTGTACTTTTACAGATTTATCAAAACTTGGTGAGCCGAATCTGAGTAACATGGTGAATTCGGTTAGTTCCCAATAGGCCGCAGTAGTAATAAGTGGACTGTTCGGGATACAGAAAAATTTTCACGAATGGAATTAAAATTTCTAGGCGAATTCAGTGATTTCCCAATGGGACATGCTTGTATGAGTTTGGTTTTCAATATAGAGCAACATTTTAAGGAGCGTAATCTAAGTATCATGGTGAATTCAGTAGGTTCCCAATAGGATTTGCATGTAATAAGCTTTTTATTCAACATAGAGCAAGGTTTTAACGTACTGAAACACTGTTTCTTTGTGAATTCCCTTAGTTCCCAGTAGCATGCTCTTGTAATATATGTACTTGTAAAGATTTATCAAAATTTCCTGAGCCGAATCTGAGTAACTTGTTGAATTCGGTTTGTTCCCAATAGGCCGCAGTAGTAATAAGTGGACTCCTCGGGATATAGATAATTTGTCACGAATGGAATCAAAATTTCTAGGTGAATTCTGTGGATTCCCAATGTGACAAGCTTGTATGAGTGTGCTTTTCAATATATAACATTTGTATATATAAAATACATATAGATATATAATATATATATCGGTATCCATATTAATTAGCCAATGACTGACAGAGGCATAAGCAGTGGGATAGAGTGAAGACCATGATTTTAGCTAATGGTGCTGCAACAACTGGACATCCATGTACGAATAGAGACACCGAGATACAGATTTGGTTATAACCATCACAGAAGTTAACTCAGACCAACTATAAGGGTCTAAGAAGCAAAAAGAGAAAGCCATGACCTTCGATAGCTGATGACTTTTCAGCTGTATAACACTAAGGCAAGATTTGTAAAAGAATTATTAAGCTGGAGTTTATTTGAATGAGAGCTGTGCTCTTCAGAGTATGTCACTAAAGGAATGAGTAGACAAACCACAGAATTTGTATATAATATAAAATATATATAGAAATATATAACATTTGTATATATAAAATATAAACATTTTAAGGAACGGAATCTAAGTATCATGGTGAATTCAGCAGGTTTCCAATAGGATTCGCACGTATTAAGCTTGTTATTCAAGATAGAGCAACGTCTTAACGAACTGAAACCCTGTTTCTTTGTGAATTGAGTTATATACCAGAGGCAGACTCTTGTAATATGTGTACTTTTAAAGATTTATCAAAATTTCCTGAGCCGTATCTGAGTAAATGGGTAAATTCGTTTAGTTCCCTTAGGCCGCAGTAGAAATAAGTGGACTGTTGGGATATAGGAAAATTTTCACGAATGGAATCAAAATTTCTAGGCGAATTCAGTGAGTTCCCAATGGGACATGCTGTATGAGTTTGCTTTTCAATATAGAGCAACATTTTAAGGACCGGAATCTAAGTATCATGGTGAATTCAGTACTTTCCCAATAGGATTTGCAGGCAATAAGCTTGTTATTCAAGATAGAGCAAAGTTTTCACGAACTGAAACACTGTTTCTTTGTGAATTCAGTTAGTCCCAGCAGCCTGCTCTTGTAATATATGTACTTTTAAAAATTTATCAAAATTTGGTGAGCCGAATCTGAGTAACATGGTGAATTCGCTTACTTCCCAATCAGCCGGAGTAGTAATAAGTGGACTGTTCGGGATATAGAAAAATTTTCACGAATGGAATCAAAATTTCTAGGTGAATTCAGTGGGTTCCCAATGGGACAAGCTTGTATGAGTGTGCTTTTCAATATATAACATTTGTATATATAATATACATATAGATATATAATATATATATCGGTATCCGTATTAATTTGCCAATGACTGACAGAGGCATAAGCAGTGGGATAGAGTGAAGACCAGGATTTTAGCTAATGGTGCTGCAACAACTGGACATCCATGTACGAATAGAGAAACCGAGATACAGATTTGGTTATAACCATCGCAGAAGTTAACTCAGACCAACTATAAGGGTCTAAGAAGCAAAAAGAGAAAGCCATGACCTTCGATAGCTGATGATTTTCAGCTGTATAACACTAAGGCAAGATTTGTAAAAGAATTATTAAGCTGGAGTTTATTGATATGAGAGCTGTGCTCTGCAGAGTATGTCACTAAAGGAATGAGTAGACAAACCACAGAATTTGTATATAATATAAAATATATATAGAAATATATAACATTTGTATATATAAAATATAAACATTTTAACGAACGGAATCTAAGTATCATGGTGAATTCAGCAGGTTTCCAATAGTATTCGCACGTATTAAGCTTGTTATTCAAGATAGAGCAACGTTTTAACGAACTGAAACACTGTTTCTTTGTGAATTGAGTTATTTACCAGAGGCAGACTCTTGTAATATGTGTACTTTTAAAGATTTATCAAAATTTCCTGAGCCGTATCTGAGTAAATGCGTAAATTCGTTTAGTTTCCTTAGGCCGCAGTAGAAATAAGTGGACTGTTCGGGATATAGGAAAATTTTCACGAATGGAATCAAAATTTCTAGGCGAATTCAGTGAGTTCCCAATGGGACATGCTGTATGAGTTTGCTTTTCAATATAGAGCAACATTTTAAGGAACGGAACCTAAGTATCATGGTGAATTCAGTAGTTTCCCAATAGGATTCGCATGTAATAAGCTTGTTATTCAAGATAGAGCAAAGTTTTCACGAACTGAAACACTGTTTCTTTGTGAATTCAGTTAGTTCCCAGTAGCCAGCTCTTGTAATATGTGTACTTTTAAAGATTTATCAAAATTTGGTGAACCGAAGCTGAGTAACATGGTGAATTCGGTTAGTTCCCAATAGGCCGCAATAGTAAAAGTGGACTGTTCGGGATATAGAAAAATTTTCACGAATGGAATCAAAATTTCTAGGCGAATTAAGTGAGTTCCCAATGGGACATGCTTGTATGAGATCGCTTTTCAATATAGAGCAACATTTTAAAGAACAGAATCTAAGTAGCCTGGTGAATTCAGTAGGTTCCCAATAGGATTCGCATGTAATAAGCTTGTTTTTCAAGATAGAGCGAAGTATTCACGAACTGAAACACTGTTTCTTTGTGAATTGAGTTATTTACCAGTAGCAGACTCTTGTAATATATGTACTTTTAAAGATTTATCAAAATTTGGTGAACCGAAGCTGAGTAACATGGTGAATTCGGTTAGTTCCCAGTAGGCCGCAATAGTAATAAGTGGACTGTTCAGGATATAGAAAAATTTTCACGAATGGAATCCAAATATCTAGGCGAATTCAGTGAGTTCCCAATGGGACATGCTTGTATAAGATCGCTTTTCAATATAGAGCAACATTTTAAGGAACAGAATCTAAGTAGCATGGTGAATTCAATAGTTTCCCAATAGGATTCGCATGTAATAAGCTTGTTATTCAAGATAGAGCAACGTTTTAACGAAGTGAAACAGTGTTTCTTTGTGAATTCAGTTAGTTCCCAGTAGCCTGCTCTTGTAATATGTGTACTTTTAAAGATTTATCAAAATTTGGTGAACCGAAGCTGAGGACCATGGTGAATTCGTTTAGTTCCCAATAGGCCGCAGTAGTAATAAGTGGACTGTTCGGGATATAGGAAAATTTTCACGAATGGAATCAAAATTTCTAGGCGAATTCAGTGAGTTCCCAATGGGACATGCTTGTATGTGTTTGCTTTTCAATATATAGCAACATTTTAAGGAACGTAATCTAAATATCATGGTGAATTCAGTAGGTTCCAATAGGATTTGCATGTAATAAGCTTGTTATTCAATATAGAGCAACGTTTTAAGGAACTGAAGCACTGTTTCTTTGTGAATTCAGTTAGTTCCCAGTAGCCTGCTCTTGTAATATGTGTACTTTTAAAGATTTATCAAAATTTGGTGAGCCGAATCTGAGTAACGTGGTGAATTCTGTTAGTTCCCAATAGGCCAGAGTAGTAATAAGTGGACTGTTCTGGATATAGAAAAATTTTCATGAATGGAATCAAAATTTCTAGGCATATTCAGTGAGTTCCCAATTTGACATGTTTGTATGAGTATGCTTTTCAATATAGAGCAACATTTTAAGGAACGGAATCTAAGTATCATGGTGAATTCAGTAGTTCCCAATAGGATTCGCATGTAATAAGCTTGTTATTCAAGATAGAGCAACGTTTTAACGAACTGAAACACTGTTTCTTTGTGAATACAGTTAGTTCCCAGTGGCAGGCTCTTTTAATATGTGTACTTTTAAAGATTTATTAAAATTTCCTGAGCCGAATCTGAGTAACTTGGTGAATTCTGTTAGTTCCCAATAGGCCGCAGTAGTAATAAGTGGATTCCTCGGGATATAGATAATTTGTCACGAATGGAATCATAATTTCTAGGCGAATTCAGTGAGTTCCCAATGGACAAGCTTGTATGAGTGTGCTTTTCAATATATAACATTTGTATATATAAAATACCTATAGATATATAATATATATATCGGTATCCGTATTAATTAGCCAATGACTGATGGAGGCATAAGCAGTGGGATAGAGTGAAGACCATGATTTTAGCTAATGGTGCTGCAATAACTGGACTGCCATGTACGAATAGAGAAACCGAGATACAGATTTTGTTATAACCATCAGAGAAGTTAACTCAGACCAACTATAAGGCTCTAAGAAGCAAAAAGAGAAAGCCATGACCTTCGATAGCTGATGACCTTTCAGGTGTATAACACTAAGTCTAGATTTGTACAAGAATTATTAGGCTGGAGTTTATTGAAATGAGAGCTGTGCTCTGCAGAGTAAGTCACTAAAGGAATGAGTAGACAAACCACGGAATTTGTATATAATATAAAATATATATAGAATTATATAACATGTGTATATATAAAATATAAACTTTTTAAGGAACGGAATCTAAGTATCATGGTGAATTCAGCAGGTTTCCAATAGGATTCACACGTATTAAGCTTGTTATTCAAGATAGAGCAACGTTTTAACGAACTGAAACACTGTTTCTTTGTGAATTCAGTTAGTTCCCAGTAGCCAGCTCTTGTAATATGTGTCCTTTTCATGATTTATCAAAATTTGGTGAACCGAAGCTGAGTAACATGGTGAATTCGGTTAGTTCCCAATAGGCCGCAATAGTAATAAGTGGACTGTTCGAGATATAGAAAAATTTTCACGAATGGAATCAAAATTTCTAGGCGAATTCAGTGAGTTCCCAATGGGACATGCTTGTATGAGATCGCTTTTCAATATAGAGCAACATTTTAAGGAACAGAATCTAAGTATAATGGTGAATTCAGTAGGTTCCCAATAGGATTCGCATGTAATAAGCTTGTTATTCAAGATAGAGCAACGTTATAACGAACTGAAACACTGTTTCTTTGTGAATTCAGTAAGTTCCCAGTAGCTGGCTCTTGTAATATGTGTACTTTTCAAGATTTATCAAAATTTGTTGAGCCGAATCTCAGTAACTTGGTGAATTCGGTTAGTTCCCAATAGGCCGCAGTGTAATAAGTGGACTGTTCGGGATATAGAAAAATTTTCACGAATAGAATCAAAATTTCTAGGCGAATTCAGTGAGTTCCCAATGGGACATGCTTGTATGAGTGTGCTTTTCAATATATAGCAACATTTAAGGAATGGAATCTAAATATTATGGTGTATTCAGTAGGTTCCCAATAGGATTCGCATGTAATAAGCTTGTTATTCAAGATAGAGCAACGTTATAACGAACTGAAACACTGTTTCTTTGTCAATTCAGTTAGTTCCCAGTAGCCTGCTCTTGTAATATGTGTACATTTAAGGATTTATCAAAATTTGGTGAACCGAAGCTGAGGACCATGGTGAATTCGTTTAGTTCCCAATAGGCCGCAGTAGTAATAAGTGGACTGTTCGTGATATAGGAAAATTTTCACGAATGGAATCAAAATTTCTAGGCGAATTCAGTGAGGTCCCAATGGGACATGCTTGTATGAGTTTGCTTTTCAATATAGAGCAACTTTTTAAGGAACGGAATCTAAGTATCATGGTGTATTCAGTAGGTTCCCAATAGGATTCGCATGTAATAAGCTTGTTATTCAAGATAGAGCAACGTTTTAACGAACTGAAGCACTGTTTCTTTGTGAAATCAGTTAGTTCACAGTAGCCAGCTCTTGTAATATGTGTACTTTTAAAGATTTATCAAAATTTGTTGAGCCGAATCTGAGTAACGTGGTGAATTCTGTTAGTTCCCAATAGGCCAGAGTAGTAATAAGTGGACTGTTCGGGATATAGATAAATTTTCACGAATGGAATCAAAATTTCTAGGCAAATTCAGTGAGTTCCCAATTTGACATGCTTGTATGAGTTTGCTTTTCAATACAGAGCAACATTTTAAGGAACGGAATCTAAGTATCATGGTGAATTCAGTAGTTCCCAATAGGATTCGCATGTAATAAGCTTGTTATTCAAGATAGAGCAACGTTTAAACGAACTGCAACACTGTTTCTTTGTGAATACAGTTAGTTCCCAGTGGCAGGCTCTTTTAATATGTGTACTTTTAAAGATTTATTAAAATTTCCTGAGCCGAATCTGAGTAACTTGGTGAATTCTGTTAGTTCCCAATAGGCCGCAGTAGTAATAAGTGGACTCCTCGGGTTATAGATAATTTGTCACGAATGGAATCATAATTTCTAGGCGAATTCAGTGTGTTCCCATTGGGACAAGCTTGTATGAGTGTGCTTTTCAATATATAACATTTGTATATATACAATACATATAGATATATAATATATATTTCGGTATCCGTATTAATTAGCCAGTGACTGAGAGAGGCATAAGCAGTGGGATAGAGTGAAGACCATGATTTTAACTAATGGTGCTGCAACAACTGGACTTCCATGTACGAATAGAGAAACCGAGATACAGATTTTGTTATAACCATCAGAGAAGTTAACTCAGACCAACTATAAGGCTCTAAGAAGCAAAAAGAGAAAGCCATGACCTTCGATAGCTGATGACCTTTCAGGTGTATAACACTAAGGCTAGATTTGTACAAGAATTATTAAGCTGGAATTTATTGAAATGAGAGCTGTGCTCTGCAGAGTATGTCACTAAAGGAATGAGTAGACAAACCACGGAATTTGTATATAATATAAAATATATATAGAAATATATAACATATGTATATATAAAATATAAACCTGTTAAGGAACGGAATCTAAGTATCATGGTGAATTCAGCAGGTTTCCAATAGGATTCACACGTATTAAGCTTATTATTCAAGATAGAGCAACGTTTTAACGAACTGAAACACTGTTTCTTTGTGAATTCAGTTAGTTCCCAGTAGCCAGCTCTTGTAATATGTGTACTTTTAAAGATTTATCAAAATTTGGTGAACCGAAGCTGAGTAACATGGTGAATTCGGTTAGTTCCCAATAGGCCGCAATAGTAAAAGTGGACTGTTCGGGATATAGAAAAATTTTCACGAATGGAATCAAAATTTCTAGGCGAATTAAGTGAGTTCCCAATGGGACATGCTTGTATGAGATCGCTTTTCAATATAGAGCAACATTTTAAAGAACAGAATCTAAGTAGCCTGGTGAATTCAGTAGGTTCCCAATAGGATTCGCATGTAATAAGCTTGTTTTTCAAGATAGAGCGAAGTATTCACGAACTGAAACACTGTTTCTTTGTGAATTGAGTTATTTACCAGTAGCAGACTCTTGTAATATATGTACTTTTAAAGATTTATCAAAATTTGGTGAACCGAAGCTGAGTAACATGGTGAATTCGGTTAGTTCCCAGTAGGCCGCAATAGTAATAAGAGGACTGTTCAGGATATAGAAAAATTTTCACGAATGGAATCCAAATATCTAGGCGAATTCAGTGAGTTCCCAATGGGACATGCTTGTATAAGATCGCTTTTCAATATAGAGCAACATTTTAAGGAACAGAATCTAAGTAGCATGGTGAATTCAATAGTTTCCCAATAGGATTCGCATGTAATAAGCTTGTTATTCAAGATAGAGCAACGTTTTAACGAAGTGAAACAGTGTTTCTTTGTGAATTCAGTTAGTTCCCAGTAGCCTGCTCTTGTAATATGTGTACTTTTAAAGATTTATCAAAATTTGGTGAACCGAAGCTGAGGACCATGGTGTATTCGTTTAGTTCACAATAGGCCGCAGTAGTAATAAGTGGACTGTTCGGGATATAGGAAAATTTTCACGAATGGAATCAAAATTTCTAGGCGAATTCAGTGAGTTCCCAATGGGACATGCTTGTATGTGTTTGCTTTTCAATATATAGCAACATTTTAAGGAACGTAATCTAAATATCATGGTGAATTCAGTAGGTTCCCAATAGGATTTGCATGTAATAAGCTTGTTATTCAATATAGAGCAACGTTTTAAGGAACTGAAGCACTGTTTCTTTGTGAATTCAGTTAGTTCCCAGTAGCCTGCTCTTGTAATATGTGTACTTTTAAAGATTTATCAAAATTTGGTGAGCCGAATCTGAGTAACGTGGTGAATTCTGTTAGTTCCCAATAGGCCAGAGTAGTAATAAGTGGACTGTTCTGGATATAGAAAAATTTTCATGAATGGAATCAAAATTTCTAGGCATATTCAGTGAGTTCCCAATTTGACATGTTTGTATGAGTATGCTTTTCAATATAGAGCAACATTTTAAGGAACGGAATCTAAGTATCATGGTGAATTCAGTAGTTCCCAATAGGATTCGCATGTAATAAGCTTGTTATTCAAGATAGAGCAACGTTTTAACGAACTGAAACACTGTTTCTTTGTGAATACAGTTAGTTCCCAGTGGCAGGCTCTTTTAATATGTGTACTTTTAAAGATTTATTAAAATTTCCTGAGCCGAATCTGAGTAACTTGGTGAATTCTGTTAGTTCCCAATAGGCCGCAGTAGTAATAAGTGGATTCCTCGGGATATAGATAATTTGTCACGAATGGAATCATAATTTCTAGGCGAATTCAGTGAGTTCCCAATGGGACAAGCTTGTATGAGTGTGCTTTTCAATATATAACATTTGTATATATAAAATACCTATAGATATATAATATATATATCGGTATCCGTATTAATTAGCCAATGACTGACGGAGGCATAAGCAGTGGGATAGAGTGAAGACCATGATTTTAGCTAATGGTGCTGCAATAACTGGACTGCCATGTACGAATAGAGAAACCGAGATACAGATTTTGTTATAACCATCAGAGAAGTTAACTCAGACCAACTATAAGGCTCTAAGAAGCAAAAAGAGAAAGCCATGACCTTCGATAGCTGATGACCTTTCAGGTGTATAACACTAAGTCTAGATTTGTACAAGAATTATTAGGCTGGAGTTTATTGAAATGAGAGCTGTGCTCTGCAGAGTAAGTCACTAAAGGAATGAGTAGACAAACCACGGAATTTGTATATAATATAAAATATATATAGAATTATATAACATGTGTATATATAAAATATAAACTTTTTAAGGAACGGAATCTAAGTATCATGGTGAATTCAGCAGGTTTCCAATAGGATTCACACGTATTAAGCTTGTTATTCAAGATAGAGCAACGTTTTAACGAACTGAAACACTGTTTCTTTGTGAATTCAGTTAGTTCCCAGTAGCCAGCTCTTGTAATATGTGTCCTTTTCATGATTTATCAAAATTTGGTGAACCGAAGCTGAGTAACATGGTGAATTCGGTTAGTTCCCAATAGGCCGCAATAGTAATAAGTGGACTGTTCGAGATATAGAAAAATTTTCACGAATGGAATCAAAATTTCTAGGCGAATTCAGTGAGTTCCCAATGGGACATGCTTGTATGAGATCGCTTTTCAATATAGAGCAACATTTTAAGGAACAGAATCTAAGTATAATGGTGAATTCAGTAGGTTCCCAATAGGATTCGCATGTAATAAGCTTGTTATTCAAGATAGAGCAACGTTATAACGAACTGAAACACTGTTTCTTTGTGAATTCAGTAAGTTCCCAGTAGCTGGCTCTTGTAATATGTGTACTTTTCAAGATTTATCAAAATTTGTTGAGCCGAATCTCAGTAACTTGGTGAATTCGGTTAGTTCCCAATAGGCCGCAGTGTAATAAGTGGACTGTTCGGGATATAGAAAAATTTTCACGAATAGAATCAAAATTTCTAGGCGAATTCAGTGAGTTCCCAATGGGACATGCTTGTATGAGTGTGCTTTTCAATATATAGCAACATTTAAGGAATGGAATCTAAATATTATGGTGTATTCAGTAGGTTCCCAATAGGATTCGCATGTAATAAGCTTGTTATTCAAGATAGAGCAACGTTATAACGAACTGAAACACTGTTTCTTTGTGAATTCAGTTAGTTCCCAGTAGCTGGCTCTTGTAATATATGTACTTTTAAAGATTTATCAACATTTCCAGAGCCGAATCTGAGTAAATTGGTGAATTCGATTAGATCCCAATAGGCTGCATTAGTAATAAGTGGACTCTTCGGGATTTAGAAAATTTGTCACGAATGGAATCTAAATTTCTAGGCGAATTCAGTGAGTTCCCAATGGGATAAGCTTGTATGAGTGTGCTTTTCAATATATAACATTTGTATATATAAAATATATATAGATATATAATATATATCTGTATCCGTATTAAATAGCCAATGACTGACAGACGCATAAGAAGTGGGATAGAGGGAAGACCGTGATTTTAGCTAATGGTGGTGCAACAACTGGACATCCATGTACAGAAAGAGAAACCGAGATACAAATCTTGTTATAGCCATCACAGAAGTTAACTCAGACCAACTCTAAAGCTCTAAAATCTAAAAGAGAAAGCCATGACCTTCGATAGCTGATGATGTTTCAGCTGTATAACACTAAGACAAGATTTGTACAAGAATTAATAAGGTGGAGTTTACTGAAATGAGAGCAGTGCTCTCCAGAGGATGTCACTAAAGGAATGAGTAGACAAACCACAGAATTTGTATATATATATAAAATATATGTACAAATATATAAAATTTGTATATATAAAATATAAAAATTTTAAGGAACGGAATCTAAGAATCACGTGAATTCAGTAGTTTCCCAATAGGATTCGCACGTATTAAGCTTTTTATTCAAGATAGAGCAACGTATTAACGAACTGAAACACTGTTTCTTTGTGAATTCAGTTAGTTTCCAGTAGCTGGCTCTTGTAATATGTGTACTTTTAAAGATTTATGAAAATTTGATGAGCCGAATCTCAGTAACTTGGTGAATTCGGTTAGTTCCCAATAGGCCACAGTAGTAATAAGTGGACAGTTTGGGATATAGAAAAATTTTCAAGAATGGAATCAAAATTTCTAGGCGAATCAGTGAGTTCCCATGGGAAATGCTTGTATGAGTGTGCTTTTCAATACATAGCAACATTTTAAGGAACGGAATCTTAGTATCATGGTGAATTCAGTAGGTCCCCAGTAGGATTCGCATGTAATAAGCTAGTTATTCAAGATAGAGCAACGTTTTAACGAACTGAAACACTGTTTCTTTGTGAATTCAGTTAGTTCCCAATAGCAGGCTCTTGTAATATGTGTACTTTTAAAGATTTATGAAAATTTGATGAGCCGAATCTCAGTAACTTGGTAAATTCGGTTAGTTCCCAATAGGCCGCAGTAGTAATAAGTGGACAGTTTGGGATATAGAAAAATTTTCAAGAATGGAATCAAAATTTCTAGGCGAATCAGTGAGTTCCCATGGGACATGCTTGTATGAGTGTGCTTTTCAATACATAGCAACATTTTAAGGAACAGAATCTTAGTATCATGGTGAATTCAGTAGGTCCCCAATAGGATTCGCATGTAATAAGCTTGTTATTCAAGATAGAGCAACGTTTTAATGAACTGTAACACTGTTTCTTTGTGAATTCAGTTAGTTCCCAGTAGCAGGCTCTTGTAATATGTGTACTTTTAAAGATTTTTCAAAGTTTGTTGAGCCGAATAAGGAAATTGGTGAATTCGGTTAGTTCCCAATAGGCCGCAGTAGTAATAAGTGGACTGTTCTGGATATAGAAAAATTTTCACGAATGGAATCAAAATTTCTAGGCGAATTCAGTGAGTTCCCAATGGGACTTGCTTGTATGAGTGTGCTTTTCAATATATAGCAACATTTTAAGGAACGTAATCTAAGTATCATGGTGAATTCAGTAGGGTCCCAATAGGATTTGCATGTAATAAGATTCTATTCAACATAGAGCAAGGTTTTTACGAACTGAAACACTGTTTCTTTGTGAATTCCGTTAGTTCCCAGTAGCAGGTTCTTGTAATATGTGTACTTTTAAAGATTTATCAAAATTTCCTGAGCCGAATCTGAGTGAAGGGGTGAATTCGATTAGTTCCCAATAGGCCGCAGTTGTAATAAGTGGACTGTTGGGGATATAGAAAAAATTTCACGAATGGAATCAAAATTTCTAGGCGAATTCAGTGATATCCCAATGGGACATGCTTGTATGAGTTTGATTTTCAATATAGAGCAACATTTTAAGGAACGGAATATAAATATCATGGTGAATTCAGTGGGTTCTCAATAGGATTTGCATGTAATAAGCTTGTTATTCAAGATAGAGCAACGTTTTAATGAACTGAAACACTGTTTCTTTGTGAATTCAGTTAGCTCCCTGTAACCTGCTGTGTTAATATGTGTACTTTTAAAGATTTATCAAAATTTGGTGAACCGAAGCTTAGTAACATGGTGAATTCGGTTAGTTCCCAATAGGCCGCAGTAGTAATAAATGGACTCTTCGGGATATAGAAAAATTTTCACGAATAGAATCAAAATTTCTAGCCGAATTCAGTGAGTTCCCAATGGGACATGCTTGTATGAGTTTGCTTTTCAATATAGAGCAACATTTTACGAAACGGAATCTAAGTATCATGGTGAATTCAGTAGGTTCCCAATAGGATTCGCATATAATAAGCTTGTTACTCAAGATAGAGCAACGTTTTAACGAAGTGAAACACTGTTTCTTTGTGAATTCAGTTAGTTCCCAGTAGCAGGCTCTTACAATATGTGTACTTTTACAGATTTATCAAAACTTGGTGAGCCGAATCTGAATAACATGGTGAATTCGGTTAGTTCCCAAAGGGCCGCAGTAGTAATAAGTGGACTGTTCAGGATACAGAAAAATTTTCACGAATGGAATTAAAATTTCTAGGCGAATTCAGTGATTTCCCAATGGGACATGCTTGTATGAGTTTGCTTTTCAATATAGAGCAACATTTTACGAAACGGAATCTAAGTATCATGGTGAATTCAGTAGGTTCCCAATAGGATTCGCATATAATAAGCTTGTTATTCAAGATAGAGCAACGTTTTAACGAACTGAAACACTGTTTCTTTGTGAAATCAGTTAGTTCCCAGTGGCAGGCTCTTTTAATATGTGTACTTTTAAAGATTTATCAAAATTTGGTGAGCCGATTCTGAGTAACATGGTGAATTCGGTTAGTTCTCAATAGGCCACAGTAATAATAAGTGGACTGTTCGGGATATAGAAAAATATTCACGAATGTAATAAAATTTCTAGGCGAAATCAGTGAGTTTCCAATGGGACATGCTTGTATGATTTTGCTTTTCATTATAGAGCAACATTTAAAGGAACGGAATCTAAGTATCATGGTGAATTCAGTAGGTCCCCAAAAGGATTCGCATGTAATAGGCTTGTTATTCAAGATACAGCAACGTTTTAACGAACTGAAACACAGTTTCTTTGTGAACTCAGTTAGGTCCCAGTAGCCTGCCCTTGTAATAGTGTAGTTTTAAAGATTTATCAAAACTTGGTGAGCCGAATGTTAGTAACACGGTGAATTCGGTTAGTTCCCTATAGGCCGTAGTTGTAATAAGTGGACTGTTCGGGATATAGAAAATATTTCACGAATGGAATCAAAATATTTAGGCGAATTCAGTGAGTTCCCAATGGGACATGCTTGTATGAGTTTGCTTTTCAATATAGAGCAACATTTTAAGGAATGGAATCTAAGTATCAAGGTGAATTCAGTAGGTTGCCAATAGGATGTGCATGTAATAAGCTTGTTATTCAAGATACAGCAATGTTTTAACGAACTTAAACACTGTTTCTTTGTGAATTCAGTTAGTTCCCAGTAGACTGCTCTTGTAATATGTGTACTTTTAAAGATTTATCAAAATTTGGTGAGCCGAATCTGAGTAACATGGTGAATTCGGTTAGTTCCCAGTAGGCCGCAGTAGTAATAAGTGGACTGTTGGGGATATAGAAAAATTTTCACGAATGGAATCAAAATTTCTAGGCAAATTCAGTGAGTTCCCAATGGGACATGCTTGTATGAGTTTGGTTTTCAATATAGAGCAACATTTTAAGGAACGGAATCTAAGTATCATGATGAATTCAGTTGGTTCCCAATAGGATTCGCATGTAATATGCTTGTTATTCAAGATAGAGCAAAGTTTTAAAGAACTGAAACTCTGTTTCTTTGTGAATTCAGTTAGTTCCCAATAGCCTCCTCTTGTAATATGTGTACTTTTAAACATTTATCAAAATTTGGTGAGCCAAGTCACAGGAACTTGGTGAATTCGTTTAGTTCCCAATAGGCCGCATTAGTAATAAGTGGACTCTTCGTGATATAGAAAATTTGTCACGAATGGAATCTAAATTTCTAGACGAATTCAGTGAGTTCCCAATGGGATAAGCTTGTATGAGAGTGCTTTTCAATATATAACATTTGTATATATAAAATATATATAGATATGTAATAAATATCTGTATCTGTATTAATTAGCCAATTACTGACAGACACATAAGAAGTGGGATAGAGGGAAGACCGTGATTTTAGCTAATGGTGGGGCAACAAATGGACATCCATGTAAAATAAAGAAACCGAGATACAATTCTTGTTATAACCATCACAGAAGTTAACTCAGACCAACTATAAGGCTCTAAAATCTAAAAGAGAAAGCCATGACCTTTGATAGCTGATGACCTTTCAGCTGTATAACACTAAGACAAGATTTGTACAAGAATTAATAAGGTGCAGTTTACTGAAATGAGAGCAGTGCTCTCCAGAGGATGTCACTAAAGGAATGAGTAGACAAACCACGGAATTTGTATATATATATAAATATATGTACAAATATATAACATTTGTATATATAAAATATTATAATTGTAAGGAACGGAATCTAAGTATCATGGTGAATTCAGTAGTTTCCCAATGGGATTCGCACGTATTAAGCTTGTTATTCAAGATAGAGCAACGTATTAACGAACAGAAACACTGTTTCTTTGTGAATTCAGTTAGTTCCCAATAGCAGGCTCTTGTTATATGTGTCCTTTTCAAGATGTATCAAAATTTGGTGAGCCAAATCTCAGGAACTTGGTGAATTTGGTTAGTTCCCAATAGGCCGCAGTAATTATAAGTGGACTGTTCGGGATATAGAAAAATTATCACGAATGGAATCAAAATTTCCGAATAGGCCGTAGTTGTAATAAGTGGACATTTCGGGATATAGAAAAAATTTCACGAATGGAATCAAAATATCTAGGCGAATTCAGTGAGTTCCCAATGGGACATGCTTGTATGAGTTTGCTTTTCAATATAGAGCAACATTTTAAAGAATGGAATCTAAGTATCAAGGTGAATTCAGTAGGTTCCCAATAGGATGCGCATGTAATAAGCTTGTTATTCAAGATACAGCAACCTTTTAACGAACTGAAACACTGTTTCTTTGTGAATTCAGTTAGTTATCAGTAGCAGGCTCTTATAATATGTGTACTTTTACAGATTTATCAAAACTTGGTGAGCCGAATCTGAGTAACATGGTGAATTCTGTTAGTTCCCAAAGGGCCGCAGTAATAATAAGTGAACTGTTTGGGATACAGAAATATTTTCACGAATGGAATTAAAATTTCTAGGCGAATTCTGTGATTTCCCAATGGGACATGCTTGTATGAGTTTTCTTTTCAATATAGAGCAACATTTTACGAAACGGAATCTAAATATCATTGTGAATTCAGTATGTTCCCAGTGGGATTCGCATATAATAAACTTGTTATTCAAGATAGAGCAACGTTTTAACGAACTGAAACACTGTTGCTTTGTGAATTCAGTTAGTTCCCAGTGGCAGGCTCTATTAATATGTGTACTTTTAAAGATTTATCAAAATTTGGTGAGCCGAATCTGAGAAACATGGTGAATTAGGTTAGTTCCCAATAGGCCGCAGTAGTAATAAGTGGACTGTACGGGATATAGAAAATTTTTCACGAATGGAATAAAATTTCTAGGAGAAATCAGTGATTTACCAATGGGACATTATTGTATTAGTTTGCTTTTCAATATAGACCAACATTTAAAGGAACGGAATCTAAGTATCATGGTGAATTCAGTAGGTCCCCAATAGGATTCGCATGTAATAGGATAGTTATTCAAGATAGAGCAACGTTTTATCGAACTGAAACACTGTTTCTTTGTGAATTCAGTTAGTTCCCAGTAGCCTGCCCTTGTCATAGTGTAGTTTTAAAGATTTATCACAACATGGTGAGCCGAATGTGAGTAACATGGTGAATTCGGTTAGTTCCGAATAGGCCATAGTTGTAATAAGTGGACATTTCGGGATATAGAAAAAAATTTCACGAATGGAATCAAAATATCTAGGCGAATTCAGTGAGTTCCCAATGGGACATGCTTGTATGAGTTTGCTTTTCAATATAGAGCAACATTTTAAAGAATGGAATCTAAGTATCAAGGTGAATTCAGTAGGTTCCCAATAGGATGCGCATGTAATAAGCTTGTTATTCAAGATACAGCAACCTTTTAACGAACTGAAACACTGTTTCTTTCTGAATTCAGTTAGTTATCAGTAGCAGGCTCTTATAATATGTGTACTTTTACAGATTTATCAAAACTTGGTGAGCCGAATCTGAGTAACATGGTGAATTCTGTTAGTTCCCAAAGGGCCGCAGTAATAATAAGTGAACTGTTCGGGATACAGAAAAATTTTCACGAATGGAATTAAAATTTCTAGGCGAATTCAGTGATTTCCCAATGGGACATGCTTGTATGAGTTTTCTTTTCAATATAGAGCAACATTTTATGAAACGGAATCTAAATATCATTGTGAATTCAGTATGTTCCCAGTGGGATTCGCATATAATAAACTTGTTATTCAAGATAGAGCAACGTTTTAACGAACTGAAAAACTGTTGCTTTGTGAACTCAGTTAGTTCCCTGTGGCAGGCTCTTTTAATATGTGTACTTTTAAAGATTTATCAAAATTTGGTGAGCCGAATCTGAGTAACATGGTGAATTCGGTTAGTTCCCAGTAGGCCGCAGTAGTAATGAGTGGACTGTTCGGGATATAGAAAAATTTTCACGAATAGAATCAAAATTTCTAGGCGAATTCAGTGAGTTCCCAATGGGACATGCTTGTATGAGTCTGCTTTTCAATATAGACCAACATTTAAAGGAACGGAATCTAAGTATCATGGTGAATTCAGTAGGTCCCCAATAGGATTCGCATGTAATAGGATAGTTATTCAAGATAGAGCAACGTTTTATCGAACTGAAACACTGTTTCTTTGTGAATTCAGTTAGTTCCCAGTAGACTGCCCTTGTCATAGTGTAGTTTTAAAGATTTATCAAAACATGGTGAGCCGAATGTGAGTAACATGGTGAATTCGGTTAGTTCCGAATAGGCCGTAGTTGTAATAAGTGGACATTTCGGGATATAGAAAACATTTCACGAATGGAATCAAAATATCTAGGCGAATTCAGTGAGTTCCCAATGGGACATGCTTGTATGAGTTTGCTTTTCAATATAGAGCAACATTTTAAAGAATGGAATCTAAGTATCAAGGTGAATTCAGTAGGTTCCCAATAGGATGCGCATGTAATAAGCTTGTTATTCAAGATACAGCAACCTTTTAACGAACTGAAACACTGTTTCTTTGTGAATTCAGTTAGTTATCAGTAGCAGGCTCTTATAATATGTGTACTTTTACAGATTTATCAAAACTTGGTGAGCCGAATCTGAGTAACATGGTGAATTCTGTTAGTTCCCAAAGGGCCGCAGTAATAATAAGTGAACTGTTTGGGATACAGAAATATTTTCACGAATGGAATTAAAATTTCTAGGCGAATTCTGTGATTTCCCAATGGGACATGCTTGTATGAGTTTTCTTTTCAATATAGAGCAACATTTTACGAAACGGAATCTAAATATCATTGTGAATTCAGTATGTTCCCAGTGGGATTCGCATATAATAAACTTGTTATTCAAGATAGAGCAACGTTTTAACGAACTGAAAAACTGTTGCTTTGTGAACTCAGTTAGTTCCCTGTGGCAGGCTCTTTTAATATGTGTACTTTTAAAGATTTATCAAAATTTGGTGAGCCGAATCTGAGTAACATGGTGATTTCGGTTAGTTCCCAATAGGCCGCAGTAGTAATAAGTGGACTCTTCGGGATATAGAAAAATTTTTACGAATGGAATAAAATTTCTAGGCGAAATCAGTGAGTTTCCAATGGGACATGCTTGTATGAGTTTGCTTTTCAATATAGAGCAACATTTAAAGGAACGGAATCTAAGTGTCTTGGTGAATTCAGTAGGTCCCCAATAGGATTCGCATGTAATAGGATAGTTATTCAAGATAGAGCAACGTTTTATCGAACTGAAACACTGTTTCTTTGTGAATTCAGTTAGTTCCCAGTAGCCTGCCCTTGTCATAGTGTAGTTTTAAAGATTTATCAAAACATGGTGAGCCGAATGTGAGTAACATGGTGAATTCGGTTAGTTCCGAATAGGCCGTAGTTGTGATAAGTGGACATTTCGGGATATAGAAAAAAATTTCACGAATGGAATCAAAATATCTAAGCGAATTCAGTGAGTTCCCAATGGGACATGCTTGTATGAGTTTGCTTTTCAATATAGAGCAACATTTTAAAGAATGGAATCTAAGTATCAAGGTGAATTCAGTAGGTTCCCAATAGGATGCGCATGTAATAAGCTTGTTATTCAAGATACAGCAACCTTTTAACGAACTGAAACACTGTTTCTTTGTGAATTCAGTTAGTTATCAGTAGCAGGCTCTTATAATATGTGTACTTTTACAGATTTATCAAAACTTGGTGAGCCGAATCTGAGTAACATGGTGAATTCTGTTAGTTCCCAAAGGGCCGCAGTAATAATAAGTGAACTGTTCGGGATACAGAAAAATTTTCACGAATGGAATTAAAATTTCTAGGCGAATTCAGTGATTTCCCAATGGGACATGCTTGTATGAGTTTTCTTTTCAATATAGAGCAACATTTTATGAAACGGAATCTAAATATCATTGTGAATTCAGTATGTTCCCAGTGGGATTCGCATATAATAAACTTGTTATTCAAGATAGAGCAACGTTTTAACGAACTGAAAAACTGTTGCTTTGTGAACTCAGTTAGTTCCCTGTGGCAGGCTCTTTTAATATGTGTACTTTTAAAGATTTATCAAAATTTGGTGAGCCGAATCTGAGTAACATGGTGAATTCGGTTAGTTCCCAGTAGGCCGCAGTAGTAATGAGTGGACTGTTCGGGATATAGAAAAATTTTCACGAATAGAATCAAAATTTCTAGGCGAATTCAGTGAGTTCCCAATGGGACATGCTTGTATGAGTCTGCTTTTCAATATAGACCAACATTTAAAGGAACGGAATCTAAGTATCATGGTGAATTCAGTAGGTCCCCAATAGGATTCGCATGTAATAGGATAGTTATTCAAGATAGAGCAACGTTTTATCGAACTGAAACACTGTTTCTTTGTGAATTCAGTTAGTTCCCAGTAGCCTGCCCTTGTCATAGTGTAGTTTTAAAGATTTATCAAAACATGGTGAGCCGAATGTGAGTAACATGGTGAATTCGGTTAGTTCCGAATAGGCCGTAGTTGTAATAAGTGGACATTTCGGGATATAGAAAAAATTTCACGAATGGAATCAAAATATCTAGGCGAATTCAGTGAGTTCCCAATGGGACATGCTTGTATGAGTTTGCTTTTCAATATAGAGCAACATTTTAAAGAATGGAATCTAAGTATCAAGGTGAATTCAGTAGGTTCCCAATAGGATGCGCATGTAATAAGCTTGTTATTCAAGATACAGCAACCTTTTAACGAACTGAAACACTGTTTCTTTGTGAATTCAGTTAGTTATCAGTAGCAGGCTCTTATAATATGTGTACTTTTACAGATTTATCAAAACTTGGTGAGCCGAATCTGAGTAACATGGTGAATTCTGTTAGTTCCCAAAGGGCCGCAGTAATAATAAGTGAACTGTTTGGGATACAGAAATATTTTCACGAATGGAATTAAAATTTCTAGGCGAATTCTGTGATTTCCCAATGGGACATGCTTGTATGAGTTTTCTTTTCAATATAGAGCAACATTTTACGAAACGGAATCTAAATATCATTGTGAATTCAGTATGTTCCCAGTGGGATTCGCATATAATAAACTTGTTATTCAAGATAGAGCAACGTTTTAACGAACTGAAAAACTGTTGCTTTGTGAACTCAGTTAGTTCCCTGTGGCAGGCTCTTTTAATATGTGTACTTTTAAAGATTTATCAAAATTTGGTGAGCCGAATCTGAGTAACATGGTGATTTCGGTTAGTTCCCAATAGGCCGCAGTAGTAATAAGTGGACTCTTCGGGATATAGAAAAATTTTTACGAATGGAATAAAATTTCTAGGCGAAATCAGTGAGTTTCCAATGGGACATGCTTGTATGAGTTTGCTTTTCAATATAGAGCAACATTTAAAGGAACGGAATCTAAGTGTCTTGGTGAATTCAGTAGGTCCCCAATAGGATTCGCATGTAATAGGATAGTTATTCAAGATAGAGCAACGTTTTATCGAACTGAAACACTGTTTCTTTGTGAATTCAGTTAGTTCCCAGTAGCCTGCCCTTGTCATAGTGTAGTTTTAAAGATTTATCAAAACATGGTGAGCCGAATGTGAGTAACATGGTGAATTCGGTTAGTTCCGAATAGGCCGTAGTTGTGATAAGTGGACATTTCGGGATATAGAAAAAAATTTCACGAATGGAATCAAAATATCTAAGCGAATTCAGTGAGTTCCCAATGGGACATGCTTGTATGAGTTTGCTTTTCAATATAGAGCAACATTTTAAAGAATGGAATCTAAGTATCAAGGTGAATTCAGTAGGTTCCCAATAGGATGCGCATGTAATAAGCTTGTTATTCAAGATACAGCAACCTTTTAACGAACTGAAACACTGTTTCTTTGTGAATTCAGTTAGTTATCAGTAGCAGGCTCTTATAATATGTGTACTTTTACAGATTTATCAAAACTTGGTGAGCCGAATCTGAGTAACATGGTGAATTCTGTTAGTTCCCAAAGGGCCGCAGTAATAATAAGTGAACTGTTCGGGATACAGAAAAATTTTCACGAATGGAATTAAAATTTCTAGGCGAATTCAGTGATTTCCCAATGGGACATGCTTGTATGAGTTTTCTTTTCAATATAGAGCAACATTTTATGAAACGGAATCTAAATATCATTGTGAATTCAGTATGTTCCCAGTGGGATTCGCATATAATAAACTTGTTATTCAAGATAGAGCAACGTTTTAACGAACTGAAAAACTGTTGCTTTGTGAACTCAGTTAGTTCCCTGTGGCAGGCTCTTTTAATATGTGTACTTTTAAAGATTTATCAAAATTTGGTGAGCCGAATCTGAGTAACATGGTGAATTCGGTTAGTTCCCAGTAGGCCGCAGTAGTAATGAGTGGACTGTTCGGGATATAGAAAAATTTTCACGAATAGAATCAAAATTTCTAGGCGAATTCAGTGAGTTCCCAATGGGACATGCTTGTATGAGTCTGCTTTTCAATATAGACCAACATTTAAAGGAACGGAATCTAAGTATCATGGTGAATTCAGTAGGTCCCCAATAGGATTCGCATGTAATAGGATAGTTATTCAAGATAGAGCAACGTTTTATCGAACTGAAACACTGTTTCTTTGTGAATTCAGTTAGTTCCCAGTAGCCTGCCCTTGTCATAGTGTAGTTTTAAAGATTTATCAAAACATGGTGAGCCGAATGTGAGTAACATGGTGAATTCGGTTAGTTCCGAATAGGCCGTAGTTGTAATAAGTGGACATTTCGGGATATAGAAAAAATTTCACGAATGGAATCAAAATATCTAGGCGAATTCAGTGAGTTCCCAATGGGACATGCTTGTATGAGTTTGCTTTTCAATATAGAGCAACATTTTAAAGAATGGAATCTAAGTATCAAGGTGAATTCAGTAGGTTCCCAATAGGATGCGCATGTAATAAGCTTGTTATTCAAGATACAGCAACCTTTTAACGAACTGAAACACTGTTTCTTTGTGAATTCAGTTAGTTATCAGTAGCAGGCTCTTATAATATGTGTACTTTTACAGATTTATCAAAACTTGGTGAGCCGAATCTGAGTAACATGGTGAATTCTGTTAGTTCCCAAAGGGCCGCAGTAATAATAAGTGAACTGTTTGGGATACAGAAATATTTTCACGAATGGAATTAAAATTTCTAGGCGAATTCTGTGATTTCCCAATGGGACATGCTTGTATGAGTTTTCTTTTCAATATAGAGCAACATTTTACGAAACGGAATCTAAATATCATTGTGAATTCAGTATGTTCCCAGTGGGATTCGCATATAATAAACTTGTTATTCAAGATAGAGCAACGTTTTAACGAACTGAAAAACTGTTGCTTTGTGAACTCAGTTAGTTCCCTGTGGCAGGCTCTTTTAATATGTGTACTTTTAAAGATTTATCAAAATTTGGTGAGCCGAATCTGAGTAACATGGTGATTTCGGTTAGTTCCCAATAGGCCGCAGTAGTAATAAGTGGACTCTTCGGGATATAGAAAAATTTTTACGAATGGAATAAAATTTCTAGGCGAAATCAGTGAGTTTCCAATGGGACATGCTTGTATGAGTTTGCTTTTCAATATAGAGCAACATTTAAAGGAACGGAATCTAAGTGTCTTGGTGAATTCAGTAGGTCCGCAATAGGATTCACATGTAATAGGCTTGTAATTCAAGATAGAGCAACGTTTTAACGAACTGAAACACTGTTTCTTTGTGATTTCAGTTAGTTCCCAGTAGCCTGCCCTTGTAATAGTGTACTTTTAAAGATTTATCAAAATATGGTGAGCCGAATGTGATTAACATGGTGGATTCGGTTAGTTCCCAGTAGGCCGCAGTTGTAATAAGTGGACTGTTCGGGATATTGAAAAAACTTCACGAATGGAATCAAAATTTCTAGGCGAATTCAGTGAGTTCCCAATGGGACATGCTTGAATGAGTGTGCTTTTCAATATATAGCAACATTTTAAGGAACAGAATGAGAGTATCATCGTGAATTCAGTAGGTTGCAAGTAGGATTCGCATGTAATAAGCTGGTTATTCAACATAGAGCAAGGTTTTAACGAACTGAAATATTGTTTCTTTGTGAATTCAGTTAGTTCCCAGTAGCAGGCTCTTGCAATATGTGTACTTTTAAATACTTATCAAAATTTGGTGATCCGAGTCTCAGTAACTTGGTGAATTCTGTTAGTTCCCAATAGGCCACAGTAGTAATAAGTGGACTGTTCGGGATATAGAAAAATTTTCATAAATGGAATCAAAATTTCTAGGCAAATTCAGTGAGTTCCCAATGGGACATACTTGTATGAGTGTGCTTTTCAATATATAGCAACATTTTAAGGAACGGAATCTGAGTATCATGTTGAATTCAGTAGGTTCCCAGTAGGATTCGCATGTAATAAGCTGGTCATTCAATATAGAGCAAGGTTTTAACCAACTGAAACACTGTTTCTTTTTGAATTCTTTTAGTTCCCAGTAGCAGGCTATTGTAATATGTGTACTCTTAAAGATTTATCAAAATTTCCTGAGCCTAATCTGAGTACTTGGTGAATTCTGTTAGTTACCAATAGGCCGCAGTAGTAATAAGTGGACTGTTCGGGATATAGAAAAATTTTCACGAATGGAATTAAAATTTCTAGGCGAATTCAGTGAGTTCCCAATGGACATGCTTGTATGAGTGTGCTTTTCAATATATAGCAACATTTAAGGAACGGAATTTAAGTATCATGGTGAATACAGTAGGTTCCCAATAGGATTCGCATGTATTAAGCTTGTTATTCAAGATAGAGCAAAGTTTTAACGAACTGAAACACTGTTTCTTTGTGAATTCAGTTAGTTGCCAGTAGCAGGCTCTTGTAATATGTGTCCTTTTCAAGATTTTCAAAATTTAGTGAGCCGAATCTCAGGAACATGGTGAACTTGGTTAGTTCCCAATAGGCCGCAGTAGTAATAAGTGGACTGTTCGGGATATAGAAAAATTTTCACGAATGGAATTAAAATTTCTAGGCGAATTCAGTGAGTTCCCAATGGGACATGCTTGTATGAGTGTGCTTTTCAATATATAGCAACATTTTAAGGAACAGAATCTAAGTATCATGGTGAATTCAGTAGGTTCCCAATAGGATTCGCATGTAATAAGCTTGCTATTCAAGATAGAGCAACGTTTTAACGAACTGAAACACTGTTTCTTTGTGAATTGAGTTAGTTAGCAGTAGCACACTCTTGTAATATGTGTACTTTTAAAGGTTTATCAAAATTTCCTGAGCCGTATCTGAGTAAAGGGTTAATTCGTTTAGTTCCAATAGGCCGCAGTAGTAATAAGTGGACTGTTTGGGATATAGGAAAATTTTCACGAATGGAATCAAAATTTCTAGGCGAATATCAGTGAGTTCCCAATGGGACATGCTGTATGACTTTGCTTTTCTATATAGAGCAACATTCTAAGGAACGGAATCTAAGTATCATGGTGAATTCAGTAGGTTCCCAATAGGATTCGCATGTAATAAGCTTGTTATTCAAGATAGAGCAACGTTTTAACAAACTGAAACACTGTTTCTTTGTGAATTCAGTTAGTTCCCAGTGGCAGGCTCTTTTAATATGTGTATTTTTAAAGATTTATCAAAATTTGGTGAGCCGAATCTGAGAAACATGGTGAATTCGGTTAGTTCCCAATAGGCCGCAGTAGTAATAAGTGGACTGTTCGGGATATAGAAAAATTTTCACAAATGGAATAAAATTTCTTGGCGAAATCAGTGAGTTACCAATGGGACATGCTTGTATTAGTTTGCTTTTCAATATAGAGCAACATTTAAAGGAACGGAATGTAAGTATCATGATGAATTCAGTAGGTCCCCATAGGATTCGCATGTAATAGGATAGTTATTCAAGATGGAGCAACGTTTTATCGAACTGAAACACTGTTTCTTTGTGAATTCAGTTAGTTCCCAGTAGCCTGCCCTTGTAATAGTGTACTTTTAAAGATTTATCAAAATTTGGTGAGCCGAATGTGAGTAACATGGTGAATTCGGTTAGTTCCCAATAGGCCATAGTTGTAATAAGTGGACTTTTCGGGATATAGAAAAAATTTCACGATTGGAATCATAATATCTAGGCGAATTCAGTGACTTCCCAATGGGACATGCTTGTATGAGTTTGCGTTTCATTATAGAGCAACATTTAAAGGAATGGAATCTAAGTATCATGGTGAATTCAGTAGGTTCCCAATAGGATGCGCATGTAATAAGCTTGTTATTCAAGGTATTGCAACGTTTTAACGAACTGAAACACTGTTGCTTTGTGAATACAATTAGTTCCCAGTGGCAGGCTCTATTAATATGTGTACCTTTAAAGATTTATCAAAATTTGGTGAGCCGAATCTGAGAAACATGGTGAATTAGGTTAGTTCCCAATAGGCCGCAGTAGTAATAAGTGGACTGTTCGGGATATAGAAAAATTTTCACGAATGGAATAAAATTTCTAGGGGAAATCAGTGATTTACCAATGGGACATTATTGTATTAGTTTGCTTTTCAATATAGACCAACATTTAAAGGAACGGAATCTAAGTATCATGGTGAATTCAGTAGGTCCCCAATAGGATTCGCATGTAATAGGATAGTTATTCAAGATAGAGCAACGTTTTATCGAACTGAAACACTGTTTCTTTGTGAATTCAGTTAGTTCCCAGTAGCCTGCCCTTGTCATAGTGTAGTTTTAAAGATTTATCAAAACATGGTGAGCCGAATGTGAGTAATATGGTGAATTCGGTTAGTTCCGAATAGGCCGTAGTTGTAATAAGTGGACATTTCGGGATATAGAAAAAATTTCACGAATGGAATCAAAATATCTAGGCGAATTCAGTGAGTTCCCAATGGGACATGCTTGTATGAGTTTGCTTTTAAATATAGCGCAACATTTTAAAGAATGGAATCTAAGTATCAAGGTGAATTCAGTAGGTTCCCAATAGGATGCGCATGTAATAAGCTTGTTATTCAAGATACAGCAACCTTTTAACGAACTGAAACACTGTTTCTTTGTGAATTCAGTTAGTTATCAGTAGCAGGCTCTTATAATATGTGTACTTTTACAGATTTATCAAAACTTGGTGAGCCGAATCTGAGTAACATGGTGAATTCTGTTAGTTCCCAAAGGGCCGCAGTAATAATAAGTGAACTGTTCGGGATACAGAAATATTTTCACGAATGGAATTAAAATTTCTAGGCGAATTCTGTGATTTCCCAATGGGACATGCTTGTATGAGTTTTCTTTTCAATATTGAGCAACATTTTACGAAACAGAATCTAAATATCATTGTGAATTCAGTATGTTCCCAGTGGGATTCGCATATAATAAACTTGTTATTCAAGATAGAGCAACGTTTTAACGAACTGAAAAACTGTTGCTTTGTGAACTTAGTTAGTTCCCTGTGGCAGGCTCTTTTAATATGTGTACTTTTAAAGATTTATCAAAATTTGGTGAGCCGAATCTGAGTAACATGGTGATTTCGGTTAGTTCCCAATAGGCCGCAGTAGTAATAAGTGGACTCTTCGGGATATAGAAAAATTTTTACGAATGGAATAAAATTTCTAGGCGAAATCAGTTAGTTTCCAATGGGACATGCTTGTATGAGTTTGCTTTTCAATATAGAGCAACATTTAAAGGAACGGAATCTAAGTGTCTTGGTGAATTCAGTAGGTCCGCAATAGGATTCACATGTAATAGGCTTGTAATTCAAGATAGAGCAACGTTTTAACGAACTGAAACACTGTTTCTTTGTGATTTCAGTTAGTTCCCAGTAGCCTGCCCTTGTAATAGTGTACTTTTAAAGATTTATCAAAATATGGTGAGCCGAATGTGATTAACATGGTGGATTCGGTTAGTTCCCAGTAGGCCGCAGCTGTAATAAGTGGACTGTTCGGGATATTGAAAAAACTTCACGAATGGAATCAAAATTTCTAGGCGAATTCAGTGAGTTCCCAATGGGACATGCTTGAATGAGTGTGCTTTTCAATATATAGCAACATTTTAAGGAACAGAATGAGAGTATCATCGTGAATTCAGTAGGTTGCAAGTAGGATTCGCATGTAATAAGCTGGTTATTCAACATAGAGCAAGGTTTTAACGAACTGAAATATTGTTTCTTTGTGAATTCAGTTAGTTCCCAGTAGCAGGCTCTTGCAATATGTGTACTTTTAAATACTTATCAAAATTTGGTGATCCGAGTCTCAGTAACTTGGTGAATTCTGTTAGTTCCCAATAGGCCACAGTAGTAATAAGTGGACTGTTCGGGATATAGAAAAATTTTCATAAATGGAATCAAAATTTCTAGGCAAATTCAGTGAGTTCCCAATGGGACATACTTGTATGAGTGTGCTTTTCAATATATAGCAACATTTTAAGGAACGGAATCTGAGTATCATGTTGAATTCAGTAGGTTCCCAGTAGGATTCGCATGTAATAAGCTGGTCATTCAATATAGAGCAAGGTTTTAACCAACTGAAACACTGTTTCTTTTTGAATTCTTTTAGTTCCCAGTAGCAGGCTATTGTAATATGTGTACTCTTAAAGATTTATCAAAATTTCCTGAGCCTAATCTGAGTACTTGGTGAATTCTGTTAGTTACCAATAGGCCGCAGTAGTAATAAGTGGACTGTTCGGGATATAGAAAAATTTTCACGAATGGAATTAAAATTTCTAGGCGAATTCAGTGAGTTCCCAATGGACATGCTTGTATGAGTGTGCTTTTCAATATATAGCAACATTTAAGGAACGGAATCTAAGTATCATGGTGAATACAGTAGGTTCCCAATAGGATTCGCATGTATTAAGCTTGTTATTCAAGATAGAGCAAAGTTTTAACGAACTGAAACACTGTTTCTTTGTGAATTCAGTTAGTTGCCAGTAGCAGGCTCTTGTAATATGTGTCCTTTTCAAGATTTTCAAAATTTAGTGAGCCGAATCTCAGGAACATGGTGAACTTGGTTAGTTCCCAATAGGCCGCAGTAGTAATAAGTGGACTGTTCGGGATATAGAAAAATTTTCACGAATGGAATTAAAATTTCTAGGCGAATTCAGTGAGTTCCCAATGGGACATGCTTGTATGAGTGTGCTTTTCAATATATAGCAACATTTTAAGGAACAGAATCTAAGTATCATGGTGAATTCAGTAGGTTCCCAATAGGATTCGCATGTAATAAGCTTGCTATTCAAGATAGAGCAACGTTTTAACGAACTGAAACACTGTTTCTTTGTGAATTGAGTTAGTTAGCAGTAGCACACTCTTGTAATATGTGTACTTTTAAAGGTTTATCAAAATTTCCTGAGCCGTATCTGAGTAAAGGGTTAATTCGTTTAGTTCCAATAGGCCGCAGTAGTAATAAGTGGACTGTTTGGGATATAGGAAAATTTTCACGAATGGAATCAAAATTTCTAGGCGAATATCAGTGAGTTCCCAATGGGACATGCTGTATGACTTTGCTTTTCTATATAGAGCAACATTCTAAGGAACGGAATCTAAGTATCATGGTGAATTCAGTAGGTTCCCAATAGGATTCGCATGTAATAAGCTTGTTATTCAAGATAGAGCAACGTTTTAACAAACTGAAACACTGTTTCTTTGTGAATTCAGTTAGTTCCCAGTGGCAGGCTCTTTTAATATGTGTATTTTTAAAGATTTATCAAAATTTGGTGAGCCGAATCTGAGAAACATGGTGAATTCGGTTAGTTCCCAATAGGCCGCAGTAGTAATAAGTGGACTGTTCGGGATATAGAAAAATTTTCACAAATGGAATAAAATTTCTTGGCGAAATCAGTGAGTTACCAATGGGACATGCTTGTATTAGTTTGCTTTTCAATATAGAGCAACATTTAAAGGAACGGAATGTAAGTATCATGATGAATTCAGTAGGTCCCCATAGGATTCGCATGTAATAGGATAGTTATTCAAGATGGAGCAACGTTTTATCGAACTGAAACACTGTTTCTTTGTGAATTCAGTTAGTTCCCAGTAGCCTGCCCTTGTAATAGTGTACTTTTAAAGATTTATCAAAATTTGGTGAGCCGAATGTGAGTAACATGGTGAATTCGGTTAGTTCCCAATAGGCCGCAGTAGTAATAAGTGGACTGTTCGGGATATAGAAAAATTTCACGATTGGAATCATAATATCTAGGCGAATTCAGTGACTTCCCAATGGGACATGCTTGTATGAGTTTGCGTTTCATTATAGAGCAACATTTAAAGGAATGGAATCTAAGTATCATGGTGAATTCAGTAGGTTCCCAATAGGATGCGCATGTAATAAGCTTGTTATTCAAGGTATTGCAACGTTTTAACGAACTGAAACACTGTTGCTTTGTGAATACAATTAGTTCCCAGTGGCAGGCTCTATTAATATGTGTACCTTTAAAGATTTATCAAAATTTGGTGAGCCGAATCTGAGAAACATGGTGAATTAGGTTAGTTCCCAATAGGCCGCAGTAGTAATAAGTGGACTGTTCGGGATATAGAAAAATTTTCACGAATGGAATAAAATTTCTAGGGGAAATCAGTGATTTACCAATGGGACATTATTGTATTAGTTTGCTTTTCAATATAGACCAACATTTAAAGGAACGGAATCTAAGTATCATGGTGAATTCAGTAGGTCCCCAATAGGATTCGCATGTAATAGGATAGTTATTCAAGATAGAGCAACGTTTTATCGAACTGAAACACTGTTTCTTTGTGAATTCAGTTAGTTCCCAGTAGCCTGCCCTTGTCATAGTGTAGTTTTAAAGATTTATCAAAACATGGTGAGCCGAATGTGAGTAATATGGTGAATTCGGTTAGTTCCGAATAGGCCGTAGTTGTAATAAGTGGACATTTCGGGATATAGAAAAAATTTCACGAATGGAATCAAAATATCTAGGCGAATTCAGTGAGTTCCCAATGGGACATGCTTGTATGAGTTTGCTTTTAAATATAGCGCAACATTTTAAAGAATGGAATCTAAGTATCAAGGTGAATTCAGTAGGTTCCCAATAGGATGCGCATGTAATAAGCTTGTTATTCAAGATACAGCAACCTTTTAACGAACTGAAACACTGTTTCTTTGTGAATTCAGTTAGTTATCAGTAGCAGGCTCTTATAATATGTGTACTTTTACAGATTTATCAAAACTTGGTGAGCCGAATCTGAGTAACATGGTGAATTCTGTTAGTTCCCAAAGGGCCGCAGTAATAATAAGTGAACTGTTTGGGATACAGAAATATTTTCACGAATGGAATTAAAATTTCTAGGCGAATTCTTTGATTTCCCAATGGGACATGCTTGTATGAGTTTTCTTTTCAATATAGAGCAACATTTTACGAAACGGAATCTAAATATCATTGTGAATTCAGTATGTTCCCAGTGGGATTCGCATATAATAAACTTGTTATTCAAGATAGAGCAACGTTTTAACGAACTGAAACACTGTTGCTTTGTGAATTCAGTTAGTTCCCAGTGGCAGGCTCTATTAATATGTGTACTTTTAAAGATTTATCAAAATTTGGTGAGCCGAATCTGAGAAACATGGTGAATTAGGTTAGTTCCCAATAGGCCGCAGTAGTAATAAGTGGACTGTTCGGGATATAGAAAAATTTTCACGAATGGAATAAAATTTCTAGGAGAAATCAGTGATTTACCAATGGGACATTATTGTATTAGTTTGCTTTTCAATATAGACCAACATTTAAAGGAACGGAATCTAAGTATCATGGTGAATTCGGTAGGTCCCCAATAGGATTCGCACGTAATAGGATAGTTATTCAAGATAGAGCAACGTTTTATCGAACTGAAACACTGTTTCTTTGTGAATTCAGTTAGTTCCCAGTAGCCTGCCCTTGTCATAGTGTAGTTTTAAAGATTTATCAAAACATGGTGAGCCGAATGTGAGTAACATGGTGAATTCGGTTAGTTCCGAATAGGCCGTAGTTGTAATAAGTGGACATTTCGGGATATAGAAAAAAATTTCACGAATGGAATCAAAATATCTAGGCGAATTCAGTGAGTTCCCAATGGGACATGCTTGTATGAGTTTGCTTTTCAATATAGAGCAACATTTTAAAGAATGGAATCTAAGTATCAAGGTGAATTCAGTAGGTTCCCAATAGGATGCGCATGTAATAAGCTTGTTATTCAAGATACAGCAACCTTTTAACGAACTGAAACACTGTTTCTTTGTGAATTCAGTTAGTTATCAGTAGCAGGCTCTTATAATATGTGTACTTTTACAGATTTATCAAAACTTGGTGAGCCGAATCTGAGTAACATGGTGAATTCTGTTAGTTCCCAAAGGGCCGCAGTAATAATAAGTGAACTGTTCGGGATACAGAAAAATTTTCACGAATGGAATTAAAATTTCTAGGCGAATTCAGTGATTTCCCAATGGGACATGCTTGTATGAGTTTTCTTTTCAATATAGAGCAACATTTTACGAAACGGAATCTAAATATCATTGTGAATTCAGTATGTTCCCAGTGGGATTCGCATATAATAAACTTGTTATTCAAGATAGAGCAACGTTTTAACGAACTGAAAAACTGTTGCTTTGTGAACTCAGTTAGTTCCCTGTGGCAGGCTCTTTTAATATGTGTACTTTTAAAGATTTATCAAAATTTGGTGAGCCGAATCTGAGTAACATGGTGAATTCGGTTAGTTCCCAGTAGGCCGCAGTAGTAATGAGTGGACTGTTCGGGATATAGAAAAATTTTCACGAATAGAATCAAAATTTCTAGGCGAATTCAGTGAGTTCCCAATGGGACATGCTTGTATGAGTCTGCTTTTCAATATAGACCAACATTTAAAGGAACGGAATCTAAGTATCATGGTGAATTCAGTAGGTCCCCAATAGGATTCGCATGTAATAGGATAGTTATTCAAGATAGAGCAACGTTTTATCGAACTGAAACACTGTTTCTTTGTGAATTCAGTTAGTTCCCAGTAGACTGCCCTTGTCATAGTGTAGTTTTAAAGATTTATCAAAACATGGTGAGCCGAATGTGAGTAACATGGTGAATTCGGTTACTTCCGAATAGGCCGTAGTTGTAATAAGTGGACATTTCGGGATATAGAAAAAATTTCACGAATGGAATCAAAATATCTAGGCGAATTCAGTGAGTTCCCAATGGGACATGCTTGTATGAGTTTGCTTTTCAATATAGAGCAACATTTTAAAGAATGGAATCTAAGCATCAAGGTGAATTCAGTAGGTTCCCAATAGGATGCGCATGTAATAAGCTTGTTATTCAAGATACAGCAACCTTTTAACGAACTGAAACACTGTTTCTTTGTGAATTCAGTTAGTTATCAGTAGCAGGCTCTTATAATATGTGTACTTTTACAGATTTATCAAAACTTGGTGAGCCGAATCTGAGTAACATGGTGAATTCTGTTAGTTCCCAAAGGGCCGCAGTAATAATAAGTGAACTGTTCGGGATACAGAAATATTTTCACGAATGGAATTAAAATTTCTAGGCGAATTCTGTGATTTCCCAATGGGACATGCTTGTATGAGTTTTCTTTTCAATATTGAGCAACATTTTACGAAACAGAATCTAAATATCATTGTGAATTCAGTATGTTCCCAGTGGGATTCGCATATAATAAACTTGTTATTCAAGATAGAGCAACGTTTTAACGAACTGAAAAACTGTTGCTTTGTGAACTTAGTTAGTTCCCTGTGGCAGGCTCTTTTAATATGTGTACTTTTAAAGATTTATCAAAATTTGGTGAGCCGAATCTGAGTAACATGGTGATTTCGGTTAGTTCCCAATAGGCCGCAGTAGTAATAAGTGGACTCTTCGGGATATAGAAAAATTTTTACGAATGGAATAAAATTTCTAGGCGAAATCAGTTAGTTTCCAATGGGACATGCTTGTATGAGTTTGCTTTTCAATATAGAGCAACATTTAAAGGAACGGAATCTAAGTGTCTTGGTGAATTCAGTAGGTCCGCAATAGGATTCACATGTAATAGGCTTGTAATTCAAGATAGAGCAACGTTTTAACGAACTGAAACACTGTTTCTTTGTGATTTCAGTTAGTTCCCAGTAGCCTGCCCTTGTAATAGTGTACTTTTAAAGATTTATCAAAATATGGTGAGCCGAATGTGATTAACATGGTGGATTCGGTTAGTTCCCAGTAGGCCGCAGCTGTAATAAGTGGACTGTTCGGGATATTGAAAAAACTTCACGAATGGAATCAAAATTTCTAGGCGAATTCAGTGAGTTCCCAATGGGACATGCTTGAATGAGTGTGCTTTTCAATATATAGCAACATTTTAAGGAACAGAATGAGAGTATCATCGTGAATTCAGTAGGTTGCAAGTAGGATTCGCATGTAATAAGCTGGTTATTCAACATAGAGCAAGGTTTTAACGAACTGAAATATTGTTTCTTTGTGAATTCAGTTAGTTCCCAGTAGCAGGCTCTTGCAATATGTGTACTTTTAAATACTTATCAAAATTTGGTGATCCGAGTCTCAGTAACTTGGTGAATTCTGTTAGTTCCCAATAGGCCACAGTAGTAATAAGTGGACTGTTCGGGATATAGAAAAATTTTCATAAATGGAATCAAAATTTCTAGGCAAATTCAGTGAGTTCCCAATGGGACATACTTGTATGAGTGTGCTTTTCAATATATAGCAACATTTTAAGGAACGGAATCTGAGTATCATGTTGAATTCAGTAGGTTCCCAGTAGGATTCGCATGTAATAAGCTGGTCATTCAATATAGAGCAAGGTTTTAACCAACTGAAACACTGTTTCTTTTTGAATTCTTTTAGTTCCCAGTAGCAGGCTATTGTAATATGTGTACTCTTAAAGATTTATCAAAATTTCCTGAGCCTAATCTGAGTACTTGGTGAATTCTGTTAGTTACCAATAGGCCGCAGTAGCAATAAGTGGACTGTTCGGGATATAGAAAAATTTTCACGAATGGAATTAAAATTTCTAGGCGAATTCAGTGAGTTCCCAATGGACATGCTTGTATGAGTGTGCTTTTCAATATATAGCAACATTTAAGGAACGGAATCTAAGTATCATGGTGAATACAGTAGGTTCCCAATAGGATTCGCATGTATTAAGCTTGTTATTCAAGATAGAGCAAAGTTTTAACGAACTGAAACACTGTTTCTTTGTGAATTCAGTTAGTTGCCAGTAGCAGGCTCTTGTAATATGTGTCCTTTTCAAGATTTTCAAAATTTAGTGAGCCGAATCTCAGGAACATGGTGAACTTGGTTAGTTCCCAATAGGCCGCAGTAGTAATAAGTGGACTGTTCGGGATATAGAAAAATTTTCACGAATGGAATTAAAATTTCTAGGCGAATTCAGTGAGTTCCCAATGGGACATGCTTGTATGAGTGTGCTTTTCAATATATAGCAACATTTTAAGGAACAGAATCTAAGTATCATGGTGAATTCAGTAGGTTCCCAATAGGATTCGCATGTAATAAGCTTGCTATTCAAGATAGAGCAACGTTTTAACGAACTGAAACACTGTTTCTTTGTGAATTGAGTTAGTTAGCAGTAGCACACTCTTGTAATATGTGTACTTTTAAAGGTTTATCAAAATTTCCTGAGCCGTATCTGAGTAAAGGGTTAATTCGTTTAGTTCCAATAGGCCGCTATGTAATAAGTGGACTGTTTGGGATATAGGAAAATTTTCACGAATGGAATCAAAATTTCTAGGCGAATATCAGTGAGTTCCCAATGGGACATGCTGTATGACTTTGCTTTTCTATATAGAGCAACATTCTAAGGAACGGAATCTAAGTATCATGGTGAATTCAGTAGGTTCCCAATAGGATTCGCATGTAATAAGCTTGTTATTCAAGATAGAGCAACGTTTTAACAAACTGAAACACTGTTTCTTTGTGAATTCAGTTAGTTCCCAGTGGCAGGCTCTTTTAATATGTGTATTTTTAAAGATTTATCAAAATTTGGTGAGCCGAATCTGAGAAACATGGTGAATTCGGTTAGTTCCCAATAGGCCGCAGTAGTAATGAGTGGACTTTTCGGGATATAGAAAAAATTTCACGAATGGAATCATAATATCTAGGCGAATTCAGTGACTTCCCAATGGGACATGCTTGTATGAGTTTGCGTTTCATTATAGACCAACATTTAAAGGAACGGAATCTAAGTATCATGGTGAATTCAGTAGGTCCCCAATAGGATTCGCATGTAATAGGATAGTTATTCAAGATAGAGCAACGTTTTATCGAACTGAAACACTGTTTCTTTGTGAATTCAGTTAGTTCCCAGTAGCCTGCCCTTGTCATAGTGTAGTTTTAAAGATTTATCAAAACATGGTGAGCCGAATGTGAGTAACATGGTGAATTCGGTTAGTTCCGAATAGGCCGTAGTTGTAATAAGTGGACATTTCGGGATATAGAAAAAAATTTCACGAATGGAATCAAAATATCTAGGCGAATTCAGTGAGTTCCCAATGGGACATGCTTGTATGAGTTTGCTTTTCAATATAGAGCAACATTTTAAAGAATGGAATCTAAGTATCAAGGTGAATTCAGTAGGTTCCCAATAGGATGCGCATGTAATAAGCTTGTTATTCAAGATACAGCAACCTTTTAACGAACTGAAACACTGTTTCTTTGTGAATTCAGTTAGTTATCAGTAGCAGGCTCTTATAATATGTGTACTTTTACAGATTTATCAAAACTTGGTGAGCCGAATCTGAGTAACATGGTGAATTCTGTTAGTTCCCAAAGGGCCGCAGTAATAATAAGTGAACTGTTCGGGATACAGAAAAATTTTCACGAATGGAATTAAAATTTCTAGGCGAATTCTGTGATTTCCCAATGGGACATGCTTGTATGAGTTTTCTTTTCAATATAGAGCAACATTTTACGAAACGGAATCTAAATATCATTGTGAATTCAGTATGTTCCCAGTGGGATTCGCATACAATAAACTTGTTATTCAAGATAGAGCAACGTTTTAACGAACTGAAAAACTGTTGCTTTGTGAACTCAGTTAGTTCCCTGTGGCAGGCTCTTTTAATATGTGTACTTTTAAAGATTTATCAAAATTTGGTGAGCCGAATCTGAGTAACATGGTGAATTCGGTTAGTTCCGAGTAGGCCGCAGTAGTAATGAGTGGACTGTTCGGGATATAGAAAAATTTTCACGAATAGAATCAAAATTTCTAGGCGAATTCAGTGAGTTCCCAATGGGACATGCTTGTATGAGTCTGCTTTTCAATATAGACCAACATTTAAAGGAACGGAATCTAAGTATCATGGTGAATTCAGTAGGTCCCCAATAGGATTCGCATGTAATAGGATAGTTATTCAAGATAGAGCAACGTTTTATCGAACTGAAACACTGTTTCTTTGTGAATTCAGTTAGTTCCCAGTAGACTGCCCTTGTCATAGTGTAGTTTTAAAGATTTATCAAAACATGGTGAGCCGAATCTGAGTAACATGGTGATTTCGGTTAGTTCCCAATAGGCCGCAGTAGTAATAAGTGGACTGTTCGGGATATAGAAAAATTTTCAGGAATGGAATCAAAATTTCTAGGCGAATTCAGTGATTTCCCAATGGGACATGCTTGAATGAGTGTGCTTTTCAATATATAGCAACATTTTAAGGAACAGAATGAGAGTATCATCGTGAATTCAGTAGGTTGCAAGTAGGATTCGCATGTATTAAGCTGGTCATTCAATATAGAGCAAGGTTTTAACAAACTGAAACACTGTTTCTTTGTGAATTCTCTTAGTTCCCAGTAGCAGGCTATTGTAATATGTGTACTCTTAAAGATTTATCAAAATTTCCTGAGCCTAATCTGAGTAACATGGTGAATTCTGTTAGTTACCAATAGGCCGCAGTAATAATAAGTGGACTCTTCGGGATATAGAAAAATTTTCACGAATGGAATTAAAATTTCTAGGCGAATTCAGTGAGTTACCAATGGGACATGCTTGTATGAGTGTGCTTTTCAATATATAGCAATATTTAAGGAACGGAATCTAAGTATCATGGTGAATACATTATGTTCCCAATAGGATTCGCATGTATTAAGCTTGTTATTCAAGATAGAGGAAAGTTTTAACGAACTGAAACACTGTTTCTTTGTGAATTCAGTTAGTTGCCAGTAGCAGGCTATTGTAATATGTGTCCTTTTCAAGATTTTCAAAATTTAGTGAGCCGAATCTCAGGACTTGGTGAACTTGGTTAGTTCCCAATAGGCCGCAGTAGTAATAAGTGGACTGTTCGGGATATAGAAAAATTTTCACGAATGGAATTAAAATTTCTAGGCGAATTCCGTGAGTTCCGAATGGGACATGCTTGTATGAGTGTGCTTTTCAATATATAGCAACATTTTAAGTAACGGAATCTAAGTATCATGGTGAATTCAGTAGGTTCCCAATAGGATTCGCATGTAATAAGCTTGCTATTCAAGATAGAGCAACGTTTTAACGAACTGAAACACTGTTTCTTTGTGAATTGAGTTAGTTAGCAGTAGCACACTCTTGTAATATGTGTACTTTTAAAGGTTTATCAAAATTTCCTGAGCCGTATCTGAGTAAAGGGGTTAATTCGTTCAGTTCCAATAGGCCGCAGTAGTAATAAGTGGACTGTTTGGGATATAGGAAAATTTTCACGAATGGAATCAAAATTTCTAGGCGAATATCAGTGAGTTCCCAATGGGACATGCTGTATGACTTTGCTTTTCTATATAGAGCAACATTCTAAGGAACGGAATCTAAGTATCATGGTGAATTCAGTAGGTTCCCAATAGGATTCGCATGTAATAAGCTTGTTATTCAAGATAGAGCAACGTTTTAACAAACTGAAACACTGTTTCTTTGTGAATTCAGTTAGTTCCCAGTAGCCTGCTCTTATAATATGTTGTCTTTTAAAGATTTATCAAAATTTGGTGAGCCGAAGCTGAGAAACATGGTGAATTCGGTTAGTTCCCAATAGGCCACAGTAGTAATAAGTGGACTGTTCGCTATATAGAAAAATTTGCACGAATGGAATCAAAATTTCTACGCGAATTCAGTGATTTCCCAATGGGATATGCTTGTATGAGTTTGTTTTTCCTTAAAGAGCAACATTTTAAGGAACGGAATCTAAGTATCATGGTGAATTCAGTAGGTTCCCAAAAGGATTCAGATGTAATAAGCTTGTTATTCAAGACAGAGCAACATTTTAACGAACTGAAACACTGTTTCCTTGTGAATTCAGTTAATTCCCAGTAGCCTGCTCATGTAATATGTGTACTTTTAAAGATTTATCAAAATTTGGTGAACCGGAGCTGAGGAACATGGTGAATTCGGTTAGTTCTCAATAGGCCGCAGTAGTAATAAGTGGACTGTTCGGTATATAGAAAAATTTGCACGAATGGAATCAAAATTTCTAGGCGAATTCATTGAGTTCCCAATGGGACATGCTTGTATGAGTTTGTTTTTCAATATAGAGCAACACTTTAAAGAACGGAATCTAAGTATCAAGGTGAATTCAGTAGGTTCCCAGTAGGATTCGCATGTAATAAGCTTGTTATTCAAGATAGAGCAACGTTTTAAGGAACTGAAACACTGTTTCTTTGTGAATTCAGTTAGTTACCAGTAGCAGGCTCTTGTAATATGTGTACTTTTAAAGATTTATCAAAATTTCCAGAGCCGTATCTGAGTAAATCGGTAAATTGCTTTAGTTCCCAATAGGCCGCAGTAGTAATAACTGGACTGTTCGTGATATAGGAAAATTTTCACGAATGTAATCAGAATTTCTAGGCGAATTCAGTTAGTTCCCAATGGGACATGCTTGTATGAGTTTGCTTTTCAATATAGAGAAACATTTTAAGGAACGGAATCTAAGTATCATGGTGAATTCCGTAGGTTCCCAATAGGATTCGCATGTAATAAGCTTGCTATTCAAGATAGAGCAACGTTTTAACGAACTGAAATACTGTTTCTTTGTGAATACAGTTAGTTCATAGTAGCCTGTTCTTGTAATATGTGTACTTTTAAAGATTTATCAATATTTGGTGAGCCGAATCTGAGTAACATGGTGAATTCGGTTCGTTCCCAATAGGCCGCAGTAGTAATAAGTGGACTGTTCGGGATATAGAAAAATTTTCACGAATGGAATCAAAATTTCTAGGCGAATTCAGTGAGTTCCCAATGGGACATGCTTATATGAGTTTGCTTTTCAATATAGAGCAACATTTTAAGGAACGGAATCTAAGTATCATGGTGAATTCAGTAGGTTCCCAATGGGATTCGCATGTAGTAAGCTTGTTATTCAAGATAGTGCAACGTTTTAACGAACTGAAACACTGTTTCTTTGTGAATTCAGTTAGTTACCCGTAGCAGGCTCTTATAATATGGGTACTTTTACAGATTTATCAAAGCTTGGTGAGCCGAATCTGAGTAACATGGTGAATTCGGTTAGTTCCCAAAGTCCGCAGTAGTAATAAGTGGACTGTTCGGTATACAGAAATATTTTCACGAATGGAATTAAAATTTCTAGGCGAATTCAGTGATTTCCCAATGGGACATGCTTATATGAGTTTGCTTTTCAATATAGAGAAACATTTTAAGGAACGGAATCTAAGTATCATGGTGAATTCCGTAGGTTCCCAATAGGATTCGTATGTAATAGGCTTGTTATTCAAGATAGAGCAACGTTTCAACGAACTGAAACACTGTTTCTTTGTGAATTCAGTTAATTCCCAGTAGCCTGCCCTTGTAATAGTGTACTTTTAAAGATTTATCAAAATTTGGTGAGCCGAATGTGAGTAACATGGTGGATTCGGTTAGCTCCCAATAGGACGCAGTTGTAATAAGTGGACTGTTCGGGATATTGAAAAAATTTCACGAATGGAATCAAAATATCTAGGCGAATTCAGAGAGTTCCCAATGGGACATGCTTATATGAGTTTGCTTTTCAATATAGAGCAAAATTTTAAAGAACGGAATCTAAGTATCATGGTGAATTCAGTAGTTTTCCAATAGGATTTGCATATAATAAGCTTGTTATTCAACATAGAGCAAGGTTTTAACGAACTGAAACACTGTTTCTTTGTGAACTCAGTTAATTCCCTGTAGAAGGCTCTTGTAATATGTGTACTTGTAAAGATTTATCAAAATTTGGTGAGCTGAATCTCAGTAACTTGGTGAATTCAATTAGTTCCCAATTGGCCGAGTAGGAATAAGTGGACTATTCGGGATATAGAAAAATTTGCACGAATGGAATCAAAATTTCTAGGGGAATTCAGTGAGTTCCCATGGGACATGATAGTATGAGTGTCAATTTCAATATATAGCAACATTTTAATGAACGGAATCTAAGTATCACGGTGAATAGAGTAGGTCCCCACTAGGATTCGCATTTAATAAGCTTGTTATTCAAAATAGAGCATCGTTTTTTCGAACTGAAACACTGTTTCTTTGTGAATTCAGTCAGTTCCCAGTAGCAGGCTATTGTAATATGTGTACTTTTAAAGATTTATCAAAATTTCCTGAGCAGAATCTCATTAACTTGGTGAATTCGGTTAGTTCCCAATAGGCCGCAGTAGTAATTAGTGGACTGTTCGGGATATAGAAAAATTTTCAAGAATGGAATCAAAATTTCTAGGCGAATTCAGTGAGTTCCCAATGGGACATGCTTGTATGAGTGTGCTTTTCAATATATAGCAACATTTTATGGAACAGAAATTAAGTATCATGGTGAATTCAGTAGGTTCTCAATAGGATTCACATGTAATAACCTTGTTATTCAAGAGAGAGCAAGGTTTTAACAAACTGAAACACTGTTTCTTTGTGAATTCATTTAGTTCCAAGTAGCAGGTTCTTGTAATATGTGTCCTTTTCAAGATTTATCAAAATGGTGAGCCGAATCTGAGGAACTAGTTGAAGTTGGGTAGTTCCCAATAGGCCGCAGTAGTAATATATGGACTGTTCAGGATATAGAAAAATTTTCACGAATGTAATCAAAATTTCTAGGCGAATTCAGTGAGTCCCAATGGGACATGCTTGTATGAGTGTGCTTTTCAATATATAGAAACATTTAATGAACGGAATCTAAGTATCATGGTGAATTCAGTAGGTTCCCAATAGGATTCGCATGTAATAAGCTTGTTATTCAAGATAGAGCAACGTTTTAACGAATTGAAACACTGTTACTTTGTGAATTCAGTAAATTCCCAGTAGCCTGCGCATGTAATATGTGTACTTTTAAAGATTTATCAAAATTTGGTGAACCGGAGCTGAGGAACATGGTGAATTCTGTTAGTTCGCAATAGGCCGCTGTAGTAATAAGTGGACTGTTCGGGATATAGGAAAATTTTCACGAATGGAATAAATTTCTACACGAATTCAGTGATTTCCCAATGGGATATTCTTGTATGAGTTTGTTTTTCAATATAGAGCAACATTTTAAGGAACGGAATCTAAGTATCAATGTGAATACAGAAGGTTCCCAATAGGATTCGCATGTAATGAGTTTGTTATTCAAGATGAAGCAACGTTTTAAGGAACTGAAACACTGTTTTTTGTGAATTGAGTTAGTTACCAGTAGCAGACTCTTGTAATGTGTGTACATTTAAAGATTTATCAAAATTTCCAGAGCCGTATCTGAGTAAATCGGTAAAATCCTTTAGTTCCCGATAGTCCGCAGTAGTAATAAGCGGACTGTTCGTGATATAGGAAAATTATCACGAATGTTATCAGAATTTCTAGGCGAATTCAGTGAGTTCCCAATGGGACATGCTTGTATGAGTTTGCTTTTCAATATAGAAAAACATTTTAAAGAACGGAATCTAAGTATCATGGTGAATTCCGTAGGTTCCCAATAGGATTCGCATGTAATAAGCTTGTTATTCAAGATAGAGCAACGTTTTAACGAACTGAAACACTGTTTCTTTGTGAATTCAGGTAGTTCCAGTAGCAGTCTCTTATGATAAGTGTACTTTTACAGATTTATCAAAACTTGGTCAGCCGAATCTGAGTAACATGGGGAATACGGTTAGTTCCCAAAGGGCCGCAGTAGTAATAAGTGGACTGTTCGGGATACAGAAAAATTTTCACGAATGGAATTAAAATTTCTAGGCGAATTCAGTGATTTCCCAATGGGACATGCTTGTATAGTGTGCTTTTCAATATATAGCAACATTTAATGAACGGGATCTAAATATCATGGTGAATTCAGTAGGTCCCAAATAAGATTCGCATGTAATAAGCTTGTTATTCAAGATAGAGCACGTTTTAACGTACTGAAACACTGTTTCTTTGTGAATTCAGTTAGTTCCCAGTAGCCGGCTCTTGTAATATATGTACTTTTAAATATTTATCAAAATTTGGTGAGCCGAATCTCAGGAACTTGGTGAATTCTGTTAGTTCCCAATAGGCCGCAGTAGTAATAAGTGGACTTTTCGGGATATAGAAAAATTTTCACGAATGGAATCAAAATTTCAAGGCGAATTCAGTGAGTTCCCAAGGGACATTCTTGTATGAGTGTGCATTTCAATATATAGCAACATTTAAGGAATTGAATATAAGTATCATTGTGAATTCAGTAGGTTCCCAATAGGATTCAGATGTAATAAGCTTGTTATTCAAGATAGAGCAACGATTTAACGAACTGAAACACTTTTTCTTTGTGTATTCTGTTAGTTCCCAGTAGCAGGCTCTTGTATTACGTGTACTTTTAAAGATTTATCAAAATTTGGTGAGTCGAATCTCAGTAAATTTGTGAATTCGGTTAGTTCCCAATAGGCCACAGTAGTAATAAGTGGACTGTTCAGGATATAGAAAATTTTCAAGAATGGAATCAAAATTTCTAGGCAACTCAGTGAATTCCCAATTTGACATGCTTGTATGAGTGTGCTTTTCAATATATAGCAACACTATAAGGAACGGAATCTAAGTATCATGGTGAATTCAGTAGGTTCCCAATAGGATTCGCATGTAATAATTTGGTTGTTCAAGAATGAGCAACGTTTTAAGGAACTGAAACACTGTTTGTTTGTGAATTCAGTTAGTTCCCAGTAGCAGGCTCTTGTAATATGTGTACTTTTAAAGATTTATCAAAATTTGGTGAGCCGAATCTCAGTACCTTGGTGAATTCGGTTAGTTCCAATAGGCCGCAGTAGTAATAAGTGGACTGTTCGGGATATAGAAAAATTTTCACCAATGGAATCAAAATTTCTAGGCGAATTCAGTGAGTTCCCAATGGGACATGCTTGTATGAGTGTGCTTTTCAATATATAGCAACAATTTAAGGAACGAAATCTAAGTATCATGGTGAATTCACTAGGTTCCCAATAGGATTCGCATGTAATAAGCTTGTTATTCAAGATAGTGCAACGATTTAACGAAATGAAACACTGTTTCTTTGTGCATTCAGTTAGTTCCCGGTAGCAGGCTCTTGTAATATGAGTACATTTAAAGATTTATGAAAATTTAGTGAGCCGAATCTCAGTAACTTGGTAAATTCGGTTAGTTCCCAATAGGCCGCAGTAGTCATAAGTGGACTGTTCAAGATATGGAAAAATTTGCACGAATGGTATCAAAATTTCTAGGTGATTTCAGTGAGTTCCCATTGGGACTTTTTTTTTTGAGTGTGCTTTTCAATATATTGCAATATTTTAAGGAACAGAATCTAAGTATCATGGTGAATTCAGTTTGTTACCAATAAGATTCGCATGTAATAAGCTTGTTTTTCAAGATAGAGCAACGTATTAACGAACTGAAACACTGTTTCTTTGTGACTTCAGTTAGTTCCCAGTAGCAGGCTCTTGTAATATGGGTACTTTTAAAGATTTATGAAAATTTAGTGAGCCGAATCTCAGTAACTTGGTGAATTCGGTTAGTTCCCAATAGGCCGCAGTAGTAATAAGTGGACTGTTCGGGACATAGAAAAATTTGCACGAATGGAATCAAAATTTCTATGCCAATTCAGTGAGTTCCCAATGGGACATGCTTGTATGAGTGTGCTTTTCGGTATATAGCAACATTTTAAGGAACGGAATCTAAATATCATTGTGAATTCACTAGGTTCCCAATAGGATTCGCATGTAATACGCTTGTTATTCAAGATAGAGCAACGTTTTAACGTACTGAAACACTCTTTCTTTGTGAATTCAGTTAGTTCCCAATAGCAGGCTCTTGTAATATGTGTACTTTTAAAAATTTATCAAAATTTGGTGAGCCGAATCTGAGTAACTTTGTGAATTCGGTTAGTTCCCAATAGGCCGCAGTAATAATAAGTGAACTGTTAGGGATATAGAAAAATTTGCACGAATGGAATCAAAATTTCTAGGCGAATTCAGTGAGTTCCCAATGGGACATGCTTGTATGAGAGTGCTTTTCAATATATAGCAACATTTTAAGGAACGGAATGTAAGTATCATGGTGAATTCAGTAGGTTCCCAATAGGATTCGCATGTAATAAGCTTGTTATTCAAGATAGAGCAATGTTTTAACGAACTGAAACACTGTTTCTTTGTGAATTCAGTTAGTTCCCAGTAGCCTGTTCTTGTAATATGTGTTCTTTTAAAGATTTATCAAAATTTGGTGAGCCGAATCTGAGTAAATTGGTGAATTCGGTTAGTTCCCTATAATCCGCAGTAGTAATAAGTGGACTGTTCGGGATATAGAAAAATTTTCACGAATGGAATCTAATTTTCTAGTCGAATTCAGTGAGTTCACAATGGGACATGCTTGTATGAGTGTGCTTTGCAATATATAGCAACATTTTAAGGAACGGAATCTCAGTATCATGGTGAATTCAGTAGGTACCCTATAGGATTCGCATGTAATAAGCTTGTTATTCAAGATAGATCAACGTTTTAATGAACTGAAACACTGTTTCTTTGTGAATTCAGTTAGTTCCCAGTAGCAGGCTCTTGTAATATTTGTACTTTTAAAGATTTATCAAAATTTATTCATCCGAATCTCAGTAACTTGGTGAATTCGGTGAGTTCCCTATAGCCCGCAGTAGTAATAAGTGGACTGTTCAGGATATAGAAAAATTTACACGAATGGAATCAAAATTTCTAGGCGAATTCAGTGAGTTCCCAATGGGATAAGCTTGTATGAGTGTGCTTTTTCGTATATAGCATCATCTGAAGGAACAGAATCTAAGTATCATGGTGAATTCAGTAGATTCCCTATAGGATTCGCATGTAATAAGCTTGTTATTCAAGATAGAGCAACGTTTTAACGAACTGAAACACTGTTTCTTTGTGAATTCAGTTAGTTCCCAGTAGCCTGTTCTTGTAATATGTGTTCTTTTAAAGATTTATCAAAATTTGGTGAGCCGAATCTCAGTAACTTGGTTACTTCGGTTAGTTCCCAATAGGCCGCAGTAGTAATAAGTGTACTGTTCGGGTTATAGAACAATATTCACGAATGGAATCAAAATATCTAGGCGAATTCAGTGAGTTCCCAACGGGACAAGCTTGTATGAGTGTGCTTTTCAATATATAACAACATTTTAAGGAATGATCTAAGTATCATGGTGAATTCAGTAGGTACCCAATAGGATTCGCATGTAATAAGCTTGTTATTCAAGATAGAGCAACGTTTTATCGAACTGAATGACTGTTTCTTTGTGAATGAAGTTAGTTCCCAGTAGCCGGCTCTTGTAATATGTGTACTTTTAAAGATTTATCAAAATTTGGTGAGCCGAATCACAGTAGCTTGGTGAATTCGATTAGGTCCAATAGGGGGCAGTAGTAATAAGTGGACTGTTCGGGATATAGAAAAATTTTCAAGAATGGTATCAATATTTCTAGGCGAATTCATTGAGTTCGCAATGGGGCATGCTTGTATGAGTGTGCTTTTCAATATATAGCAACATTTTAAGGAACAGAATCAAAGTATCATTGTGAATTCATTAGGTTCCCAATAGGATTCGCATGTAATAAGCTTATTATTCAAGATAGGGCAACGTTTTAACGTACTGAAACACTATTTCTTTGTGACGTCAGTTAGTTCCCAGTAGCCGGCTCTTGTAAAATGTGTACTTTTAAATATTTATGAAAATTTGGTGAGCCGAATATCAGGAACTTGGTGAATTCGGTTAGTTCCCAATAGACCGCAGTAGTAATATGTGGACTGTTCGGGATATAGAAAAATTTTCACGAAAGGAATCAAAAATTCTAGGTGAATTCATATAGTTCCCATGGGACATGCTTGTATGAGTGTGCTTTTCAATATATAGCAACATTTTAAGGAACGGAATGTAAGTATCATGGTGAATTCAGTAGGTTCCCAATAGGATTCGCATGTAATAAGCTTGTTATTCAAGATAGAGCAATGTTTTAACGAACTGAAACACTGTTTCTTTGTGAATTCAGTTAGTTCCCAGTAGCCTGTTCTTGTAATATGTGTTCTTTTAAAGATTTATCAAAATTTGGTGAGCCGAATCTGAGTAAATTGGTGAATTCGGTTAGTTCCCTATAATCCGCAGTAGTAATAAGTGGACTGTTCGGCATATAGAAAAATTTTCACGAATGGAATCTAATTTTCTAGTCGAATTCAGTGAGTTCCCAATGGGACATGCTTGTATGAGTGTGCTTTGCAATATATAGCAACATTTTAAGGAACGGAATCTCAGTATCATGGTGAATTCAGTAGGTACCCTATAGGATTCGCATGTAATAAGCTTGTTATTCAAGATAGATCAACGTTTTAATGAACTGAAACACTGTTTCTTTGTGAATTCAGTTAGTTCCCAGTAGCAGGCTCTTGTAATATTTGTACTTTTAAAGATTTATCAAAATTTATTCATCCGAATCTCAGTAACTTGGTGAATTCGGTGAGTTCCCTATAGCCCGCAGTAGTAATAAGTGGACTGTTCAGGATATAGAAAAATTTGCACGAATGGAATCAAAATTTCTAGGCGAATTCAGTGAGTTCCCAATGGGATAAGCTTGTATGAGTGTGCTTTTTCGTATATAGCATCATCTGAAGGAACAGAATCTAAGTATCATGGTGAATTCAGTAGATTCCCTATAGGATTCGCATGTAATAAGCTTGTTATTCAAGATAGAGCAACGTTTTAACGAACTGAAACACTGTTTCTTTGTGAATTCAGTTAGTTCCCAGTAGCCTGTTCTTGTAATATGTGTTCTTTTAAAGATTTATCAAAATTTGGTGAGCCGAATCTCAGTAACTTGGTTACTTCGGTTAGTTCCCAATAGGCCGCAGTAGTAATAAGTGTACTGTTCGGGTTATAGAACAATATTCACGAATGGAATCAAAATATCTAGGCGAATTCAGTGAGTTCCCAACGGGACAAGCTTGTATGAGTGTGCTTTTCAATATATAACAACATTTTAAGGAATGATCTAAGTATCATGGTGAATTCCATAGGTACCCAATAGGATTCGCATGTAATAAGCTTGTTATTCAAGATAGAGCAACGTTTTATCGAACTGAATGACTGTTTCTTTGTGAATGAAGTTAGTTCCCAGTAGCCGGCTCTTGTAATATGTGTACTTTTAAAGATTTATCAAAATTTGGTGAGCCGAATCACAGTAGCTTGGTGAATTCGATTAGGTCCAATAGGGGGCAGTAGTAATAAGTGGACTGTTCGGGATATAGAAAAATTTTCAAGAATGGTATCAATATTTCTAGGCGAATTCATTGAGTTCGCAATGGGGCATGCTTGTATGAGTGTGCTTTTCAATATATAGCAACATTTTAAGGAACAGAATCAAAGTATCATTGTGAATTCATTAGGTTCCCAATAGGATTCGCATGTAATAAGCTTATTATTCAAGATAGGGCAACGTTTTAACGTACTGAAACACTATTTCTTTGTGACGTCAGTTAGTTCCCAGTAGCCGGCTCTTGTAAAATGTGTACTTTTAAATATTTATGAAAATTTGGTGAGCCGAATATCAGGAACTTGGTGAATTCGGTTAGTTCCCAATAGACCGCAGTAGTAATATGTGGACTGTTCGGGATATAGAAAAATTTTCACGAAAGGAATCAAAAATTCTAGGTGAATTCATATAGTTCCCATGGGACATGCTTGTATGAGTGTGCTTTTCAATATATAGCAACATTTAAGGAATGGAATCTAAGTATCATGGTGAATTCAGTAGGTTCCCAATAGGATTCGCATGTAATAAGCTTGTTATTCAAGATAGAGCAACGTTTTAACGTACTGAAACACTGTTTCTCTGTGAATTCAGTTAGTTCCCAGTAGCAGGCTCTTGTAATATGTGTACTTTTAAAGATTTATCAAAATTTGGTGAGCCGAATCTGTGTAACTTGGTGAAGTCGGTTAGTTCCCAATAGACCGCAGTAGTAATATGTGGACTGTTCAGGATATAGAAAAATTTTCACGAATGGATTCAAAATTTCAAGGCGAATTCAGTGAGTTCCCAATGGGACATGCTTGTATGAGTGTGCGTTTCAATACATAGCAACATTTTAAGTAACGGAATCTAAGTATCATGGTGAATTCAGTAGGTCCCCAATAGGATTCGCATGTAATAAGCTTGTTATTCAAGATAGAGCAACGTTTTAACGTACTGAAACACTGTTTCTTTGTGAATTCAGTTAGTTCCCAGTAGCCGGCTCTTGTAATATGTGTACTTTAAAATATTTATCAAAATTTCTGAGCCGAATCTCAGGAACTTGGTGAATTTGGTTAGTTCCCAATAGACCGCGGTAGTAATAAGTGGACTGTTCGGGATATAGAAAAATTTTCACGATTGGAATCAAAATTTCTAGGCGAATTCAGTGAGTTCCCATGGGACATGCTTGTATGAGTGTGCTTTTCAATATATAGCAACATTTAAGGAATGGAATCTAAGTATCATGGTGAATTCAGTAGGTTCCCAATAGGATTCGCATGTAATAAGCTTGTCATTCAAGATAGAGCAAAGTTTTTACGAACTGAAACACTGTTTCTTTGTGATTTCAGTGAGTTCCCACTAGCAGGCTCTTGTAATATTTGTGCTTTTAAAGATTTATCAAAATTTGGTCAGCCGAATCTCAGTAACTTGGTGAATTCGGTTAGTTATCTATAGGCCGCAGTAGTAATAAGTGGACTGTTTGGATGTAGAAAAATTTGCACGAATGCAATCAAAATTTCTAGGCGAATTCAGTGAGTTCCCAATGGGACATGCTTGTATGATTGTGTTTTCCGTATATAGCAACATTTGAAGTAACATAATCTAAGTATAATGGTGAATTCAGTAGATTCCCAATAGGATTCGCATGTATTAAGATTGTTATTCAAGATAGAGCAACGTTTTAATGAACTGAAACACTGTTTCTTTGTGAATTCTGTTAGTTCCCAGTAGCAGGCTCTTGTAATATGTGTTCTTTTAATGATTTATCAAAATTTGGTGAGCAGAATCTCAGTAACTTTGTGAATTTGGTTAGTTCCCTATCGGCCGCAGTAGTAATAAGTGGACTCTTCGGGATATAGAAAAATTTTCACAAATGTAATCAAAATATCTAGGCGAATTCAGTGAGTTCCCAATGGGACATACTTGTGTGAGTGTGCTTTTCAATATATAGCAACATTTTAAGAACGGAATCTAAGTATCATGGTGAATTCAGTTGGTTCACAATAGGATTCGCATGTAATAAGCTTGTTATTCAAGATAGAGCAACGTTTTAACGAACTGAAACACTGTTTCTTTGTGAATTCAGTTAGTTCCCAGTAGCCTGTTCTTGTAATATGTGTTCTTTTAAAGATTTATCAAAATTTGGTGAGCCGAATCTCAGTAACTTGGTTACTTCGGTTAGTTCCCAATAAGCCGCAGTAGTAATAAGTGTACTGTTCGGGTTATAGAAAAATATTCACGAATGGAATCAAAATATCTAGGCGAATTCAGGGAGTTGCCAATGGGACAAGCTTGTATGAGTGTGCTTTTCAATATAGAACAACATTTTAAGGAACGAAATCTAAGTATCATGGTGAATTCAGTAGGTACCCAATAGGATTCGCATGTAATAAGCTTGTTATTCAAGATAGAGCAACGTTTTAACGAACTGAAACACTGTTTCTATGTGAATGCAGTTAGATCCCAGTAGCCGGCTCTTGTAATATGTGCACTTTGAAAGATTTATCAAAATTTGCTGAGCCGAATCACAGTAGCTTGGTGAATTCGATCAGGTCCAATAGGGGGCACTAGTAATAAGTGGACTGTTCGGGATATAGAAAAATTTTCACGAATGGTATCAATATTTCTAGGCGAATTCAGTGAGTTCCCAATGGGACATGCTTGTATGAGTGTGCTTTTCAATATATAGCAACATTTTAAGGAACAGAATCAAAGTATCATGGTGAATTCATTAGGTTCCCAATAGGATGCGCATGTAATAAGCTTGTTATTCAAGATAGAGCAACGTTTTAACAAACTGAAACACTGTTTCTCTGTGAATTCAGTTTGTTCCCAGTAGCAGGCTCTTGTAATATGTGTACTTTTAAAGATTTATCAAAATTTGGTGAGCCGAATCTGAGTAACTTGGTGAAGTCGGCGAGTTCCCAATAGGCCGCAGTAGTAATATGTGGACTGTCCAGGATATAGAAAAATTTTCACGAATGGATTCAAAATTTCAAGGCGAAATCAGTGAGTTCCCAATGGGACATGCTTGTATGAATGTGCGTTTCAATACATAGCAACATTTTAGCTAACGGAATCTAAGTATCATGGTGAATTCAGTAGGTCCCCAATAGGATTCGCATGTAATAAGCTTGTTATTCAAGATAGAGCAACGTTGTAACGTACTGAAACACTGTTTCTTTTTGAATTCAGTTAGTTCCCAGTAGCCGGCTCTTTTAATATGTGTACTTTTAAATATTTATCAAAATTTGGTGAGCCGAATCTCAGGTTCTTGGTGAATTCGGTTAGTTCCCAATAGACCGCAGTAGTAATAAGTGGACTGTTCGGGATATAGAAAAATTTTCACGAATGGAATCAAAATTTCTAGGCGACTTCAGTGAGTTCCCATGGGACATGCTTGTATGAGTGTGCTTTTCAATATATAGCAACATTTTAGGAATGGAATCTAAGTATCATGGTGAATTCAATAAGTTCCCAATAGGATTCGCATGTAATAAGCTTGTTATTCAAGATAGAGCAAAGTTTTTACGAACTGAAACACTGTTTCTTTGTGAATTCAGTGAGTTCCCACTAGCAGGCTCTTGTAATTTTGTACTTTTAAAGATTTATCAAAATTTGGTCAGCCGAATCTCAGTAACTTGGTGAATTCGGTTAATTATCTATGGGCCGCAGTAGTAATAAGTGGACTGTTCAGGATGTAGAAAAATTTGCACGAATGGAATCAAAATTTCTAGGCGAATTCAGTGAGTTCCCTACGGGACATGCTTCTATGATTGTGCTTTTCCGTATATAGCAACATTTGAAGGAACAGAATCTAAGTATCATGGTGAATTCAGCAACATTTGAGGAATGGAATCTAAGTATCATGGTGAATTCAGTAGGTTCCCAATAGGATTCGCATGTAATATGCTTGTTATTCAAGATAGAGCAACGTTTTAACGAACTGAAACTCTGTTGCTTTGTGAATGCAGTTAGTTCCCAGTACCAGGTTCTGGTAATATATGCACTTTTAAAGATTTATCAAAGTTTGGTTAGCCGAATCTCAGTAACTTGGTGAAATCGTTTAGTTCCAATAGGGGGCCGTATTAATAAATGGACTGTTCGGGATATAGAAAAATTTCACGAATGGAATCAAAATTTCTAGGCGAATTAAGTGAGTTCCCAATGGGACATGCTTGTATGAGTGCGCTTTTCAATATATTGCAACATTTAAAGGAACGGAATCTAAGTATCATGGTGAATTCAGTTGTTCCCAATAGGATTCGCATGTAATAAGCTTGTTATTCAAGATAGAGCAACGATTTAACGAACTGAAACACTGTTTCTTTGTGAATTCACTTAGTTCCCAGTAGTAGGGTCTTGTAATATGTGTACTGTTAAAGATTTATCAAAACTTGTTGAGTCGAATCTCAGAAACTTGGTGAATTTGGTTAGTTCCCAAAGGGCCGCAGTAGTAATAAGTGGACTGTTCGGGATATAGAAAATTTTTAAAAATGGAATCAAAATTTCTAGGCGAATTCAGTGAGTTCCCATGGGACATGCTTGTATGAGTGTGCTTTTCAATATATAGCAATATTTTAAGAAACGTAATCTAAGTATCATGGTGAATTCAGTAGGTTCCCAATAGGATTCGCATGTAATAAGCTTGTTGTTCAAGATAGATGAACCTTTTAACGAACTGAAACACCGTTTCTTTGTGAATTCAGTGAGTTCCCAGTAGCAGGCTCTTGTGATACGTGTACTTTTAAAGATTATCAAATTTTGGTGAGCCGAATCTCAGGAAATTGGTGAATTCTGTTAGTTCCCAATAGACCGCAGTAGTAATAAGTGAACTGTTCGGGATATCGAAAAATTTTCACGAATGGAATCAAAATTTCTAGGCAAATTCAGTGAGTTCCCAATGGGACATGCTTGTATGAGTGTATTTTTCAATATATAGCAACATTTTAAGGAACGGAATCTAAGTATCATGGTTAAATCAAGGTTCCCAATAGGATTCGCATGTAATAAGCTTGTTATTCAAGATAGAGCCACGTTTTAACGAAACGAAACACTGTATCTTTGTGACTTGAGTTAGTTCCCAGTTGCAGGCTCTTGTAATATGTGTACTTTTAAAGATTTATCAAAATTTGGTGAGCCGAATCTGAGTAACATGGTGAATTCGGTTAGTTCCCAATAGGCCGCAGTAGTAATAAGTGGACTGTTCAGGATATAGTAAAATTTTCACGAATGGAATCTAAATATCTAGGCGAATTCAGTGAGTTTCAATGGGACATGCTAGTATGAGTGTGCTTTTCATATATAGCAACATTTTAAGGAACGGAATCTAAGTATCATGGTGAATTCAGTAGGTGCCCAATAGGATTCGCATGTAATAAGTTTGTTGTTCAAGATAGAGCAACGTTTTAACGAACTGAAACACTGTTTCTTTGTGAATTCAGTGACTTCCCAGTAGCAGGCTCTTGTAATATGTGTACTTTTAAAGATTTATCAAAATTTGGTCAGCCGAATCTCAGTAACTTGGTAAATTCGGTTAGTTCCCTATAGGCCGCAGTAGTAATAAGTGGACGTGTTCGGGATATAGAAAAATTTGCACGAATGGAATCAAAAATTCTAGGCGAATTCGGTGAGATCCCAATGGGACATGCTATTATGAGTGTGCTTTTCCGTATATAGCAACATTTGAAGGAACAGAATCTAAGTATCATGGTGAATTCAGAAGATTCCCAATAGGATTCGCATGTAATAAGCTTATTATTCAAGATAGAGCAACGTTTTATCGAACTGAAATACTGTTTCTTTGTGAATTCAGTTAGTTCCCAGTACTAGGCTCTTGTAATATGTGTACTTTCAAACATTTATCAAAATTTGTTTAGCCAAATCTCAGTAACTTCGTGAAATCGGTGAGTTCCAATAGGTCGCAGTAGTAATAAGTGGACTGTTCGGGATATAGAAAAATTGTCAAGAATGCAGTCAAAATTTCTAGGCGAATTCAGTGAGTTCCCAATGGAACATTCTTGTATGAGTGTGCTTTTCAATATATAGGAACATTTTAAGGAAGGGAATCAAAGTATCATGGTGAATTCAGTAGTTTCCCAAAAGGATTCGCATGTAATAAGCTTGTTATTCAAGATAGAGCAACGTTTTAACGTACTGAAACACTGTTTCTCTGTGAATTCAGTTAGTTCCCAGTAATAGGGTCTTGTAATACGTGTACTTTTAAAGATTTATCAAAACTTGTTGAGTCGAATGTCAGAAACTTGGTGAATTTGGTTTGTTCCCAAAGGGCCGCAGTAGTAATATGTGGACTGTTCGGGATATAGAAAATTTTTAAGAATGGAATCAATATTTCTAGGTGAATTCAGTGAGTTCCCATGGGACATGCTTGTATGAGTGTGCTTTTCAATATATAGCAATATTTTAAGAAACATAATCTAAGTATCATGGTGAATTCAGTAGTTTCCCAATAGGTTTCGCATGTAATTAGCTTGTTGTTCAAGATAGAGGAACGTTTTAACGAACTGGAACACCGTTTCTTTGTGAATTCAGTGAGTTCCCAGTAGCAGGCTCTTGTGACACGTGTACTTTTAAAGATTATCAAAATTTGGTGAGCCGAATCTCAGTAACTTTGTGAATTCTGTTAGTTCCCAATAGACCGCAGTAGTAATAAGTGGACTGTTCGGGATATAGAAAAATTTTCACGATTGGAATCAAAATCTCTAGGCGAATTCAGTGAGTTCCCAATGGAACATTCTTCTATGAGTGTGCTTTTCAATATATAGCAACATTTTAGGAACGGAATCTAAGTATCATGGTGAATTCAGTTGGTTCCCAATAGGATTCGCATGTAATATGCTTGTTATTCAAGATAGAGCAAAGTTTTAACGAACTGAAACACTGTTTCTTTGTGAATGCAGTTAGTTCCCAGTACCAGGCTCTTGTAATATGTGCACTTTTAAAGATTTATAAAAATTTGGTTAGCCCAATCTCAGTAACTTGGTGAAATCGGTTAGTTCCAATATGGGGCAGTAGTAATAAGTGGACTGTTAGGGATATAGAAAAATTTTCACGAATGGAATCAAAATTTCTAGGCGAATTCAGTGAGTTCCCAATGGGACATGCTTGTATGAGTGTGCTTTTCAATATATTGCAACATTTAAAGGAACGGAATCTAAGTATCATGGTGAATTCAGTTGTTCCCAATAGGATTCACATGTAATAAGCTTGTTATTCAAGATAGAGCAACGGTTTAACGAATTGAAACACTGTTTCTTTGTGAATTCAGTTAGTTACCCGTAGTAGGGTCTTGTAATATGTGTACTTTTAAAGATTTATCAAAACTTGTTTAGTCGAATATCAGAAACTTGGTGAATTCGGTTAGTTCCCTAAGGGCCGCAGTAGTAATAAGTGGACTGTTCGGGATATAAAAAATTTTTAAGAATGGAATCAAAATTTCCAGGCGAATTCAGTGACTTCCCATGGGACATGCTTGTATGAGTGTGCTTTTCAATATATAGCAATATTTTAAGAAACGTAATCTAAGTATCATGGTGAATTCAGTAGTTTCCCAATAGGATTCGCATGTAATAAGCTTGTTATTTAAGATACAGCAACGTTCTAAGGAACTGAAACACTGTTTCTTCGTGAATTCAGTTAGTTCCCAGTAGCAAGCTCTTGTAATATGTGTACTTTTAAAGATTTATCAAATTTGTTGAGCCGAATCTCAGTAAATTGGTGAATTCGGTTAATTCCCTATAGGCCACAGTAGTATTAAGTGGACTGTATGGGATTTCGAAAAATTTTTCACGAATGGAATCAAAATTTCTAGGCGAATTGGGTGAGTTCCCAATGGGACATTCTTGTATGAGTGTGCTTTTCAATATATAGCAACATTTTAGGAATGGAGTCTAAGTATCATGGTGAATTCAGTTGGTTCCCAATAGGATTCGCATGTAATAAGCTTGTTGTTCAAGATAGAGCAACGTTTTAACGAACTGAAACACTGTTTCTTTGTGAATTCAGTTACTTCCCAGTACCAGGCTCTTGTAATATGTGTACTTTTAAATATTTATCAAAATTTGGAGAGCCGAATATCAGTAACTTGTTGAATTCGGTTAGTTCCCAATAGACCGCAGTAGTAATAAGTGGACTGTTAGGGATATAGAAAAATTTTCATGAATGGAATCAAAATATCTAGGCGAACTCATATAGTTCCCATGGGACATGCTTGTATGAGTGTGCTTTTCCGTATATAGCAACATTTGAAGGAACAGAATCTAAGTATCATGGTGAATTCAGTAGATTCCCAATAGGATTCGCATGTAATAAGCTTTTTATTCAAGATAGAGCAACGTTTTAATGAACTGAAACACTGTTTCTTTGTGAATTCAATTAGTTCCCAGGAGCAGGCTCTTGTAACATGTGTTCTTTTAATGATTTATCAAAATTTGTTGAGCCAAATCTCAGTAACTTGGTGAATTTTGTTAGTTCCCAATTGTCCTCAGTAGTAATAAGTGGACTGTTCGGGATATAGAAAAATTTTCACGAATGGAAGCAAAATATCTAGGCGAATTCAGTGAGTTCCCAATGGGAAATATTTGTATGAGTGTGCTTTTCAATATATAGCAATATTTTAATAACAGAATCTAAGTATCATTGTGAATTCAGTTGGTTCCCAATAGGATTCGCATGTAATAAGCTTGTTATTCAAGATAGAGCAACATTTAACGAACTAAAACCTGTTTCATTGTGAATTCAGTTAGTTCCCAGTAGCCTGTTCTTGTAATATGTGTTCTTTTAAAGATTTATCAAAATTTGGTGAGCCGAATCTCAGTAACTTGGTTACTTCGGTTAGTTCCCAATAGGCCGAAGCAGTAATAAGTGTACTGTTCGGGTTATAGAAAAATATTGACGAATGGAATCAAAATATCTAGGCGAATTCAGTGAGTTGCCAATGGGACAAGCTTGTATGAGTGTGCTTTTCAATATAGAACAACATTTTAAGGAACGAAATCTAAGTATCATGGTGAATTCAGTAGGTACCCAATAGGATTCGCATGTAATAAGCTTGTTATTCAAGATAGAGCAACGTTTTAACGAACTGAAACACTGTTTCTATGTGAATGCAGTTAGATCCCAGTAGCCGGCTCTTGTAATATGTGCACTTTGAAAGATTTATCAAAATTTGCTGAGCCGAATCACAGTAGCTTGGTGAATTCGATCAGGTCCAATAGGGGGCACTAGTAATAAGTGGACTGTTCGGGATATAGAAAAATTTTCACGAATGGTATCAATATTTCTAGGCGAATTCAGTGAGTTCCCAATGGGACATGCTTGTATGAGTGTGCTTTTCAATATATAGCAACATTTTAAGGAACAGAATCAAAGTATCATGGTGAATTCATTAGGTTCCCAATAGGATGCGCATGTAATAAGCTTGTTATTCAAGGTAGAGCAACGTTTTAACAAACTGAAACACTGTTTCTCTGTGAATTCAGTTTGTTCCCAGTAGCAGGCTCTTGTAATATGTGTACTTTTAAAGATTTATCAAAATTTGGTGAGCCGAATCTGAGTAACTTGGTGAAGTCGGCGAGTTCCCAATAGGCCGCAGTAGTAATATGTGGACTGTCCAGGATATAGAAAAATTTTCACGAATGGATTCAAAATTTCAAGGCGAAATCAGTGAGTTCCCAATGGGACATGCTTGTATGAAAGTGCGTTTCAATACATAGCAACATTTTAGCTAACGGAATCTAAGTATCATGGTGAATTCAGTAGGTCCCCAATAGGATTCGCATGTAATAAGCTTGTTATTCAAGATAGAGCAACGTTGTAACGTACTGAAACACTGTTTCTTTTTGAATTCAGTTAGTTCCCAGTAGCCGGCTCTTTTAATATGTGTACTTTTAAATATTTATCAAAATTTGGTGAGCCGAATCTCAGGTTCTTGGTGAATTCGGTTAGTTCCCAATAGACCGCAGTAGTAATAAGTGGACTGTTCGGGATATAGAAAAATTTTCACGAATGGAATCAAAATTTCTAGGCGACTTCAGTGAGTTCCCATGGGACATGCTTGTATGAGTGTGCTTTTCAATATATAGCAACATTTTAGGAATGGAATCTAAGTATCATGGTGAATTCAATAAGTTCCCAATAGGATTCGCATGTAATAAGCTTGTTATTCAAGATAGAGCAAAGTTTTTACGAACTGAAACACTGTTTCTTTGTGAATTCAGTGAGTTCCCACTAGCAGGCTCTTGTAATTTTGTACTTTTAAAGATTTATCAAAATTTGGTCAGCCGAATCTCAGTAACTTGGTGAATTCGGTTAATTATCTATGGGCCGCAGTAGTAATAAGTGGACTGTTCAGGATGTAGAAAAATTTGCACGAATGGAATCAAAATTTCTAGGCGAATTCAGTGAGTTCCCAACGGGACATGCTTCTATGATTGTGCTTTTCCGTATATAGCAACATTTGAAGGAACAGAATCTAAGTATCATGGTGAATTCAGCAACATTTGAGGAATGGAATCTAAGTATCATGGTGAATTCAGTAGGTTCCCAATAGGATTCGCATGTAATATGCTTGTTATTCAAGATAGAGCAACGTTTTAACGAACTGAAACTCTGTTGCTTTGTGAATGCAGTTAGTTCCCAGTACCAGGTTCTGGTAATATATGCACTTTTAAAGATTTATCAAAGTTTGGTTAGCCGAATCTCAGTAACTTGGTGAAATCGTTTAGTTCCAATAGGGGGCCGTATTAATAAATGGACTGTTCGGGATATAGAAAAATTTCACGAATGGAATCAAAATTTCTAGGCGAATTAAGTGAGTTCCCAATGGGACATGCTTGTATGAGTGTGCTTTTCAATATATTGCAACATTTAAAGGAACGGAATCTAAGTATCATGGTGAATTCAGTTGTTCCCAATAGGATTCGCATGTAATAAGCTTGTTATTCAAGATAGAGCAACGATTTAACGAACTGAAACACTGTTTCTTTGTGAATTCACTTAGTTCCCAGTAGTAGGGTCTTGTAATATGTGTACTGTTAAAGATTTATCAAAACTTGTTGAGTCGAATCTCAGAAACTTGGTGAATTTGGTTAGTTCCCAAAGGGCCGCAGTAGTAATAAGTGGACTGTTCGGGATATAGAAAATTTTTAAAAATGGAATCAAAATTTCTAGGCGAATTCAGTGAGTTCCCATGGGACATGCTTGTATGAGTGTGCTTTTCAATATATAGCAATATTTTAAGAAACGTAATCTAAGTATCATGGTGAATTCAGTAGGTTCCCAATAGGATTCGCATGTAATAAGCTTGTTGTTCAAGATAGATGAACGTTTTAACGAACTGAAACACCGTTTCTTTGTGAATTCAGTGAGTTCCCAGTAGCAGGCTCTTGTGATACGTGTACTTTTAAAGATTATCAAATTTTGGTGAGCCGAATCTCAGGAAATTGGTGAATTCTGTTAGTTCCCAATAGACCGCAGTAGTAATAAGTGAACTGTTCGGGATATCGAAAAATTTTCACGAATGGAATCAAAATTTCTAGGCGAATTCAGTGAGTTCCCAATGGGACATGCTTGTATGAGTGTATTTTTCAATATATAGCAACATTTTAAGGAACGGAATCTAAGTATCATGGTTAAATCAAGGTTCCCAATAGGATTCGCATGTAATAAGCTTGTTATTCAAGATAGAGCCACGTTTTAACGAAACGAAACACTGTATCTTTGTGACTTGAGTTAGTTCCCAGTTGCAGGCTCTTGTAATATGTGTACTTTTAAAGATTTATCAAAATTTGGTGAGCCGAATCTGAGTAACATGGTGAATTCGGTTAGTTCCCAATAGGCCGCAGTAGTAATAAGTGGACTGTTCAGGATATAGTAAAATTTTCACGAATGGAATCTAAATATCTAGGCGAATTCAGTGAGTTTCAATGGGACATGCTAGTATGAGTGTGCTTTTCATATATAGCAACATTTTAAGGAACGGAATCTAAGTATCATGGTGAATTCAGTAGGTGCCCAATAGGATTCGCATGTAATAAGTTTGTTGTTCAAGATAGAGCAACGTTTTAACGAACTGAAACACTGTTTCTATGTGAATGCAGTTAGATCCCAGTAGCCGGCTCTTGTAATATGTGCACTTTGAAAGATTTATCAAAATTTGCTGAGCCGAATCTCAGTAACTTGGTAAATTCGGTTAGTTCCCTATAGGCCGCAGTAGTAATAAGTGGACGTGTTCGGGATATAGAAAAATTTGCACGAATGGAATCAAATATTCTAGGCGAATTCGGTGAGATCCCAATGGGACATGCTATTATGAGTGTGCTTTTCCGTATATAGCAACATTTGAAGGAACAGAATCTAAGTATCATGGTGAATTCAGTAGATGCCCAATCGGATGCGCATGTTATAAGCTTGTTATTCAAGATAGAGCAACGTTTTAATGAACTGAAACACTGTTTCTTTGTGAATTCAGTTAGTTCCCAGTAGCAGGCTCTTGTAATATGTGTTCTTTTAATGATTTATCAAAATTTGGTGAGCCAAATCTCAGTAAGTTGGTGAATTTTGTTAGTTCCCAATAGGCCGCAGTAGTAATAAGTGGACTGTTCGGGATATAGAAAAATATTCACGAATGGAATCAAAATATCTGGGCGAATTCAGTGAGTTCCCAATGGGACATACTTGTATGAGTGTGCTTTTCAATATATAGCAACATTTTAAGGAACGGAATCTAAGTAAAATGGTGAATTCAATAGATCCCAATAGGATTCGCAAGAAATAAGCTTGTTATTCAAGATAGAGCAACGTTTTAACGAACTGAAACACTGTTCCTTTGTGAATTCAGTTAGTTCCCAGTAATAGGGTCTTGTAATACGTGTACTTTTAAAGATTTATCAAAACTTGTTGAGTCGAATGTCAGAAACTTTGTGAATTTGGTTAGTTCCCAAAGGGCCGCAGTAGTAATATGTGGACTGTTCGGGATATAGAAAATTTTTAAGAATGGAATCAATATTTCTAGGCGAATTCAGTGAGTTCCCATGGGACATGCTTGTATGAGTGTGCTTTTCAATATATAGCAATATTTTAAGAAACATAATCTAAGTATCATGGTGAATTCAGTAGTTTCCCAATAGGTTTCGCATGTAATTAGCTTGTTGTTCAAGATAGAGGAACGTTTTAACGAACTGGAACACCGTTTCTTTGTGAATTCAGTGAGTTCCCAGTAGCAGGCTCTTGTGACACGTGTACTTTTAAAGATTATCAAAATTTGGTGAGCCGAATCTCAGTAACTTTGTGAATTCTGTTAGTTCCCAATAGACCGCAGTAGTAATAAGTGGACTGTTCGGGATATAGAAAAATTTTCACGATTGGAATCAAAATCTCTAGGCGAATTCAGTGAGTTCCCAATGGAACATTCTTCTATGAGTGTGCTTTTCAATATATAGCAACATTTTAGGAACGGAATCTAAGTATCATGGTGAATTCAGTTGGTTCCCAATAGGATTCGCATGTAATATGCTTGTTATTCAAGATAGAGCAAAGTTTTAACGAACTGAAACACTGTTTCTTTGTGAATGCAGTTAGTTCCCAGTACCAGGCTCTTGTAATATGTGCACTTTTAAAGATTTATAAAAATTTGGTTAGCCCAATCTCAGTAACTTGGTGAAATCGGTTAGTTCCAATATGGGGCAGTAGTAATAAGTGGACTGTTCGGGATATAGAAAAATTTTCACGATTGGAATCAAAATCTCTAGGCGAATTCAGTGAGTTCCCAATGGGACATGCTTGTATGAGTGTGCTTTTCAATATATTGCAACATTTAAAGGAACGGAATCTAAGTATCATGGTGAATTCAGTTGTTCCCAATAGGATTCACATGTAATAAGCTTGTTATTCAAGATAGAGCAACGGTTTAACGAATTGAAACACTGTTTCTTTGTGAATTCAGTTAGTTACCCGTAGTAGGGTCTTGTAATATGTGTACTTTTAAAGATTTATCAAAACTTGTTGAGTCGAATATCAGAAACTTGGTGAATTCGGTTAGTTCCCTAAGGGCCGCAGTAGTAATAAGTGGACTGTTCGGGATATAAAAAATTTTTAAGAATGGAATCAAAATTTCCAGGCGAATTCAGTGACTTCCCATGGGACATGCTTGTATGAGTGTGCTTTTCAATATATAGCAATATTTTAAGAAACGTAATCTAAGTATCATGGTGAATTCAGTAGGTTCCCAATAGGATTCGCATGTAATAAGCTTGTTATTTAAGATACAGCAACGTTCTAAGGAACTGAAACACTGTTTCTTCGTGAATTCAGTTAGTTCCCAGTAGCAAGCTCTTGTAATATGTGTACTTTTAAAGATTTATCAAATTTGTTGAGCCGAATCTCAGTAAATTGGTGAATTCGGTTAATTCCCTATAGGCCACAGTAGTATTAAGTGGACTGTATGGGATTTCGAAAAATTTTTCACGAATGGAATCAAAATTTCTAGGCGAATTGGGTGAGTTCCCAATGGGACATTCTTGTATGAGTGTGCTTTTCAATATATAGCAACATTTTAGGAATGGAGTCTAAGTATCATGGTGAATTCAGTTGGTTCCCAATAGGATTCGCATGTAATAAGCTTGTTGTTCAAGATAGAGCAACGTTTTAACGAACTGAAACACTGTTTCTTTGTGAATTCAGTTACTTCCCAGTACCAGGCTCTTGTAATATGTGTACTTTTAAATATTTATCAAAATTTGGAGAGCCGAATATCAGTAACTTGTTGAATTCGGTTAGTTCCCAATAGACCGCAGTAGTAATAAGTGGACTGTTAGGGATATAGAAAAATTTTCATGAATGGAATCAAAATATCTAGGCGAACTCATATAGTTCCCATGGGACATGCTTGTATGAGTGTGCTTTTCCGTATATAGCAACATTTGAAGGAACAGAATCTAAGTATCATGGTGAATTCAGTAGATTCCCAATAGGATTCGCATGTAATAAGCTTTTTATTCAAGATAGAGCAACGTTTTAATGAACTGAAACACTGTTTCTTTGTGAATTCAATTAGTTCCCAGGAGCAGGCTCTTGTAACATGTGTTCTTTTAATGATTTATCAAAATTTGTTGAGCCAAATCTCAGTAACTTGGTGAATTTTGTTAGTTCCCAATTGTCCTCAGTAGTAATAAGTGGACTGTTCGGGATATAGAAAAATTTTCACGAATGGAAGCAAAATATCTAGGCGAATTCAGTGAGTTCCCAATGGGAAATATTTGTATGAGTGTGCTTTTCAATATATAGCAATATTTTAATAACAGAATCTAAGTATCATTGTGAATTCAGTTGGTTCCCAATAGGATTCGCATGTAATAAGCTTGTTATTCAAGATAGAGCAACATTTAACGAACTAAAACCTGTTTCATTGTGAATTCAGTTAGTTCCCAGTAGCCTGTTCTTGTAATATGTGTTCTTTTAAAGATTTATCAAAATTTGGTGAGCCGAATCTCAGTAACTTGGTTACTTCGGTTAGTTCCCAATAGGCCGAAGCAGTAATAAGTGTACTGTTCGGGTTATAGAAAAATATTGACGAATGGAATCAAAATATCTAGGCGAATTCAGTGAGTTGCCAATGGGACAAGCTTGTATGAGTGTGCTTTTCAATATAGAACAACATTTTAAGGAACGAAATCTAAGTATCATGGTGAATTCAGTAGGTACCCAATAGGATTCGCATGTAATAAGCTTGTTATTCAAGATAGAGCAACGTTTTAACGAACTGAAACACTGTTTCTATGTGAATGCAGTTAGATCCCAGTAGCCGGCTCTTGTAATATGTGCACTTTGAAAGATTTATAAAAATTTGGTTAGCCCAATCTCAGTAACTTGGTGAAATCGGTTAGTTCCAATATGGGGCAGTAGTAATAAGTGGACTGTTAGGGATATAGAAAAATTTTCACGAATGGAATCAAAATTTCTAGGCGAATTCAGTGAGTTCCCAATGGGACATGCTTGTATGAGTGTGCTTTTCAATATATTGCAACATTTAAAGGAACGGAATCTAAGTATCATGGTGAATTCAGTTGTTCCCAATAGGATTCACATGTAATAAGCTTGTTATTCAAGATAGAGCAACGGTTTAACGAATTGAAACACTGTTTCTTTGTGAATTCAGTTAGTTACCCGTAGTAGGGTCTTGTAATATGTGTACTTTTAAAGATTTATCAAAACTTGTTGAGTCGAATATCAGAAACTTGGTGAATTCGGTTAGTTCCCTAAGGGCCGCAGTAGTAATAAGTGGACTGTTCGGGATATAAAAAATTTTTAAGAATGGAATCAAAATTTCCAGGCGAATTCAGTGACTTCCCATGGGACATGCTTGTATGAGTGTGCTTTTCAATATATAGCAATATTTTAAGAAACGTAATCTAAGTATCATGGTGAATTCAGTAGGTTCCCAATAGGATTCGCATGTAATAAGCTTGTTATTTAAGATACAGCAACGTTCTAAGGAACTGAAACACTGTTTCTTCGTGAATTCAGTTAGTTCCCAGTAGCAAGCTCTTGTAATATGTGTACTTTTAAAGATTTATCAAATTTGTTGAGCCGAATCTCAGTAAATTGGTGAATTCGGTTAATTCCCTATAGGCCACAGTAGTATTAAGTGGACTGTATGGGATTTCGAAAAATTTTTCACGAATGGAATCAAAATTTCTAGGCGAATTGGGTGAGTTCCCAATGGGACATTCTTGTATGAGTGTGCTTTTCAATATATAGCAACATTTTAGGAATGGAGTCTAAGTATCATGGTGAATTCAGTTGGTTCCCAATAGGATTCGCATGTAATAAGCTTGTTGTTCAAGATAGAGCAACGTTTTAACGAACTGAAACACTGTTTCTTTGTGAATTCAGTTACTTCCCAGTACCAGGCTCTTGTAATATGTGTACTTTTAAATATTTATCAAAATTTGGAGAGCCGAATATCAGTAACTTGTTGAATTCGGTTAGTTCCCAATAGACCGCAGTAGTAATAAGTGGACTGTTAGGGATATAGAAAAATTTTCATGAATGGAATCAAAATATCTAGGCGAACTCATATAGTTCCCATGGGACATGCTTGTATGAGTGTGCTTTTCCGTATATAGCAACATTTGAAGGAACAGAATCTAAGTATCATGGTGAATTCAGTAGATTCCCAATAGGATTCGCATGTAATAAGCTTTTTATTCAAGATAGAGCAACGTTTTAATGAACTGAAACACTGTTTCTTTGTGAATTCAATTAGTTCCCAGGAGCAGGCTCTTGTAACATGTGTTCTTTTAATGATTTATCAAAATTTGTTGAGCCAAATCTCAGTAACTTGGTGAATTTTGTTAGTTCCCAATTGTCCTCAGTAGTAATAAGTGGACTGTTCGGGATATAGAAAAATTTTCACGAATGGAAGCAAAATATCTAGGCGAATTCAGTGAGTTCCCAATGGGAAATATTTGTATGAGTGTGCTTTTCAATATATAGCAATATTTTAATAACAGAATCTAAGTATCATTGTGAATTCAGTTGGTTCCCAATAGGATTCGCATGTAATAAGCTTGTTATTCAAGATAGAGCAACATTTAACGAACTAAAACCTGTTTCATTGTGAATTCAGTTAGTTCCCAGTAGCCTGTTCTTGTAATATGTGTTCTTTTAAAGATTTATCAAAATTTGGTGAGCCGAATCTCAGTAACTTGGTTACTTCGGTTAGTTCCCAATAGGCCGAAGCAGTAATAAGTGTACTGTTCGGGTTATAGAAAAATATTGACGAATGGAATCAAAATATCTAGGCGAATTCAGTGAGTTGCCAATGGGACATGCTTGTATGAGTCTGCTTTTCAATATAGAACAACATTTTAAGGAACGAAATCTAAGTATCATGGTGAATTCAGTAGGTACCCAATAGGATTCGCATGTAATAAGCTTGTTATTCAAGATAGAGCAACGTTTTAACGAACTGAAACACTGTTTCTATGTGAATGCAGTTAGATCCCAGTAGCCGGCTCTTGTAATATGTGCACTTTGAAAGATTTATCAAAATTTGCTGAGCCGAATCACAGTAGCTTGGTGAATTCGATCAGGTCCAATAGGGGGCACTAGTAATAAGTGGACTGTTCGGGATATAGAAAAATTTTCACGAATGGTATCAATATTTCTAGGCGAATTCAGTGAGTTCCCAATGGGACATGCTTGTATGAGTGTGCTTTTCAATATATAGCAACATTTTAAGGAACAGAATCAAAGTATCATGGTGAATTCATTAGGTTCCCAATAGGATGCGCATGTAATAAGCTTGTTATTCAAGGTAGAGCAACGTTTTAACAAACTGAAACACTGTTTCTCTGTGAATTCAGTTTGTTCCCAGTAGCAGGCTCTTGTAATATGTGTACTTTTAAAGATTTATCAAAATTTGGTGAGCCGAATCTGAGTAACTTGGTGAAGTCGGCGAGTTCCCAATAGGCCGCAGTAGTAATATGTGGACTGTCCAGGATATAGAAAAATTTTCACGAATGGATTCAAAATTTCAAGGCGAAATCAGTGAGTTCCCAATGGGACATGCTTGTATGAAAGTGCGTTTCAATACATAGCAACATTTTAGCTAACGGAATCTAAGTATCATGGTGAATTCAGTAGGTCCCCAATAGGATTCGCATGTAATAAGCTTGTTATTCAAGATAGAGCAACGTTGTAACGTACTGAAACACTGTTTCTTTTTGAATTCAGTTAGTTCCCAGTAGCCGGCTCTTTTAATATGTGTACTTTTAAATATTTATCAAAATTTGGTGAGCCGAATCTCAGGTTCTTGGTGAATTCGGTTAGTTCCCAATAGACCGCAGTAGTAATAAGTGGACTGTTCGGGATATAGAAAAATTTTCACGAATGGAATCAAAATTTCTAGGCGACTTCAGTGAGTTCCCATGGGACATGCTTGTATGAGTGTGCTTTTCAATATATAGCAACATTTTAGGAATGGAATCTAAGTATCATGGTGAATTCAATAAGTTCCCAATAGGATTCGCATGTAATAAGCTTGTTATTCAAGATAGAGCAAAGTTTTTACGAACTGAAACACTGTTTCTTTGTGAATTCAGTGAGTTCCCACTAGCAGGCTCTTGTAATTTTGTACTTTTAAAGATTTATCAAAATTTGGTCAGCCGAATCTCAGTAACTTGGTGAATTCGGTTAATTATCTATGGGCCGCAGTAGTAATAAGTGGACTGTTCAGGATGTAGAAAAATTTGCACGAATGGAATCAAAATTTCTAGGCGAATTCAGTGAGTTCCCAACGGGACATGCTTCTATGATTGTGCTTTTCCGTATATAGCAACATTTGAAGGAACAGAATCTAAGTATCATGGTGAATTCAGCAACATTTGAGGAATGGAATCTAAGTATCATGGTGAATTCAGTAGGTTCCCAATAGGATTCGCATGTAATATGCTTGTTATTCAAGATAGAGCAACGTTTTAACGAACTGAAACTCTGTTGCTTTGTGAATGCAGTTAGTTCCCAGTACCAGGTTCTGGTAATATATGCACTTTTAAAGATTTATCAAAGTTTGGTTAGCCGAATCTCAGTAACTTGGTGAAATCGTTTAGTTCCAATAGGGGGCCGTATTAATAAATGGACTGTTCGGGATATAGAAAAATTTCACGAATGGAATCAAAATTTCTAGGCGAATTAAGTGAGTTCCCAATGGGACATGCTTGTATGAGTGTGCTTTTCAATATATTGCAACATTTAAAGGAACGGAATCTAAGTATCATGGTGAATTCAGTTGTTCCCAATAGGATTCGCATGTAATAAGCTTGTTATTCAAGATAGAGCAACGATTTAACGAACTGAAACACTGTTTCTTTGTGAATTCACTTAGTTCCCAGTAGTAGGGTCTTGTAATATGTGTACTGTTAAAGATTTATCAAAACTTGTTGAGTCGAATCTCAGAAACTTGGTGAATTTGGTTAGTTCCCAAAGGGCCGCAGTAGTAATAAGTGGACTGTTCGGGATATAGAAAATTTTTAAAAATGGAATCAAAATTTCTAGGCGAATTCAGTGAGTTCCCATGGGACATGCTTGTATGAGTGTGCTTTTCAATATATAGCAATATTTTAAGAAACGTAATCTAAGTATCATGGTGAATTCAGTAGGTTCCCAATAGGATTCGCATGTAATAAGCTTGTTGTTCAAGATAGATGAACGTTTTAACGAACTGAAACACCGTTTCTTTGTGAATTCAGTGAGTTCCCAGTAGCAGGCTCTTGTGATACGTGTACTTTTAAAGATTATCAAATTTTGGTGAGCCGAATCTCAGGAAATTGGTGAATTCTGTTAGTTCCCAATAGACCGCAGTAGTAATAAGTGAACTGTTCGGGATATCGAAAAATTTTCACGAATGGAATCAAAATTTCTAGGCGAATTCAGTGAGTTCCCAATGGGACATGCTTGTATGAGTGTATTTTTCAATATATAGCAACATTTTAAGGAACGGAATCTAAGTATCATGGTTAAATCAAGGTTCCCAATAGGATTCGCATGTAATAAGCTTGTTATTCAAGATAGAGCCACGTTTTAACGAAACGAAACACTGTATCTTTGTGACTTGAGTTAGTTCCCAGTTGCAGGCTCTTGTAATATGTGTACTTTTAAAGATTTATCAAAATTTGGTGAGCCGAATCTGAGTAACATGGTGAATTCGGTTAGTTCCCAATAGGCCGCAGTAGTAATAAGTGGACTGTTCAGGATATAGTAAAATTTTCACGAATGGAATCTAAATATCTAGGCGAATTCAGTGAGTTTCAATGGGACATGCTAGTATGAGTGTGCTTTTCATATATAGCAACATTTTAAGGAACGGAATCTAAGTATCATGGTGAATTCAGTAGGTGCCCAATAGGATTCGCATGTAATAAGTTTGTTGTTCAAGATAGAGCAACGTTTTAACGAACTGAAACACTGTTTCTATGTGAATGCAGTTAGATCCCAGTAGCCGGCTCTTGTAATATGTGCACTTTGAAAGATTTATCAAAATTTGGTGAGCCGAATCTCAGTAACTTGGTAAATTCGGTTAGTTCCCTATAGGCCGCAGTAGTAATAAGTGGACGTGTTCGGGATATAGAAAAATTTGCACGAATGGAATCAAATATTCTAGGCGAATTCGGTGAGATCCCAATGGGACATGCTATTATGAGTGTGCTTTTCCGTATATAGCAACATTTGAAGGAACAGAATCTAAGTATCATGGTGAATTCAGTAGATGCCCAATCGGATGCGCATGTTATAAGCTTGTTATTCAAGATAGAGCAACGTTTTAATGAACTGAAACACTGTTTCTTTGTGAATTCAGTTAGTTCCCAGTAGCAGGCTCTTGTAATATGTGTTCTTTTAATGATTTATCAAAATTTGGTGAGCCAAATCTCAGTAAGTTGGTGAATTTTGTTAGTTCCCAATAGGCCGCAGTAGTAATAAGTGGACTGTTCGGGATATAGAAAAATATTCACGAATGGAATCAAAATATCTGGGCGAATTCAGTGAGTTCCCAATGGGACATACTTGTATGAGTGTGCTTTTCAATATATAGCAACATTTTAAGGAACGGAATCTAAGTAAAATGGTGAATTCAATAGATCCCAATAGGATTCGCAAGAAATAAGCTTGTTATTCAAGATAGAGCAACGTTTTAACGAACTGAAACACTGTTCCTTTGTGAATTCAGTTAGTTCCCAGTAATAGGGTCTTGTAATACGTGTACTTTTAAAGATTTATCAAAACTTGTTGAGTCGAATGTCAGAAACTTTGTGAATTTGGTTAGTTCCCAAAGGGCCGCAGTAGTAATATGTGGACTGTTCGGGATATAGAAAATTTTTAAGAATGGAATCAATATTTCTAGGCGAATTCAGTGAGTTCCCATGGGACATGCTTGTATGAGTGTGCTTTTCAATATATAGCAATATTTTAAGAAACATAATCTAAGTATCATGGTGAATTCAGTAGTTTCCCAATAGGTTTCGCATGTAATTAGCTTGTTGTTCAAGATAGAGGAACGTTTTAACGAACTGGAACACCGTTTCTTTGTGAATTCAGTGAGTTCCCAGTAGCAGGCTCTTGTGACACGTGTACTTTTAAAGATTATCAAAATTTGGTGAGCCGAATCTCAGTAACTTTGTGAATTCTGTTAGTTCCCAATAGACCGCAGTAGTAATAAGTGGACTGTTCGGGATATAGAAAAATTTTCACGATTGGAATCAAAATCTCTAGGCGAATTCAGTGAGTTCCCAATGGAACATTCTTCTATGAGTGTGCTTTTCAATATATAGCAACATTTTAGGAACGGAATCTAAGTATCATGGTGAATTCAGTTGGTTCCCAATAGGATTCGCATGTAATATGCTTGTTATTCAAGATAGAGCAAAGTTTTAACGAACTGAAACACTGTTTCTTTGTGAATGCAGTTAGTTCCCAGTACCAGGCTCTTGTAATATGTGCACTTTTAAAGATTTATAAAAATTTGGTTAGCCCAATCTCAGTAACTTGGTGAAATCGGTTAGTTCCAATATGGGGCAGTAGTAATAAGTGGACTGTTAGGGATATAGAAAAATTTTCACGAATGGAATCAAAATTTCTAGGCGAATTCAGTGAGTTCCCAATGGGACATGCTTGTATGAGTGTGCTTTTCAATATATTGCAACATTTAAAGGAACGGAATCTAAGTATCATGGTGAATTCAGTTGTTCCCAATAGGATTCACATGTAATAAGCTTGTTATTCAAGATAGAGCAACGGTTTAACGAATTGAAACACTGTTTCTTTGTGAATTCAGTTAGTTACCCGTAGTAGGGTCTTGTAATATGTGTACTTTTAAAGATTTATCAAAACTTGTTGAGTCGAATATCAGAAACTTGGTGAATTCGGTTAGTTCCCTAAGGGCCGCAGTAGTAATAAGTGGACTGTTCGGGATATAAAAAATTTTTAAGAATGGAATCAAAATTTCCAGGCGAATTCAGTGACTTCCCATGGGACATGCTTGTATGAGTGTGCTTTTCAATATATAGCAATATTTTAAGAAACGTAATCTAAGTATCATGGTGAATTCAGTAGGTTCCCAATAGGATTCGCATGTAATAAGCTTGTTATTTAAGATACAGCAACGTTCTAAGGAACTGAAACACTGTTTCTTCGTGAATTCAGTTAGTTCCCAGTAGCAAGCTCTTGTAATATGTGTACTTTTAAAGATTTATCAAATTTGTTGAGCCGAATCTCAGTAAATTGGTGAATTCGGTTAATTCCCTATAGGCCACAGTAGTATTAAGTGGACTGTATGGGATTTCGAAAAATTTTTCACGAATGGAATCAAAATTTCTAGGCGAATTGGGTGAGTTCCCAATGGGACATTCTTGTATGAGTGTGCTTTTCAATATATAGCAACATTTTAGGAATGGAGTCTAAGTATCATGGTGAATTCAGTTGGTTCCCAATAGGATTCGCATGTAATAAGCTTGTTGTTCAAGATAGAGCAACGTTTTAACGAACTGAAACACTGTTTCTTTGTGAATTCAGTTACTTCCCAGTACCAGGCTCTTGTAATATGTGTACTTTTAAATATTTATCAAAATTTGGAGAGCCGAATATCAGTAACTTGTTGAATTCGGTTAGTTCCCAATAGACCGCAGTAGTAATAAGTGGACTGTTAGGGATATAGAAAAATTTTCATGAATGGAATCAAAATATCTAGGCGAACTCATATAGTTCCCATGGGACATGCTTGTATGAGTGTGCTTTTCCGTATATAGCAACATTTGAAGGAACAGAATCTAAGTATCATGGTGAATTCAGTAGATTCCCAATAGGATTCGCATGTAATAAGCTTTTTATTCAAGATAGAGCAACGTTTTAATGAACTGAAACACTGTTTCTTTGTGAATTCAATTAGTTCCCAGGAGCAGGCTCTTGTAACATGTGTTCTTTTAATGATTTATCAAAATTTGTTGAGCCAAATCTCAGTAACTTGGTGAATTTTGTTAGTTCCCAATTGTCCTCAGTAGTAATAAGTGGACTGTTCGGGATATAGAAAAATTTTCACGAATGGAAGCAAAATATCTAGGCGAATTCAGTGAGTTCCCAATGGGAAATATTTGTATGAGTGTGCTTTTCAATATATAGCAATATTTTAATAACAGAATCTAAGTATCATTGTGAATTCAGTTGGTTCCCAATAGGATTCGCATGTAATAAGCTTGTTATTCAAGATAGAGCAACATTTAACGAACTAAAACCTGTTTCATTGTGAATTCAGTTAGTTCCCAGTAGCCTGTTCTTGTAATATGTGTTCTTTTAAAGATTTATCAAAATTTGGTGAGCCGAATCTCAGTAACTTGGTTACTTCGGTTAGTTCCCAATAGGCCGAAGCAGTAATAAGTGTACTGTTCGGGTTATAGAAAAATATTGACGAATGGAATCAAAATATCTAGGCGAATTCAGTGAGTTGCCAATGGGACAAGCTTGTATGAGTGTGCTTTTCAATATAGAACAACATTTTAAGGAACGAAATCTAAGTATCATGGTGAATTCAGTAGGTACCCAATAGGATTCGCATGTAATAAGCTTGTTATTCAAGATAGAGCAACGTTTTAACGAACTGAAACACTGTTTCTATGTGAATGCAGTTAGATCCCAGTAGCCGGCTCTTGTAATATGTGCACTTTGAAAGATTTATCAAAATTTGCTGAGCCGAATCACAGTAGCTTGGTGAATTCGATCAGGTCCAATAGGGGGCACTAGTAATAAGTGGACTGTTCGGGATATAGAAAAATTTTCACGAATGGTATCAATATTTCTAGGCGAATTCAGTGAGTTCCCAATGGGACATGCTTGTATGAGTGTGCTTTTCAATATATAGCAACATTTTAAGGAACAGAATCAAAGTATCATGGTGAATTCATTAGGTTCCCAATAGGATGCGCATGTAATAAGCTTGTTATTCAAGGTAGAGCAACGTTTTAACAAACTGAAACACTGTTTCTCTGTGAATTCAGTTTGTTCCCAGTAGCAGGCTCTTGTAATATGTGTACTTTTAAAGATTTATCAAAATTTGGTGAGCCGAATCTGAGTAACTTGGTGAAGTCGGCGAGTTCCCAATAGGCCGCAGTAGTAATATGTGGACTGTCCAGGATATAGAAAAATTTTCACGAATGGATTCAAAATTTCAAGGCGAAATCAGTGAGTTCCCAATGGGACATGCTTGTATGAAAGTGCGTTTCAATACATAGCAACATTTTAGCTAACGGAATCTAAGTATCATGGTGAATTCAGTAGGTCCCCAATAGGATTCGCATGTAATAAGCTTGTTATTCAAGATAGAGCAACGTTGTAACGTACTGAAACACTGTTTCTTTTTGAATTCAGTTAGTTCCCAGTAGCCGGCTCTTTTAATATGTGTACTTTTAAATATTTATCAAAATTTGGTGAGCCGAATCTCAGGTTCTTGGTGAATTCGGTTAGTTCCCAATAGACCGCAGTAGTAATAAGTGGACTGTTCGGGATATAGAAAAATTTTCACGAATGGAATCAAAATTTCTAGGCGACTTCAGTGAGTTCCCATGGGACATGCTTGTATGAGTGTGCTTTTCAATATATAGCAACATTTTAGGAATGGAATCTAAGTATCATGGTGAATTCAATAAGTTCCCAATAGGATTCGCATGTAATAAGCTTGTTATTCAAGATAGAGCAAAGTTTTTACGAACTGAAACACTGTTTCTTTGTGAATTCAGTGAGTTCCCACTAGCAGGCTCTTGTAATTTTGTACTTTTAAAGATTTATCAAAATTTGGTCAGCCGAATCTCAGTAACTTGGTGAATTCGGTTAATTATCTATGGGCCGCAGTAGTAATAAGTGGACTGTTCAGGATGTAGAAAAATTTGCACGAATGGAATCAAAATTTCTAGGCGAATTCAGTGAGTTCCCAACGGGACATGCTTCTATGATTGTGCTTTTCCGTATATAGCAACATTTGAAGGAACAGAATCTAAGTATCATGGTGAATTCAGCAACATTTGAGGAATGGAATCTAAGTATCATGGTGAATTCAGTAGGTTCCCAATAGGATTCGCATGTAATATGCTTGTTATTCAAGATAGAGCAACGTTTTAACGAACTGAAACTCTGTTGCTTTGTGAATGCAGTTAGTTCCCAGTACCAGGTTCTGGTAATATATGCACTTTTAAAGATTTATCAAAGTTTGGTTAGCCGAATCTCAGTAACTTGGTGAAATCGTTTAGTTCCAATAGGGGGCCGTATTAATAAATGGACTGTTCGGGATATAGAAAAATTTCACGAATGGAATCAAAATTTCTAGGCGAATTAAGTGAGTTCCCAATGGGACATGCTTGTATGAGTGTGCTTTTCAATATATTGCAACATTTAAAGGAACGGAATCTAAGTATCATGGTGAATTCAGTTGTTCCCAATAGGAATCGCATGTAATAAGCTTGTTATTCAAGATAGAGCAACGATTTAACGAACTGAAACACTGTTTCTTTGTGAATTCAGTTAGTTCCCAGTAGTAGGGTCTTGTAATATGTGTACTGTTAAAGCTTTATCAAAACTTGTTGAGTCGAATCTCAGAAACTTGGTGAATTTGGTTAGTTCCCAAAGGGCCGCAGTAGTAATAAGTGGACTGTTCGGGATATAGAAAATTTTTAAAAATGGAATCAAAATTTCTAGGCGAATTCAGTGAGTTCCCATGGGACATGCTTGTATGAGTGTGCTTTTCAATATATAGCAAAATTTTAAGAAACGTAATCTAAGTATCATGGTGAATTCAGTAGGTTCCCAATAGGATTCGCATGTAATAAGCTTGTTGTTCAAGATAGATGAACGTTTTAACGAAACGAAACACTGTATCTTTGTGACTTGAGTTAGTTCCCAGTTGCAGGCTCTTGTAATATGTGTACCTTTAAAGATTTATCAATATTTGGTGAGCCGAATCTGAGTAACATGGTGAATTCGGTTAGTTCCCAATAGGCCGCAGTAGTAATAAGTGGACTGTTCAGGATATAGTAAAATTTTCACGAATGGAATCTAAATATCTAGGCGAATTCAGTGAGTTTCAATGGGACATGCTAGTATGAGTGTGCTTTTCATATATAGCAACATTTTAAGGAACGGAATCTAAGTATCATGGTGAATTCAGTAGGTGCCCAATAGGATTCGCATGTAATAAGTTTGTTGTTCAAGATTGAGCAACGTTTTAACGAACTGAAACACTGTTTCTTTGTGAATTCAGTGACTTCCCAGTAGCAGGCTCTTGTAATATGTGTACTTTTAAAGATTTATCAAAATTTGGTCAGCCGAATCTCAGTAACTTGGTAAATTCGGTTAGTTCCCTATAGGCCGCAGTAGTAATAAGTGGACGTGTTCGGGATATAGAAAAATTTGCACGAATGGAATCAAAAATTCTAGGCGAATTCGGTGAGATCCCAATGGGACATGCTATTATGAGTGTGCTTTTCCGTATATAGCAACATTTGAAGGAACAGAATCTAAGTATCATGGTGAATTCAGAAGATTCCCAATAGGATTCGCATGTAATAAGCTTATTATTCAAGATAGAGCAACGTTTTATCGAACTGAAATACTGTTTCTTTGTGAATTCAGTTAGTTCCCAGTACTAGGCTCTTGTAATATGTGTACTTTCAAACATTTATCAAAATTTGTTTAGCCAAATCTCAGTAACTTCGTGAAATCGGTGAGTTCCAATAGGTCGCAGTAGTAATAAGTGGACTGTTCGGGATATAGAAAAATTGTCAAGAATGCAGTCAAAATTTCTAGGCGAATTCAGTGAGTTCCCAATGGAACATTCTTGTATGAGTGTGCTTTTCAATATATAGGAACATTTTAAGGAAGGGAATCAAAGTATCATGGTGAATTCAGTAGTTTCCCAAAAGGATTCGCATGTAATAAGCTTGTTATTCAAGATAGAGCAACGTTTTAACGTACTGAAACACTGTTTCTCTGTGAATTCAGTTAGTTCCCAGTAGCAGACTCTTGTAATATGCGTACTCTAAAGATTTTTCAAATTATCCTGAGCCGAATCTTAGTAACATGGTGAATTCGGTTAGTTCCAAATTGGCTGCAGTAGTAATAATTGGACTGTTCGGGATATAGAAAAATTTCACGAATGGAATCAAAATTTCTAGGCGAATTTAGTGAGTTCCCAATGGGACATGTTTGTATGAGTGTGCTTTTCAATAAAGAGCATCATTTTAAGGAACGGAATATAAGTATCATGTTGAATTCAGTAGATACCCAATAGGATTCCCATGTAATAAGTTTGTTATTCAAGAGAGAGCAAAGTTTTAACGAACGGAAACACTGTTTCTTTGTGAATTCAGTTTGTTCCCAGTAGCAGGCTCTTGTAATATGTGTACTTCTAAAGATTTATAAAAATTTGGAGAGCCGAATCTCAGTAACTTGGTGAATTCGGTTAGTTCCCAATAGGCCGCAGTACTAATAAGTGGACTTCTCGGGATATAGAAAAATTTTCATGAATGTAATCTAGATTTCCAGGCGAATTCAGTGAGTTCCCAATGGGACATGCTTGTATGAGTGTGTTTTTCAATACAGATCAACATTTTAAAGAAAGGAATCTAAGTATCATGGTGAATTCACTTTGTTCCCAATAGGATTCGCATGTAATAACCTTGTTATTCAAGATAGAGCAACGTTTTAACGAACTGAAACATTGTTTCTTTGTGAATTAGTTAGTTCCAGTAGCAGGCTCTTGTAATATGTATACTTTTAAAGATTTATCAAAATTTGTAGAGCCGAATCAGAGTAACATGGTGCATTCGGTTAGTTCCCAGTAGGCCGCAGTACTAATAAGTGGACTTCTCGGGATATAGAAAAAATTTCACGAATGGAATCAAAATTTCTAGGCGAATTCAGATAGTTCCCAATGGGACATGCTTGTATGAGTGTGTTTTTCAATATAGAACAACATTTTAAAGAAAGGAATCTAAGTATCATGGTGAATTCAGTATGTTCCCAATAGGATTCACATGTAATAAGCTTGTTATTCAAGATAGAGCAACGTTTTAACGAACTGAAACACTGTATCTTTGTGAATTAGTTAGTTCCCAGTAGCAGGCTCTAGTAATATGTGTACTTTTAAAGATTTATCAAAATTTCCTGAGCCGAATCTGAGTAACATGGTGAATTCGGTTAGTTCCCAATGGGCCGCAGTAGTAATAAGTGGACTGTTCGGGATATAGAAAAATTTTTACGAATGGAATCCAAATTTCTAGGCGAATTCAGTGATATCCCAATGGGACATGCTTGTATGAGTTTTCTTTTCAATATAGAGCAACACTTGAAGGAACGGAACCTTAGTATCATGGTGAATTCAGTAGGTTCAGAATAGGATTCGCATGTACTAAGCTTGTTATTCAAGATAGAGCAACGTTTTAACGAACTGAAACACTGTTTCTTTGTGAATTCAGTTAGTTCCCAGTAGCCTGCTCTTGCAATATGTGTACTTTTAACGATTTATCAAAATATGTTGAGCCGAATCTGAATAAATTGTGAATTCGGTTAGTTCCCAATGGGCCGCATTAGTAATAAGAGGACTGTTCGGGATATAGAAAAATTTTCACGAATGGAATCAAAATTTCTAGGCGAATTCAGTGAGTTCCGAATGGGACATGCTTGTATGAGTTTGCTTTTCAATATAGAAGAACATTTTAAGGAACGGAATCTAAGTATCATCGTGAATTCAGTAGTTTCCCATTAGGATTCCCAGGTTATAAGCTAGTTTTTCAAGATAGAGCAACGTTTTCACAAACTGAAACACTGTTTCTTTGTGAATTCAGTTAGTTCCCAGTAGCAGGCTCTTGTAATATGTGTAATTTAAAGACTTATCAAAATTTGGTGAGCCGATTCTGAGTAACATGGTGCATTCGGTTAGTTCCCAATAGGCCGTAGTACTAATAAGTGGACTGTTCGGGTATAAAAAAATTTCACGAATGGAATCAAAATTTCTATGCGAATTCAGATAGTTACCAATGGGATATGCTTGTATGAGTGTGCTTTTCAATATAGAGCAACATTTAAGGAACGGAATCTAAGTATCATGGTGAATTTTGTAGGCTCCCAATAGGATTCCCCTGTAATAAGCTTGTTATTCAAGATAGAGCAACGTTTTAACGAACTGAAACACTGTTTCTTTGTGAATTCAGTTAGTTCCCAGTAACAGGCTCTTGTAATATGTGTACTTTAAAGATTATCAGAATTTAGTAAGCCGAATCTGAGTAACATGCTGAAATCGGTTACCTCCCATAAATCCGCAGTAGTAATAAGAGGCCTGTTCGGGATATAGAAAAATTTTCACGAATGGATTCAAAATTTCTAGGCGAATTCAGTGGGTTCACAATGGACATGCTTGTACGAGTGTGCTTTTCAAAATATAGCAACATTTTAAGGAACGGAATTTAAGTATCATGGTGAATTTAGTAGGTTCCCAATAGTATTCGCATGTAATAAGCTTGTTATTCAAGATAGAGCAACGTTTTAACGAACTGAAACACTGTTCTTTGTGAATTCAGTTAGTTCCCAGTAGCAGGCTCTTTTAATATTTGTACTTTAAAGATTTATCAGAATTTTGTGAGCCGAATCTGAGTAACATGGTGAAATCGGTTTAATTCCCATAAGGCCGCAGTAATAGTAAGTGGACTGTTCAGGATATAGCAAAATTTTCACGATTGGAATCAAAATTTCTGGGCGAATTCAGTGAGTTCCCAATGGGAAATGATTGTATGAGTGTGCTCTTCAATATAGAGCAAAATTTGAAGGAACGGTATCTAAGTATCAAGGTGAATTAAGTAGGTTCCCACTAGGATTCGCATGTAATAAGCTTGTTATTCAAGATTGAGCAAAGTTTTAACGAACTGAAACACTATTTCTTTGTGAATTCAGATAGATCCCAGTAGCAGGCTCTTGTAATATGTGAACTTTTAAAGATTTATCAAATTATCCTGAGCCGAATCTAAGTAAGTTGGTGAATTCAGTTAGTTCCCAATAGGCAGCAGTAGTAATAAGTGGACTGTTCGGGATATAGAAAAATTTTCACAAATGGAATCAAAATTTCTAGGCGAATTCAGTGAGTTCCCAAAGGGACACGCTTGTATGAGTGTGCTTTTAAATATAGAGCAACATTTTAAGCAACGGAATCTAAGTATCATGGTGAAATCAGTAGGTTCTCACTAGGATTCCCCTGTAATAAGCTTGTTTTTCAAGATAGAGAAACGTTTTAATGAACTGAAACACTGTTTCTCTGTGAATTCAGTTAGATCCCAGTAGCAGGCTCTTGTAGTATGTGGACTCTAAAGATTTATCAAAATTTCCTCAGCCGAATCTCAGTAACATGGTGAATATGGTTAGCTCCCAATAGGCCGCAGTAGTAATAAGTGGACTGTTCGGGATGTACTAAAATTTTCATGAATGGTTTCAAAATTTCTAGGCGAATTCAGTGAGTTCCCAATGGGACATGCTTGTATGAGTGTGCAGTTCAATATAAAGCAACATTTTCAGGAACGGAATCAAATTATCATGGTGAATTCAGTATGTTCCCAATAGGATTCGCAAGTAATAAGCATGTTATTAAAGATAGAGGAACGTTTTAACGAACTGAATCACTGTTTCTTTGTGAATTAGTTAGTTCCCAGTAGCAGGCTCTTGTAATATGTGTACTTCTAAAGATTTATAAAAATTTGGAGAGCCGAATCTCAGTAAGATGGTGAATATGTTTAGCTCCCAATAGGCCGCAGTAGTAATAAGTGGAGTATTCGTGATATAGAAAAATTTTCACGAATGGAATCAAAATTTCTAGGCGATTTCAGTGAGTTCCCAATGGGACATGCTTGTTTGAGTGTGCTTTTCAATATATAGCAACATTTTAAGGAACGGAATCAAAGTATCATGGTGAATTCAGTAGGTTCCCAATAGGATTCGCATGTAATAAGATTGTTATTCAAGATAGAGCAACGATTTAACGAACTGAAACACTGTTTCTTTGTGAATTCAGTTAGTTCCCAGTAGTAGGGTCTTGTAATATGTTTACTTTTAAAGATTTATAAAAATTTGTAGAGTCGAATCTCAGAAACTTGGTGAATTCGGTTAGTTACCAAAGGGCCGGAGTAGTAATAAGTGGACTGTTCGGGATATAGAAAATTCTTAAGAATGGAATCAAAATTTCTAGGCGAATTCAGTGAGTTCCCATGGGACATGCTTGTATGAGTGTGCTTTTCAATATATAGCAATATTTTAAGGAACGGAATCTAAGTATCATGGTGAATTCAGTAGGTTCCCAATAGGATTCTCATGTAATAAGCTTGTTATACAAGAATGAGCAACGTTTCAATGAAGTGAAACACGTTTTCTTTGTGAATTCAGTTAGTTCCCAATAGCAGGCTCTTGTGATATGAATACTTTTAAAGATTTATCAAAATTTGGTCAGCCGAATCTCAGTAACTTTGTGAAATCGGTTAGTTCCCTATAGGCCGCAGTAGTAATAAGTGGACTGTTCAGGATATAGAAAAATTTGCACGAAGGGAATCAAAATTTCTAGGCGAATTCAGTGAGTTCCCAATGGGACATGCTTGTATGAGTGTGATTTTCTGTATATAGCAACATTTGAATGAACAGAATCTAAGTATCATTGTGAATTCAGTAGATTCCCAATAGGATTCGCATGTAATGAGCTTGTTATTCAAGATAGAGCAACGTTTTAACGAACTGAAACACTGTTTCTTTGTGAATTCCGTTAGTTCCCAGTTCCAGGCTCTTGTAATACGTGTACTTTTAAAGATTTATCAAAATTTGGTTAGCCGAATCTCAGTAACTTAGTGAAATCGGTTAGTTCCAATAGGCCGCAGTAGTAATAAGTGTACTGTTCGTGATATAGAAAAATTTTCACGAATGGAATCAAAATTTCTAGGCGAATTCAGTGAGTTCCCAATGGGACATGCTTATATGAGTGTGCTTTTCCGTATATAGCAACATTTGAAGGAACAGAATCTAAGTATCATTGTGCATTCAGTAAGTTCCCAGTAGGATTCGCATGTCATAAGCTTGTTATTCAAGAATGAGCAACGTTTTAATGAACTCAAACACTGTTTCTTTGTGAATTCAGTTAGTTCCCTGTAGCAAGCTCTTGTAATATGTGTACTTTTAAAGATTTATCAAAATTTGTTGAGACGAATCTCAGAAACTTCTTGAATTCGGTAGTTCCCAAAGGGCCACAGTAGTAATAAGTGGACTTTTCGGGATATAGAAAAATATTTATGAATGGAATCAAAATTTCTAGGCGAATTCAGTGAGTTCCCAATGGGACATGCTTGCATGAGTGTGCTTTTCCGTATATAGCAACATTTGAAGGAACAGAATCTAAGTATCATAGTGAATTCAGTAGATTCCCAATAGGATTCGCAAGTAATAAGCTTGTTATTCAAGATAGAGCAACGTTTTAACGAACTGAAACACTATTTCTTTGTGAATTCAGTTAGTTCCCAGTAGCAGGCTCTTGTAATATGTGTACTTTTAAAGATTTATCAAAACTTTGAGGCGAATCTAAGTAAGTTCGTGAATTCGGTTAGTTCCCTATAGGCCGCAGTAGTAATAAGTGGACTGTTCGGGATATAGAAAATTTTCAAGAATGGAATCAAAATTTCTAGGCGAATTCAGTGAGTTCCCAATGGGACATGCTTGTATGAGTGGGCTTTTCAATATATAGCAATATTTTAAGGAACGGAATCGAAGTATTATGGTGAATTTAGTAGGTTCCCAGTAGTATTCGCATGTAATAAGCTTGTTATTCAAGATAGAGCAACGTTTTAACGAACTGAAGCACTGTTCTTTGTGAATTCAGTTAGTTCCCAGTAGCAGGCTCTTTTAATATGTGTACTTTAAAGATTTATCAGAATTTTCTGAGCCGAATCTGAGTAACATGGTGAAATCGGTTTAATTCCCATAAGGCCGCAGTAATAATAAGTGGACTGTTCGGGATATAGAAAAATTTTCACGAATGGAATCAAAATTTCTGGGCGAATTCAGGGAGTTCCCAATGGGAAATGATAGTATGAGTTTGCTTTTCAATATAGAGCAAAATTTGAAGGAACGGAATCTAAGTATCAAGGTGAATTAAGTAGGTTCCCACTAGGATTCGCATGTAATAAGCTTGTTATTCAAGTTTGAGCAAAGTTTTAACGAACTTAAACACTATTTTTTTGTGAATTCAGATAGTTCCCAATAGCAGGCTCTTGTAATATGTGAACTTTAAAGATTTATCAAATTATCCTGAGCCGAATCTAAGTAAGTTGGTGAATTCAGTTAGTTCCCAATAGGCAGCAGTAGTAATAAGTGGACTGTTCAGGATATAGAAAAATTTTCACAAATGGAATCAAAATTTCTAGGCGAATTCAGTGAGTTCCCAAAGGGACACGCTTGTATGAGTGTGCTTTTAAATATAGAGCAACATTTTAAGCAACGGAATCTAAGTATCATGGTGAAATCAGTAGGTTCTCACTAGGATTCCCCTGTAATAAGCTTGTTTTTCAAGATAGAGCAACGTTTTAATGAACTGAAACACTGTTTCTCTGTGAATTCAGTTAGATCCTAGTAGCAGGCTCTTGTAGTATGTGGACTCTAAAGATTTATCAAAATTTCCTCAGCCGAATCTCAGTAAGATGGTGAATATGTTTAGCTCCCAATAGGCCGCAGTAGTAATAAGTGGAATATTCGTGATATAGAAAAATTTTCACGAATGGAATCAAAATTTCTAGGCGAATTCAGTGAGTTCCCAATGGGACATGCTTGTTTGAGTGTGCTTTTCAATATATAGCAACATTTTAAGGAACAGAATCAAAGTATCATGGTGAATTCAGTAGGTTCCCAATAGGATTCGCATGTAATAAGCTTGTTATTCAAGATAGAGCAACGATTTAACGAACTGAAACACTTTTTTTTTGTGAATTCAGTTAGTTCCCTGTAGCAAGCTCTTGTAATATGTGTACTTTTAAAGATTTATCAAAATTTGTTGAGACGAATCTCAGAAACTTCTTGAATTCGGTAGTTCCCAAAGGGCCACAGTAGTAATAAGTGGACTTTTCGGGATATAGAAAAATATTTATGAATGGAATCAAAATTTCTAGGCGAATTCAGTGAGTTCCCAATGGGACATGCTTGTATGAGTGTGCTTTACCGTATATAGCAACATTTGAAGGAACAGAATCTAAGTATCATAGTGAATTCAGTAGATTCCCAATAGGATTCGCAAGTAATAAGCTTGTTATTCAAGATAGAGCAACGTTTTAACGAACTGAAACACTATTTCTTTGTGAATTCAGTTAGTTCCCAGTAGCAGGCTCTTGTAATATGTGTACTTTTAAAGATTTATCAAAACTTTGAGGCGAATCTAAGTAAGTTGGTGAATTCGGTTAGTTCCCTATAGGCCGCAGTAGTAATAAGTGGACTGTTCGGGATATAGAAAATTTTCAAGAATGGAATCAAAATTTCTAGGCGAATTCAGTGAGTTCCCAATGGGACATGCTTGTATGAGTGGGCTTTTCAATATATAGCAATATTTTAAGGAACGGAATCGAAGTATTATGGTGAATTTAGTAGGTTCCCAGTAGTATTCGCATGTAATAAGCTTGTTATTCAAGATAGAGCAACGTTTTAACGAACTGAAGCACTGTTCTTTGTGAATTCAGTTAGTTCCCAGTAGCAGGCTCTTTTAATATGTGTACTTTAAAGATTTATCAGAATTTTGTGAGCCGAATCTGAGTAACATGGTGAAATCGGTTTAATTCCCATAAGGCCGCAGTAATAATAAGTGGACTGTTCGGGATATAGAAAAATTTTCACGAATGGAATCAAAATTTCTGGGCGAATTCAGGGAGTTCCCAATGGGAAATGATAGTATGAGTTTGCTTTTCAATATAGAGCAAAATTTGAAGGAACGGAATCTAAGTATCAAGGTGAATTAAGTAGGTTCCCACTAGGATTCGCATGTAATAAGCTTGTTATTCAAGTTTGAGCAAAGTTTTAACGAACTGAAACACTATTTCTTTGTGAATTCAGATAGTTCCCAATAGCAGGCTCTTGTAATATGTGAACTTTAAAGATTTATCAAATTATCCTGAGCCGAATCTAAGTAAGTTGGTGAATTCAGTTAGTTCCCAATAGGCAGCAGTAGTAATAAGTGGACTGTTCAGGATATAGAAAAATTTTCACAAATGGAATCAAAATTTCTAGGCGAATTCAGTGAGTTCCCAAAGGGACACGCTTGTATGAGTGTGCTTTTAAATATAGAGCAACATTTTAAGCAACGGAATCTAAGTATCATGGTGAAATCAGTAGGTTCTCACTAGGATTCCCCTGTAATAAGCTTGTTTTTCAAGATAGAGCAACGTTTTAATGAACTGAAACACTGTTTCTCTGTGAATTCAGTTAGATCCTAGTAGCAGGCTCTTGTAGTATGTGGACTCTAAAGATTTATCAAAATTTCCTCAGCCGAATCTCAGTAACATGGTGAATATGGTTAGCTCCCAATAGGCCGCAGTAGTAATAAGTGGACTGTTCGGGATATACTAAAATTTTCATGAATGGTTTCAAAATTTCTAGGCGAATTCAGTGAGTTCCCAATGGGACATGCTTGTATGAGTGTGCAGTTCAATATAAAGCAACATTTTCAGGAACGGAATCAAATTATCATGGTGAATTCAGTATGTTCCCAATAGGATTCGCAAGTAATAAGCATGTTATTAAAGATAGAGGAACGTTTTAACGAACTGAATCACTGTTTCTTTGTGAATTAGTTAGTTCCCAGTAGCAGGCTCTTGTAATATGTGTACTTCTAAAGATTAATAAAAATTTGGAGAGCCGAATCTCAGTAAGATGGTGAATATGTTTAGCTCCCAATAGGCCGCAGTAGTAATAAGTGGAATATTCGTGATATAGAAAAATTTTCACGAATGGAATCAAAATTTCTAGGCGAATTCAGTGAGTTCCCAATGGGACATGCTTGTTTGAGTGTGCTTTTCAATATATAGCAACATTTTAAGGAACAGAATCAAAGTATCATGGTGAATTCAGTAGGTTCCCAATAGGATTCGCATGTAATAAGCTTGTTATTCAAGATAGAGCAACGATTTAACGAACTGAAACACTTTTTTTTGTGAATTCAGTTAGTTCCCAGTAGTAGGGTCTTGTAATATGTGTCCTTTTAAAGATTTATCAAAATTTGTTGAGTCGAATCTCAGAAACTTGGTGAATTCGGTTAGTTCCCAAAGGGCCGCAGTAGTAATAAGTGGACTATTCGTGATATAGAAAAATTTTCACGAATGGAATCAAAATTTCTAGGCGAATTCAGTGAGTTCCCAATGGGACATGCTTATATGAGTGTGCTTTTCCGTATATAGCAACATTTGAAGGAACAGAATCTAAGTATCATTGTGCATTCAGTAAGTTCCCAGTAGGATTCGCATGTCATAAGCTTGTTATTCAAGAATGAGCAACGTTTTAATGAACTCAAACACTGTTTCTTTGTGAATTCAGTTAGTTCCCTGTAGCAAGCTCTTGTAATATGTGTACTTTTAAAGATTTATCAAAATTTGTTGAGACGAATCTCAGAAACTTCTTGAATTCGGTAGTTCCCAAAGGGCCACAGTAGTAATAAGTGGACTTTTCGGGATATAGAAAAATATTTATGAATGGAATCAAAATTTCTAGGCGAATTCAGTGAGTTCCCAATGGGACATGCTTGTATGAGTGTGCTTTTCCGTATATAGCAACATTTGAAGGAACAGAATCTAAGTATCATGGTGAATTCAGTAGATTCCCAATAGGATTCGCAAGTAATAAGCTTGTTATTCAAGATAGAGCAACGTTTTAACGAACTGAAACACTAATTCTTTGTGAATTCAGTTAGTTCCCAGTAGCAGGCTCTTGTAATATGTGTACTTTTAAAGATTTATCAAAACTTTGAGGCGAATCTAAGTAAGTTGGTGAATTCGGTTAGTTCCCTATAGGCCGCAGTAGTAATAAGTGGACTGTTCGGGATATAGAAAATTTTCAAGAATGGAATCAAAATTTCTAGGCGAATTCAGTGAGTTCCCAATGGGACATGCTTGTATGAGTGGGCTTTTCAATATATAGCAATATTTTAAGGAACGGAATCGAAGTATTATGGTGAATTTAGTAGGTTCCCAGTAGTATTCGCATGTAATAAGATTGTTATTCAAGATAGAGCAACGTTTTAACGAACTGAAGCACTGTTCTTTGTGAATTCAGTTAGTTCCCAGTAGCAGGCTCTTTTAATATATGTACTTTAAAGATTTATCAGAATTTTGTGAGCCGAATCTGAGTAACATGGTGAAATCGGTTTAATTCCCATAAGGCCGCAGTAATAATAAGTGGACTGTTCGGGATATAGAAAAATTTTCACGAATGGAATCAAAGTTTCTGGGCGAATTCAGGGAGTTCCCAATGGGAAATGATAGTATGAGTTTGCTTTTCAATATAGAGCAAAATTTGAAGGAACGGAATCTAAGTATCAAGGTGAATTAAGTAGGTTCCCACTAGGATTCGCATGTAATAAGCTTGTTATTCAAGTTTGAGCAAAGTTTTAACGAACTGAAACACTATTTCTTTGTGAATTCAGATAGTTCCCAATAGCAGGCTCTTGTAATATGTGAACTTTAAAGATTTATCAAATTATCCTGAGCCGAATCTAAGTAAGTTGGTGAATTCAGTTAGTTCCCAATAGGCAGCAGTAGTAATAAGTGGACTGTTCAGGATATAGAAAAATTTTCACAAATGGAATCAAAATTTCTAGGCGAATTCAGTGAGTTCCCAAAGGGACACGCTTGTATGAGTGTGCTTTTAAATATAGAGCAACATTTTAAGCAACGGAATCTAAGTATCATGGTGAAATCAGTAGGTTCTCACTAGGATTCCCCTGTAATAAGCTTGTTTTTCAAGATAGAGCAACGTTTTAATGAACTGAAACACTGTTTCTCTGTGAATTCAGTTAGATCCTAGTAGCAGGCTCTTGTAGTATGTGGACTCTAAAGATTTATCAAAATTTCCTCAGCCGAATCTCAGTAACATGGTGAATATGGTTAGCTCCCAATAGGCCGCAGTAGTAATAAGTGGACTGTTCGGGATATACTAAAATTTTCATGAATGGTTTCAAAATTTCTAGGCGAATTCAGTGAGTTCCCAATGGGACATGCTTGTATGAGTGTGCAGTTCAATATAAAGCAACATTTTCAGGAACGGAATCAAATTATCATGGTGAATTCAGTATGTTCCCAATAGGATTCGCAAGTAATAAGCATGTTATTAAAGATAGAGGAACGTTTTAACGAACTGAATCACTGTTTCTTTGTGAATTAGTTAGTTCCCAGTAGCAGGCTCTTGTAATATGTGTACTTCTAAAGATTAATAAAAATTTGGAGAGCCGAATCTCAGTAAGATGGTGAATATGTTTAGCTCCCAATAGGCCGCAGTAGTAATAAGTGGAATATTCGTGATATAGAAAAATTTTCACGAATGGAATCAAAATTTCTAGGCGAATTCAGTGAGTTCCCAATGGGACATGCTTGTTTGAGTGTGCTTTTCAATATATAGCAACATTTTAAGGAACAGAATCAAAGTATCATGGTGAATTCAGTAGGTTCCCAATAGGATTCGCATGTAATAAGCTTGTTATTCAAGACAGAGCAACGATTTAACGAACTGAAACACTTTTTTTTGTGAATTCAGTTAGTTCCCAGTAGTAGGGTCTTGTAATATGTGTCCTTTTAAAGATTTATCAAAATTTGTTGAGTCGAATCTCAGAAACTTGGTGAATTCGGTTAGTTCCCAAAGGGCCGCAGTAGTAATAAGTGGACTATTCGTGATATAGAAAAATTTTCACGAATGGAATCAAAATTTCTAGGCGAATTCAGTGAGTTCCCAATGGGACATGCTTATATGAGTGTGCTTTTCCGTATATAGCAACATTTGAAGGAACAGAATCTAAGTATTATTGTGCATTCAGTAAGTTCCCAGTAGGATTCGCATGTCATAAGCTTGTTATTCAAGAATGAGCAACGTTTTAATGAACTCAAACACTGTTTCTTTGTGAATTCAGTTAGTTCCCTGTAGCAAGCTCTTGTAATATGTGTACTTTTAAAGATTTATCAAAATTTGTTGAGACGAATCTCAGAAACTTCTTGAATTCGGTAGTTCCCAAAGGGCCGCAGTAGTAATAAGTGGACTGTTCGGGATATAGAAAATTTTTAAGAATGGAATCAAAATTTCTAGGCGAATTCATTGAGTTCCCATGGGATATGCTTGTATGAGTGTGCTTTTCAATATATAGCAATATTTTAAGGAACGGAATCTAAGTATCATGTTGAATTTAGTAGGTTCCCAATAGGATTCGCACGTCATAAGCTTGTTATTCAAGAATGAGCAACGTTTTAATGAAGTGAAACACTTTTTCTTTGTGAATTCAGTTAGTTCCCAGTAGCAGGCTCCTGTGATATGTGTACTTCTAAAGATTTTCAAAATTTGGTGAGCCAAATCTCAGTAACTTGGTGAATTCTGTTAGTTCCCATAGACCGCAGTAGTAATAAGTGGAGTATTCGTGATATAGAAAAATTTTCACGAATGGAATCAAAATTTCTGGGCGAATTCAGGGAGTTCCCAATGGGACATGCTAGTATGAGTTTGCTTTTCAATATATAGCAACATTTTAAGGAACGGAATCAAAGTATCATGGTGAATTCAGTAGGTTCCCAATAGGATTCGCATGTAATAAGCTTGTTATTCAAGATAGAGCAACGATTTAACGAACTGAAACACTTTTTTTTTGTGAATTCAGTTAGTTCCCCGTAGTAGGGTCTTGCAATATGTGTCCTTTTAAAGATTTATCAAAATTTGTTGAGTCGAATCTCAGAAACTTGGTGAATTCGGTTAGTTCCCAAAGGGCCGCAGTAGTAATAAGTGGACTATTCGGGATATAGAAAATTTTTAAGAATGGAATCAAAATTTCTAGGCGAATTCAGTGAGTTCCCATGGGACATGCTTGTATGAGTGTGCTTTTCAATATATAGCCATATTTTAAGGTACGGAATCTAAGTATCATGATGAATTTAGTAGGTTCCCAATAGGATTCGCATGTAATAAGCTTGTTATTAAAGAATGAGCAACGTTTTAATGAAGTGAAACACTTTTTCTTTGTGAATTCAGTTAGTTCCCAGTAGCAGGCTCTTGTGATATGTGTACTTTTAAAGATTTTCAAAATTTGGTGAGCCAAATCTCAGTAACTTGGTGAATTCTGTTAGTTCCCAGAGTCCGCAGTAGTAATAAGTGGACTGTTCAGCATATCGAAAAATTTCACGAATGGAATCAAAATTTCTAGGCAAATTGGGTGAGTTCCCAATGGAACATTCTTGTTTGAGTGTGCTTTTCAATATATAGCAACATTTTAGGAACGGAATCTAAGTATCATGGTGAATTCAGTAGGTTCCCGTAGGATTCGCATTTATAAGCTTGTTATTCAAGATAGAGCAACGTTTTCACGAACTGAAACACTGTTTCTTTGTGAATTCAGTTAGGTCGCAGTACCAGGCTCTTGTAATATTTGTACTTTTAAAGATTTATCAAAATTTGGTCACCCGAATCTCAGTAACTTTGTGAAATCGGTTAGTTCCCTATAGGCCACAGTAGTAATAAGTGGACTGTTCAGGATATAGAAAAATTTGCACGAAGGGAATCAAAATTTCTAGGCGAATTCAGTGAGTTCCCAATGGGATATGCTTGTATGGATGTGCTTTTCAATATATAGCAACATTTTAGGAATGGAATCTAAGTATCATGGTGAATTCAATAGGTTCCCAATAGGATTCGCAAGTAATAAGCATGTTATTCAAGATACAGCAAGGTTTAAAGAACTGAAACACTGTTTCTTTGTGAATTCAGTTATTTCCCAGTAGCAGGCTCTTGTTATTTTGTGCTTTTAAAGATTTATCAAAATTTGGTGAGCCCAATCTCAGTACCTTTGTGAATTCAATTAATTCCCAATAGTCCGCAGTAGTAATAAGTGGACTGTTCAGGATATAGAAAAACTTTCACGAATTGAGTCAAAACTTCCAGGCGAATTCACTGAGTTCCCAATGGGACATGCTTGTATGAGTGTGCTTTTCAATATATACCAACATTTATGGAAAAAAATCTAAGTATCATGGTGAATTCAGTAGGTTCTAAATAGGGTTCGCATCTATAAGTTTTATATTCAAGATATAGCAACGTTTTAACGAACTGACACTGTTTCTTTGTGAATTCAGTTAGTTCCCTGTAGCAGTCTCTTGTAATATGTGTACTTTTAAGGATTTATCAAAATTTGGTGAGGCGAATCTCAGTAACTTTTTGAATTCAGTTAGTTCCCAATAGGCCGTAGTAGTAATAAGTGGACTGTTCGTGATATAGAAAAATTTTCACGAATGGAATCAAAATTTCTAGTCAAATTCTGTGAGATCCCAATGGGACATGCTTGTATGAGTGTGCTTTTCAATATATAGCAACATTTTAAGGAACCGATTCTAAGTATCATGGTGAATTCAATAGGTTCCCAATATGATTCGCAGGTAATAAGCTGTAATTCAAGATTGAGCAACGTTTTAACTAACTGAAACACTGTTTCTTTGTGAATTCAGTTAATTCCCAGTAACAGGCTCTTGTAATATGTGTACTTTTAAAGATTTATCAAAATTTGGTCGTCCGAATCTCAGTAACTTCGGGAATTCACTTCGTTCCCATTAGGCCGCAGTAGTAATAAGTGGACTCTACGGGATATAGAAAAATTTTCACGAATGGAATCAAAATTATAGGCGAATTCAGTGAGTTCCCAATGGGATATGCTTGTATCAGTGTGCTTTTCAATGTATAGCAACATTTTAAGGAACGGAATGTAAGTTTCATGGTGAATTCAGTATGTTCAAAATAGGATTCGGATATATTAAGCTTGTAATTCAAGATAGAGCAAGTTTTATCGAACTTAAACACTGTTTCTATTGAATTCAGTTAGTTCCCAGTAGCAGCCTCTTGTAATATGTGTACTTTTAAAGATTTATCAAAATTTGGTGAGCCCAATCTTAGTAACGTGGTGAAATCAGTTAATTCCCAATAGGCCGCAGTAGTAATAAGTGGAATCTTCGGGATATAGAAAAATTTTCACGAATGGAATCAAAATTTCTAGGTGAAATCAGTGAGTTCCCAATGAGACATGCTTGTATGAGTGTTATTTTCATTATATCGCAACATTTTAAGGAACGGATTCTAAGTATCTTGCTGAATTCAGTAGGTTCCCAATAGGATTCGCAAGTAATAAGCTGGTTATTCAAGATAGAGCAACGTTTTAACGAACTGAAACACTGTTTCTTTGTGAATTCAGTTAGTTCCCAGTAACAGGCTCTTGTAATTGTGTGCTTTTAAAGATTTATCAAAATTGGGTGAACCGAAACTCAGTAAGTTGCTGAATTCTGTTAGTTCCCAATAGGCCACAGTAGTAATAAGTGGACTGTTCGGGATATAGAAAAATTTTCACGAATGGAATCAAAATTTCTAGGCGAATTCAGTGAGTTCCCAATGGGACATGCTTGTTTGAGTGTGCTTTTCAATATATAGCAACATTTTAAGAACGGAATCTAAGTATCATGTTGAATTCAGTAGGTTCCCAATAGGATTCACCTATTATAAGCTTGATATTCAAGATAGAGCAACGTTTTAACGAACTGAAACACTGTTTCTTTGTGAATTCAGTTAGTTCCCAGTAGCAGGTTCTTGTAATATGTGTACTTTTAAAGATTTATCAATATTTGTTGAGCCAAATCTGAGTAACATGGTGAATTGGGTTAGTTCCCAATAGGTCGCAGTAGTAATAAGTGGACTCTTCGGGATATAGAAAAATTTTAATGAATGGAATCAAAATTTCTAGGCGAATTCAGTGATTTCCCAATGGGACATGCTTGTATGAGTTTGCTTTTCAATATAGAGCAACATTTTAAGGAACGGAATCTAAGTATCATGGTGAATACAGTAGGTTCCCAATAGGATTCGCAAGTAATAAGCTTGTTATTCAAGATAGAGCAACGTTTTAACGAACTGAAACACTGTTTCTTTGTGAATTCAGTTAGATCCCAATAGCAGGCTCTTGTAATATGTGTACTTTTAATGATTTATCAAAATTCGTTGAGCAGAATCTCAGTCACTTGGGGAATTCAGTTAGTTCCCAATAGGCCACAGTAGTAATAAGTGGACTGTTAGGGATATAGAAAAATTTTCACGAATGTAATCATAATTTTTATGCAAATTCAGTGAGTTCCCAATGGGACATGCTTGTATGAGTGTACTTTTCAATATATAGCAACATTTTAAAGAACGGAATCTAAGAATCATGGTGAATTCAGTAGGTTCCCAATAGGATTCGCATGTGATAAGCTTGTTATTCAAGATACAGCAACGTTTTAACGAACAGAAACACTGTTTCTTTGTGAATTCAGTTAGTTCCCAGTAGCAGGCTCTTGTAATATGTGTACTTTTAAAGATTTATCAATATATGGTTAGCCGAATCTCAGGAACTTGGTGAATTCAGTTAGTTCCCAATAGGCCGCAGTAGTAATAAGTGGACTGTCGGAATATAGAAAAATTTTCACGAATGGAATCAAAAATTCTAAGCTAATTCAGTGAGTTCCCAATGGGACATGCTTGTATGAGTGTGCTTTTCAATATATAGCAACATTTGAAGGAACAGAATCTAAGTATCATGGTGAATTCAGTAGGTTCACAATAGGATTCACATGTAATAAGCTTGTTATTCAAGATAGAGCAACCTTTTAACGAACTGAAACACTGTTTCTTTGTGAATTCCGTTAGTTCCCAGTAGCAGGCTCTTGTAATATGTGTACTTTTTAAAGATTTATCAAAACTTGTTGATTCGAATCTCAGTAACTTTTTGAATTCACTTAGTTCCCAATAGGCCGTAGTAGTAATAAGTGGACTGTTCGTGATATAGAAAAATTTTCACGAATGGAATCAAAATTTCTAGTCAAATTCAGTCAGTTCCCAATGGGATATGCTTGTATAAGTGTGCTTGTCAATATATAGCAACATTTTAAGGAACCGATTCTAAGTATCAATGTGAATTCAGTAGATTCCCAATAGGATTCGCAGGTACTAAGCATGTAATTCAAGATAGAGCAACGTTTTAACGAACTGAAACACTGTTTCTTTGTGAATTCAGTTAATTCCCAGTAGCATGCTCTTGTAATATGTGTACTTTTAAAGATTTATCAAAATTAGGTCGGCCGAATCTCAGTAACTTTGGGAATTCACTTAGTTCCCTATAGGCCGCAATAGTAATAAGTGGACTCTACGGGACATAGAAAAATTTTCACGAATGGAATCAAAATTTATAGGCGAATTCAGTGAGTTCCCAATGGGATATGCTTCTATCAGTGTGCTTTTCAATGTATAGCAACATTTTAAGGAACGGAACGTAAGTATCATGGTGAATTCAGTATGTTCAAAATAGGATTCGGATATATTAAGCTTGTTATTCAAGATAGAGCAAGTTTTATCGAACTTAAACACTGTTTCTATTGAATTCAGTTAGTTCCCAGTAGCAGCCTCTTGTAATATGTGTACTTTTAAAGATTTATCAAAATTTGGTGAGCCCAATCTTAGTAACGTGGTGAAATCAGTTAATTCCCAATAGGCCGCAGTAGTAATAAGTGGAATCTTCGGGATATAGAAAAATTTTCACTAATGGAATCAAAATTTCTAGGTGAAATCAGTGAGTTTCCAGTGGGACATGCTTGTATGAGTGTTATTTTCATTATATAGCAACATTTTAAGGAACGGATTTTAAGTATCTTGCTGAATTCAGTAGGTTCCCAATAGGATTCTCATGTAATAAGCTTGATATTCAAGGTAGAGCAACGTTATAATGAACTGAAACACTGTTTCTTTGGGAATTCAGTTTGTTCCCAGTAGAGGGCTCTTGTAATTGTGAGCTTTTAAAGATTTATCAAAATTTGGAGAGCCGAATCTCAGTAACATAGTGAATTCCGTTAGTTCCCAATAGGCCGCAGTAGTAATAAGTGGACTGTTCAAGATATAGAAAAATTTTCACGAATGGAATCAAAATTTCTAGGCGAATTCAGTGAGTACCCAATGAGACATGCATGTATGAGTGTGCTTTTCAATATATAGCAACATTTTAAGGAACGGAATCTAAGTATCATGGTGAATTCAATAAGTCCCAATAGGATTCGCAAGTAATAAGCATGTTATTAAAGATAGAGCAACGTTTTAACGAACTGAAACACTGTTTCTTTGTGAATTCAGTCAGTTCCCAGTAGCAGGTTTGTAATATGTGTACCTTAAAAGATTTATCAAAATTTGGTGAGCCGAATCTGAGTAACATGGTGAATTCGGTTAGTTCCCAATCGGCCGCAGTAGTAATAAGTGGACACTTCGGGATATAAAAAATTTTCACGAATGGAATGAAAATTTCTAGGCCTATTCAGTGAGTTAACAATGGGACATGCTTGTATGAGTGTGCTTCTCCATATATATAGCAATATTTTAAAGAGCAGAATCTAAGTATCATGGTGAATCAGAAGGTTCCCAGTAGGATTCGCATGTAATAAGCTTGTTATTCAAGATAGAGCAACGTTTTAATAAACTGAAACACTGTTTCTTTGTGAATTCAGTTAGTTCCCAGTATCAGGCTCTTGTAATATGTGTACTTTTAAAGATGTATCAAAATTCGGTGATCCGAATCTCAGGAACTTTGTGAATTCACTTAGTTCCAAATAGGCTGCAGTAGTAATAAGTGGACACTTCGGGATATAGAAAAATTTTCACGAATGTAATCAAAATCTCTAGGCGAATTCAGTGAGTTCCCAATGGGACATGCTTGTATGAGTGTGCTTTTCAATACATAGCAACATTTTAAGGAACGGAATCTAAGTATCATGGTGAATTCAGTAGGTTCCGAATAGGATTCGCATGTAATAAGCTTGTTATTCAAGATAGAGCAACGTTTTAACGAACTGAAACACTGTTTCTTTATGAATTCATTTAGTTCCCAGTAGCAGGCTCTTGTAATTGTGTGCTTTTAAAGATTTATCAAAATTTGGTGAGCCGAATCTCAGTAACTTTGTGAATTCGGTAAGTTCCCATAGGTCGCAGTAGTAATAAGTGGATTCTTCGGAATATTGAAAGATTTTCACGAATGGAAAATAATTTTCAGGGCGAATTCAGTGAGTTCTTAACGGGACATGCTTTTATGAGTGTGCTTTTCAATATATAGCAATATTTTAAGGAATGGAATCTAAGTATCATGGTGAATTCAATAGGTTCCCAATAGGAATCGCAAGTAATAAGCTTGTTATTCAAGATAGAGCAACGTTTTAACGAACTGAAACACTGTTTCTTTGTGAATTCATTTAGTTCCCAGTAGCAGGCTCTTGTAATATGTGTACTTTTAAAGATTTATCAAAATTTGGTGAGATGAATCTCAGTAACTTTGTGAATTCACTTAGTTCCAAATAGGCCGCAGTAGTCATAAGTGTACTGTTCGGGATATAGTAAAATTTTCACGAATGGAATCAAATGTATAGGCGAATTCAGTGAGTTCCCAATGGGACATGCTTGTATGAGTGTGCTTTTCAATATATAGCAACTTTTAAGGAACGGAATATAAGTGTCATGGTGAATTCAGTAGGTTCCCAATAGGAATCGCATGTAATAAGCTTGTTATTCAATATAGAGCAACGTTTTAACGAACTGAAACACTGTTTCTTTGTGAATTCAGTTAGTTCCCAGTAGCAGGCTCTTGTAATATGTGTACTTTTAAAGATTTATCAAAATTTGGTGAGCAGAATCTCAGGAACTTGGTGAATTCAGTTAGTTCCCAATAGGCCTCAGTAGTCATAGGTGGACTCTTCGGGATATACAAAAATTTTCACGAATTGAATCAAAATTTCTAGGCCAATTCAGTGAGTACCCAGTGGGACATGCTTGTATGAGTGTGCTTTTTAATATATAGCAACATTTTAAAGAACGGAATCCTAGTATCATGATGAGTTCAATAGATTCCGAATAGGATTTGCATTTAATAAGCTTGTTAGTCAAGATCAAGAAAGGTTTTAACGAAGTGAACACCGTTTCTTTTGCGAATTCAGTTAGTTCCCAGTAGCAGGCTATTGTAATACTTATACTTTTAAAGATTTATCAAAATTTGTTGAGCCGAATCACAGTAACTTGGTGAATAGTTTCTTCCAAATAGGCCTCAGTAGTAATAAGTGGACTGTTCGGGACATAGAAAAATTTTCACGAATGGAATCAAAATTTCTAGGCGAATTCAGTGAGTTCCCAATGGGACATGCTTTTATGAGTGTGCTTTTCAATACATAGCAACATTTTAAGGAACGGAATCTAAGTATGATTGTGAATTCAATAGGTTCCAAATAGGATTGGCATGTAATAAGCTTGTTATTCAAGATAGAGCAACGTTTTAACGGAGTGAAACACTGTTTCTTTGTGAATACAGTTAGTTCCCAGTAGCAGGCTCTTGTAATGTGTGTACTTTTAAAGATTTACCAAAATTTGGTGAGCCGAATTTCAGTAACTTGGTGAATTCAATTAGTTCCCAATAGGCCGCAGAGGTAATAAGTGGACTATTCGGGATATAGAAAAATAATCGAGAATGGAATCAAAATTTCTAGGCGAATTCAGTGAGTTCCCGATGGGACATGCTTGTATGAGTTCGCTTTTCAGTATATATCAACATTTTAAGGAACGGAATCTAAGTATCATGGTGAATTCATTAGGTTCACAATAGGATTCGCATGTAATAAGCTTGTTATTCAAGATAGAGCAACGTTTTAACGAACTGAAACACTGTTTCTTTGTGAATTCAATTAGTTCCCAGTAGCAGGCTCTTGTAATATGTGTACTTTTAAAGATTTATCAAAATTTCCTGAGCCGAATCTGAGTAACTTGGTGTATTCGGTTCGTTCCCAGTAGGCCGCAGTAGTAATAAGTGGACTGTTCGGAATATAGAAAAATTTTCACGAATGGAATCAGTATTTCTAGGCGAATTCAGTGAGTTCCCAATGGGACCTGCTAATATGAGTCTGCTTTTCAATATATAGCAACATTTTAAGGAACGGAATCTAAGTATCATGGTGAATTCAGTAGGTACCCAATAGGATTCACATGTAATAAGCTTGTTATCAAGATTGAGCAACGTTTTAACGTACTGAAACACGGTTTCTTTTTTGAATTCAATTGGTTCCCAGTAGCAGGCTCTTGTAATATGTGTACTTTTAAAAATTTATCAAAATTTGGTGACCCAAATCTCAGTAACTTGGTGAATTCAGTTAGTTCCCAATAGACCGCAGTAGTAATAAGTGGAATGTTCGGGGTATAGAAAAGTTTTCACGAATGGAATCAAAATTTCTAGGCGAATTCAGTGAGTTCCCAATGGGACATGCTTGTATGAGTGTGCTTTTCAATATATAGCAACATTTTAAGGAACGGAATCTAAGTATCTCAGTGAATTCAGTAGGTACCCAATAGGATTCGCATGTAATAAGCTTGTTATTCAAGATAGAGCAACGTTTTAACGACTGAAACACTGTATCCTTGTGAATTCAGTTAGTTCCCAGTAGCAGGATCTTGTAATATGTGTTCTTTTAAAGATTTATCAAAATTTCCTTAACCCAATCACAGAAAGACATACATGTTATGCTCGCATTGATAAGTGGCTTTTAGCCCAAATGCTTGAATTACCCTAGATCCCTAGAACAAACGAAATTCAAGACGGATGATCAAAATGTGAATGCTTCACTCCTTCTTTAAATGAGTAAAAAGAATACCATTGGCAGGGAAGGTAGAGGCAAAGATTAAAACAGAGACTGAAGGAACACCCATTCAGAACCTGCCCCACATGTGACCCATACATATACAGCCACCCAATTAGACAAGATGGATGGTGCAAAGAAGTGCATATCGACAGGAGCCGGATGTAGATCGCTCCTGAGAGACACAGCCAGAATACAGCAAATACAGAGGCGAATGCCAGCAGCAAACCACTGAACTGAGAATAAGTCCCCCGTTGAAGGAATCAGAGAAAGAACTGGAAGAGCTTGAAGGGGCTCAAGACCCCAAAAGTACAACAATGTCAAGCAACCAGAGCTTCCAGGGACTAAGTCAGTACCTAAATACTATACATGGACTGACCCTGGACTCTGACCCCATAGGTAGCAATGAATATCCTAGTAAGAGCACCAGTGGAAGGGGAAGCCCTGGGTCCTGCTAAGTCTGTACCCCCAGTGAACTAGACTATGGGGGGAGGGCGGCAATGGGGGGAGGGTTGGGAGGGGAACACCCATAAGGAAGGGGAGGGGGGAGGGGGATGTTTGCCCAGAAACCGGAAAAGGGAATAACACTTGAAATATATATAAGAAATACTCAAGTTAATAAAAAAAATTTCCTGAGCCGAATCTCAATAACGTGGAGAATTCGGTTAGTGCCCAATAGGCCGCAGTAGTAATAAATAGACTATTCGGGATATAGAAAAATTTTCACGAATGGAATCAAAATTTCTAGGCGAATTCAGTGCGTTCCCAATGGGACATGCTTGTATGAGTGTGCTTTTCAATATATAGCAACATTTTAAGGAACGGAATCTAAGTATCATGGTGAATTCAGTAGGTTCCCAATAGGATTCGCATGTATTATACTTGTTATTCAAGATAGAGCAATGTTTTAACGAATTGAAACACTGTTTCTTTGTGAATTCCGTTAGTTCCCAGTACCAGGCTCTTGTAATATGTGTACTTTTAAAAACTTAACAAAATTTGGTGAGACGATCTCAGTAACTTGGTGAATTCGGTTAGTTCCCAATAGGCCACAGTTGTAATAAGTGGACTGTTCCGGGATATAGAAAAATTTTCACGAATGGAATCAAAATTTGTAGGTGAATTCTTTGAGTTCCAAATGGGACATGCTTGTATGAGTGTGCTTTTCAGTATATATCAATATTTTAAGGAACAGAATCTAAGTATCATGGTGAAATCAGTACGTTCCCAATAGGATTCGCATGTAATAAGCTTGTTATTCAAGATAGAGCAACGTTTAACGAACTGAAACACTGTTTCTTTGTGAATACAATTAGTTCCCAGTAGCAGGCTCTTGTATTATGTGTACTTTTAAAGATTTATCAAAATTTCCTGAGCCGAATCTGAGTAACTTGGTGTATTCGGTTAGTGCCCAGTAGGCCGCAGTAGTAATAAGTGGACTGTTCGGGATATAGAAAAATTTTCACGAATGGAATCAGTATTTCTACGCGAATTCAGTGAGTTCCCAATGGGACATGCTAGTATGAGTCTGCTTTTCAATATATAGCAACATTTTAAGGAACGGAATCTAAGTATCATGGTGAATTCAGAAGGTACCCAATAGGATTCACATGTAATAAGCTTGTTGTCAAGATTGAGCAACGTTTTAACGATCTGAAAAACGGTTTCTTTGTGAATTCAATTAGTTCCCAGTAGCAGGCTCTTGTAATATGTGTACTTTTAAAGATTTATCAAAACTGGTGACCCAAATCTCAGTAACTTGGTGAATTCAGTTAGTTCCCAATAGACCGCAGTAGTAATAAGTGTACTTTTCGGGGTATAGAAAAGTATTCACGAATGGAAACAAAATTTCTAGGCGAATTCAGTGAGTTCCCAATGCGACATGCTTGTATGAGTGTGCTTTTCAATATATAGCAACATTTTAAGGAACGGAATCTAAGTATCTCAGTGAATTCAGTAGGTTTCCAATAGGATTCGCATGTAATAAGCTTGTTATCAAGATAGAGCAACGTTTTAACGAACTGAAACACTGTTTCTTTGTGAATTCGGTTAGTTGCCAGTAGCAGGCTCTTGTAATATGTGTACTTTTAAAGATTTATCAAAATTTCCTGAGCCGAATCTGAGTAACTTGGTGTATTCGGTTAGTGCCCAGTAGGCCGCAGTAGTAAGAAGTGGACTGTTCGGAATATAGAAAAATTTTCATGAATGGAATCAGAATTTCTAGACGAATTCAGTGGGTCCCCAATGGGACATGCTTGTATGAGTGTGCTTTTCTATATATAGGAACATTTTAAGGAACGAAATCTAAGTATCATGGTGAATTCAGTAGGTTCCCAATAGGATTCGCATGTATTAAGCTTGTTATTCAAGATAGAGCAACGTTTTAACGAACTGAAACACTGTTTCTTTGTGAATTCAGTTAGGTCCCAGTAGCAGGCTCTTGTAATATGTCTACTTTTAAAGATTTACCAAAATTTGGTGAGTCGAATCTCAGTAACTTAATGTACCTGGTTACTTCCCAATAGGCCGCAGTAGTAATAAGTGGACTGTTCCGAATATAGAAAAATTTTCACGAATGGAATCAAAATTTCTAGGCGAATTCAGTGAGTTCCCAATGGGACATGCTTGTATGTGTGTGCTTTTCAATATATAGCAACATTTTAAGGAACTGAATCTAAGTATCCTGGTGAATTCAGTAGGGTCCCAATAGGATTCGCATGTAATAAGCTTGTTATTCAAGATAGAGCAACGTTTTAACGACTGAAACACTGTATCCTTGTGAATTCAGTTAGTTCCCAGTAGCAGGATCTTGTAATATGTGTTCTTTTAAAGATTTATCAAAATTTCCTTAACCCAATCACAGAAAGACATACATGTTATGCTCGCATTGATAAGTGGCTTTTAGCCCAAATGCTTGAATTACCCTAGATCCCTAGAACAAACGAAATTCAAGACGGATGATCAAAATGTGAATGCTTCACTCCTTCTTTAAATGAGTAAAAAGAATACCCTTGGCAGGGAAGGTAGAGGCAAAGATTAAAACAGAGACTGAAGGAACACCCATTCAGAACCTGCCCCACATGTGACCCATACATATACAGCCACCCAATTAGACAAGATGGATGAAGCAAGGAAGTGCAGACCGACAGGAGCCGGATGTAGATCGCTCCTGAGAGACACAGCCAGAATACAGCAAATACAGAGGCGAATGCCAGCAGCAAACCACTGAACTGAGAATAAGTCCCCCGTTGAAGGAATCAGAGAAAGAACTGGAAGAGCTTGAAGGGGCTCAAGACCCCAAAAGTACAACAATGTCAAGCAACCAGAGCTTCCAGGGACTAAGTCACTACCTAAATACTATACATGGACTGACCCTGGACTCTGACCCCATAGGTAGCAATGAATATCCTAGTAAGAGCACCAGTGGAAGGGGAAGCCCTGGGTCCTGCTAAGTCTGTACCCCCAGTGAACTAGACTATGGGGGGAGGGCGGCAATGGGGGGAGGGTTGGGAGGGGAACACCCATAAGGAAGGGGAGAGGGGAGGGGGATGTTTGCCCAGAAACCGGAAAAGGGAATAACACTTGAAATATATATAAGAAATACTCAAGTTAATAAAAAAAATTTCCTGAGCCGAATCTCAATAACGTGGAGAATTCGGTTAGTGCCCAATAGGCCGCAGTAGTAATAAATAGACTATTCGGGATATAGAAAAATTTTCACGAATGGAATCAAAATTTCTAGGCGAATTCAGTGCGTTCCCAATGGGACATGCTTGTATGAGTGTGCTTTTCAATATATAGCAACATTTTAAGGAACGGAATCTAAGTATCATGGTGAATTCAGTAGGTTCCCAATAGGATTCGCATGTATTATACTTGTTATTCAAGATAGAGCAATGTTTTAACGAATTGAACCACTGTATCTTTGTGAATTCCGTTAGTTCCCAGTACCAGGCTCTTGTAATATGTGTACTTTTAAAAACTTAACAAAATTTGGTGAGACGATCTCAGTAACTTGGTGAATTCGGTTAGTTCCCAATAGGCCACAGTTGTAATAAGTGGACTGTTCCGGGATATAGAAAAATTTTCACGAATGGAATCAAAATTTGTAGGTGAATTCTTTGAGTTCCAAATGGGACATGCTTGTATGAGTGTGCTTTTCAGTATATATCAACATTTTAAGGAACGGAATCTAAGTATCATGGTGAAATCAGTACGTTCCCAATAGGATTCGCATGTAATAAGCTTGTTATTCAAGATAGAGCAACGTTTAACGAACTGAAACACTGTTTCTTTGTGAATACAATTAGTTCCCAGTAGCAGGCTCTTGTATTATGTGTACTTTTAAAGATTTATCAAAATTTCCTGAGCCGTATCTGAGTAACTTGGTGTATTCGGTTAGTGCCCAGTAGGCCGCAGTAGTAATAAGTGGACTGTTCGGGATATAGAAAAATTTTCACGAATGGAATCAGTATTTCTACGCGAATTCAGTGAGTTCCCAATGGGACATGCTAGTATGAGTCTGCTTTTCAATATATAGCAACATTTTAAGGAACGGAATCTAAGTATCATGGTGAATTCAGAAGGTACCCAATAGGATTCACATGTAATAAGCTTGTTGTCAAGATTGAGCAACGTTTTAACGATCTGAAAAACGGTTTCTTTGTGAATTCAATTAGTTCCCAGTAGCAGGCTCTTGTAATATGTGTACTTTTAAAGATTTATCAAAACTGGTGACCCAAATCTCAGTAACTTGGTGAATTCAGTTAGTTCCCAATAGACCGCAGTAGTAATAAGTGTACTTTTCGGGGTATAGAAAAGTTTTCACGAATGGAAACAAAATTTCTAGGCGAATTCAGTGAGTTCCCACTGGGACATGCTTGTATGAGTGTGCTTTTCAATATATAGCAACATTTTAAGGAACGGAATCTAAGTATCTCAGTGAATTCAGTAGGTTCCCAGTAGGATTCGCATGTATTATACTTGTTATTCAAGATAGAGCAACGTTTTAACGACTGAAACACTGTATCCTTGTGAATTCAGTTAGTTCCCAGTAGCAGGATCTTGTAATATGTGTACTTTTAAAGATTTATCAAAATTTGGTGAGCCGAATCTGAATAACGTGGAGAATTCGGTTAGTTCCCAATAGGCCGCAGAAGTAATAAATAGACTATTCGGGATATAGAAAAATTTTCATGAAAGGAATCAAAATTTCTAGGCGAATTCAGTGATTTCCCAATGGGACATGCTTGTATGAGTGTGCTTTTCAATATATAGCAACATTTTAAGGAACAGAATCTAAGTATCATGGTGAATTCGGTAGGTACACAATAGGATTCGCATGTAATAAGCTTGTTATTAAGATAGTGCAACGTTTTAACGAACTGAAACACTGTTTCTTTGTGAATTCAATTAGTTCCCAGTAGCAGGCTCTTGTAATATGTGCACTTTTAAAGATTTATCAAAATTTGGTGACCCAACTCTCAGTAACATGGTGAATTCAGTGAGTTCTCAATGGGACATGCTTGTATGAGTGTGCTTTTCAATATATAGCAACATTTTAAGGAACGGAATCTAAGTATCTCGGTGAATTCAGTAGGTTCCCAATAGGATTCGCACGTATTATACTTGTTATTCAAGATAGAGCAACGTTTTAACGAACTGAAACTCTGTTTCTTTGTGAATTCAGTTAGTTCCCAGTAGCAGGCTCTTGTAATATGTGTACTTTTAAAGATTTACCAAAATTTGGTGAGCCGAATTTCAGTAACTTGGTGAATTCAATTAGTTCCCAATAGGCCGCAGAGGTAATAAGTGGACTATTCAGGATATAGAAAAATATTCGAGAATGGAATCAAAATTTCTAGGCGAATTCAGTGAGTTCCCGATGGGACATGCTAGTATGAGTGTGCTTTTCAGTATATGGCAACATTTTAAGGAGCGGAATCTAAGTATCATGGTGAATTCAGTAGGTTTCCAATAGGATTCGCATGTGTTAAGCTTGTTATTCAAGATAGAGCAACGTCTTAACGAACTGAAACACTGTTTCTTTGTGAATTCAATTAGTTCCCAGTAGCAGGCTCTTGTATTATGTGTACTTTTAAAGATTTATCAAAATTTCATGAGCCGAATCTGAGTAACTTGGTGTATTCGGTTCGTTCCCAGTAGGCCGCAGTAGTAATAAGTGGACTGTTCGGGATATAGAAAAATTTTCACGAATGGCATAGTATTTCTAGGCGAATTCAATGAGTTCCCAATGGGACATGCTAGTATGAGTCTGCTTTTCAATGTATAGCAACATTTTAAGGAACGGAATCTAAGTATCATAGTGAAATCAGTAGGTACCCAATAGGATTCACATGTAATAAGCTTGTTGTCAAGATTGAGCAACGTTTTAACGAACTGAAACACGGTTTCTTTGTGAATTCAATTAGTTCCCAGTAGCAGGCTCTTGTAATATGTGTACTTTTAAAGATTTATCAAAATTTGGTGACCCAAATCTCAGTAACTTGGTGAATTCAGTTAGTTCCCAATAGACCGCAGTAGTAATAAGTGGACTGTTCGGGGTATAGAAAAATTTTCACGAATGGAAACAAAATTTCTAGGGTTATTCAGTGAGTTCCCAATGGGACATGCGTGTTTGAGTGTGCTTTTCAATATATAGCAACATTTTAAGGAACGGAATCTAAGTATCATTGTGAATTCAGTAGGTTCCCAATAGGATTCGCATGTAATAAGCTTGTTATTCAAGATAGAGCAACGTTTTAACGACTGAAACACTGTATCCTTGTGAATTCAGTTAGTTCCCAGTAGCAGGATCTTGTAATATGTGTACTTTTAAAGATTTATCAAAATTTGGTGAGCCGAATCTCAGTAACTTAGTGAATTCGGTTAGTTCCCAATAGGCCGCAGTAGTAATAAGTGGACTGTTTGGGATATAGAAAAATTTTCCCGAATGGAATCAAAATTTCTAGGCGAATTCAGTGACTTCCCAGTGGGACATGCTTGTATGAGTGTGCTTTTCAATATATAGCAACATTTGAAGGAACGGAATCTAAGTATCATTGTGAATTCAGTAGGTTCCGAATAGGATACGCATGTAATAAGCTTGTTATTCAAGATAGAGCAACGTTTTAACGAACTGAAACACTGTTCCTTTGTGAATTAAGTTAGTTCCCAGTAGCAGGATCTTGTAATATGTGTACTTTTAAAGATTAATCAAAATTTGGTGAGCTGAATCTCAATAACGTGGTAAATTCGGTTAGTTCCCAATAGGCCGCAGTAGTAATAAATAGTCTTTTCAGGATATACAAAAATTTTCATGAATGGAATCAATATTTCTAGGTGAATTCAGTGAGTTCCCATGGGACATGCTTGTATGAGCGTGCTTTTCAATATATAGCAACATTTAAGGAACGGAATCTAAATATAATGGTGAATTCAGTTGGTTCCCAATAGGATTCGCATGTATTAAGCTTGTTATTCAAGATAGAGCAACGTTTTAACGAACTGAAACACTGTTCCCTTGTGAATTCACTTAGTTCCCAGTAGCAGGCTCTTGTAATATGTGTACTTTTAAAGATTTATCAAAATTTCCTGGGCCGAATGAGAATAACTTGGTAAAATCGGTTAGTTCCCATAGGCCGCAGTAGTAATAAGTGGACTGTTTGGGATATAAAAAAAATTTCACGAATGGAATCAAAATTTCCAGGCGAATTCAGTGAGTTCCCAATGGGACATGCTTATATGAGTGTGCTTTTCAATATATAGCAACATTTTAAGGAACGGAATCTAAGTGTCATGGTGAATTCAGTAGGTTCCCAATAGGATTCACATGTAATAAGCTTGTTATTCAAGAAAGAGCAAAGTTTTAACCAACTGAAACACTGTTTCTTTGTGAATTCAGTTAGTACCCAGTAGCAGGCTCTTGTAATATGTGTACTTTTAAAGATTTATCAAAATTTGTTGAGCCGAATTTCAGTAACTTTGTGAATTCAATTAGTTCCCAATAGGCCCCAAAGGTAATAAGTGGACTATTCGGGATATAGAAAAATATTCGAGAATGGAATCAAAATTTCTAGGCGAATTCAGTGAGTTCCCGATGGGACACGCTTGTATGAGTGTGCTTTTCAATATATATCAACATTTTAAGGAACGGAATCTAAATATCATGGTGAATTCAGTAGGTTCCCAATAGGATTCGCATGTATTAAGCTTGTTATTCAAGATAGAGCAACGTTTTAACGAACTGAAACACTGTTTCTTTGTGAATTCCGTTAGTTCCCAGTACCAGGCTCTTGTAATATGTGTACTTTTAAAAACTTAACAAAATTTGGTGAGACGATCTCAGTAACTTGGTGAATTCGGTTAGTTCCCAATAGGCCACAGTTATAATAAGTGGACTGTTCCGGGATATAGAAAAATTTTCACGAATGGAATCAAAATTTGTAGGTGAATTCTTTGAGTTCCAAATGGGACATGCTTGTATGAGTGTGCTTTTCAGTATATATCAACATTTTAAGGAACGGAATCTAAGTATCATGGTGAAATCAGTACGTTCCCAATAGGATTCGCATGTAATAAGCTTGTTATTCAAGATAGAGCAACGTTTAACGAACTGAAACACTGTTTCTTTGTGAATACAATTAGTTCCCAGTAGCAGGCTCTTGTATTATGTGTACTTTTAAAGATTTATCAAAATTTCCTGAGCCGTATCTGAGTAACTTGGTGTATTCGGTTAGTGCCCAGTAGGCCGCAGTAGTAATAAGTGGACTGTTCGGGATATAGAAAAATTTTCACGAATGGAATCAGTATTTCTACGCGAATTCAGTGAGTTCCCAATGGGACATGCTAGTATGAGTCTGCTTTTCAATATATAGCAACATTTTAAGGAACGGAATCTAAGTATCATGGTGAATTCAGAAGGTACCCAATAGGATTCACATGTAATAAGCTTGTTGTCAAGATTGAGCAACGTTTTAACGATCTGAAAAACGGTTTCTTTGTGAATTCAATTAGTTCCCAGTAGCAGGCTCTTGTAATATGTGTACTTTTAAAGATTTATCAAAACTGGTGACCCAAATCTCAGTAACTTGGTGAATTCAGTTAGTTCCCAATAGACCGCAGTAGTAATAAGTGTACTTTTCGGGGTATAGAAAAGTTTTCACGAATGGAAACAAAATTTCTAGGCGAATTCAGTGAGTTCCCACTGGGACATGCTTGTATGAGTGTGCTTTTCAATATATAGCAACATTTTAAGGAACGGAATCTAAGTATCTCAGTGAATTCAGTAGGTTCCCAGTAGGATTCGCATGTATTATACTTGTTATTCAAGATAGAGCAACGTTTTAACGACTGAAACACTGTATCCTTGTGAATTCAGTTAGTTCCCAGTAGCAGGATCTTGTAATATGTGTACTTTTAAAGATTTATCAAAATTTGGTGAGCCGAATCTGAATAACGTGGAGAATTCGGTTAGTTCCCAATAGGCCGCAGAAGTAATAAATAGACTATTCGGGATATAGAAAAATTTTCATGAAAGGAATCAAAATTTCTAGGCGAATTCAGTGATTTCCCAATGGGACATGCTTGTATGAGTGTGCTTTTCAATATATAGCAACATTTTAAGGAACAGAATCTAAGTATCATGGTGAATTCGGTAGGTACACAATAGGATTCGCATGTAATAAGCTTGTTATTAAGATAGTGCAACGTTTTAACGAACTGAAACACTGTTTCTTTGTGAATTCAATTAGTTCCCAGTAGCAGGCTCTTGTAATATGTGCACTTTTAAAGATTTATCAAAATTTGGTGACCCAACTCTCAGTAACATGGTGAATTCAGTGAGTTCTCAATGGGACATGCTTGTATGAGTGTGCTTTTCAATATATAGCAACATTTTAAGGAACGGAATCTAAGTATCTCGGTGAATTCAGTAGGTTCCCAATAGGATTCGCACGTATTATACTTGTTATTCAAGATAGAGCAACGTTTTAACGAACTGAAACTCTGTTTCTTTGTGAATTCAGTTAGTTCCCAGTAGCAGGCTCTTGTAATATGTGTACTTTTAAAGATTTACCAAAATTTGGTGAGCCGAATTTCAGTAACTTGGTGAATTCAATTAGTTCCCAATAGGCCGCAGAGGTAATAAGTGGACTATTCAGGATATAGAAAAATATTCGAGAATGGAATCAAAATTTCTAGGCGAATTCAGTGAGTTCCCGATGGGACATGCTAGTATGAGTGTGCTTTTCAGTATATGGCAACATTTTAAGGAGCGGAATCTAAGTATCATTGTGAATTCAGTAGGTTCCCAATAGGATTCGCATGTAATAAGCTTGTTATTCAAGATAGAGCAACGTTTTAACGACTGAAACACTGTATCCTTGTGAATTCAGTTAGTTCCCAGTAGCAGGATCTTGTACTATGTGTACTTTTAAAGATTTATCAAAATTTCATGAGCCGAATCTGAGTAACTTGGTGTATTCGGTTCGTTCCCAGTAGGCCGCAGTAGTAATAAGTGGACTGTTCGGGATATAGAAAAATTTTCACGAATGGCATAGTATTTCTAGGCGAATTCAATGAGTTCCCAATGGGACATGCTAGTATGAGTCTGCTTTTCAATGTATAGCAACATTTTAAGGAACGGAATCTAAGTATCATAGTGAAATCAGTAGGTACCCAATAGGATTCACATGTAATAAGCTTGTTGTCAAGATTGAGCAACGTTTTAACGAACTGAAACACGGTTTCTTTGTGAATTCAATTAGTTCCCAGTAGCAGGCTCTTGTAATATGTGTACTTTTAAAGATTTATCAAAATTTGGTGACCCAAATCTCAGTAACTTGGTGAATTCAGTTAGTTCCCAATAGACCGCAGTAGTAATAAGTGGACTGTTCGGGGTATAGAAAAATTTTCACGAATGGAAACAAAATTTCTAGGGTTATTCAGTGAGTTCCCAATGGGACATGCGTGTTTGAGTGTGCTTTTCAATATATAGCAACATTTTAAGGAACGGAATCTAAGTATCATTGTGAATTCAGTAGGTTCCCAATAGGATTCGCATGTAATAAGCTTGTTATTCAAGATAGAGCAACGTTTTAACGACTGAAACACTGTATCCTTGTGAATTCAGTTAGTTCCCAGTAGCAGGATCTTGTAATATGTGTACTTTTAAAGATTTATCAAAATTTGGTGAGCCGAATCTCAGTAACTTAGTGAATTCGGTTAGTTCCCAATAGGCCGCAGTAGTAATAAATAGTCTTTTCAGGATATACAAAAATTTTCATGAATGGAATCAATATTTCTAGGTGAATTCAGTGAGTTCCCATGGGACATGCTTGTATGAGCGTGCTTTTCAATATATAGCAACATTTAAGGAACGGAATCTAAATATAATGGTGAATTCAGTTGGTTCCCAATAGGATTCGCATGTATTAAGCTTGTTATTCAAGATAGAGCAACGTTTTAACGAACTGAAACACTGTTCCCTTGTGAATTCACTTAGTTCCCAGTAGCAGGCTCTTGTAATATGTGTACTTTTAAAGATTTATCAAAATTTCCTGGGCCGAATGAGAATAACTTGGTAAAATCGGTTAGTTCCCATAGGCCGCAGTAGTAATAAGTGGACTGTTTGGGATATAAAAAAAATTTCACGAATGGAATCAAAATTTCCAGGCGAATTCAGTGAGTTCCCAATGGGACATGCTTATATGAGTGTGCTTTTCAATATATAGCAACATTTTAAGGAACGGAATCTAAGTGTCATGGTGAATTCAGTAGGTTCCCAATAGGATTCACATGTAATAAGCTTGTTATTCAAGAAAGAGCAAAGTTTTAACCAACTGAAACACTGTTTCTTTGTGAATTCAGTTAGTACCCAGTAGCAGGCTCTTGTAATATGTGTACTTTTAAAGATTTATCAAAATTTGTTGAGCCGAATTTCAGTAACTTTGTGAATTCAATTAGTTCCCAATAGGCCCCAAAGGTAATAAGTGGACTATTCGGGATATAGAAAAATATTCGAGAATGGAATCAAAATTTCTAGGCGAATTCAGTGAGTTCCCGATGGGACACGCTTGTATGAGTGTGCTTTTCAATATATATCAACATTTTAAGGAACGGAATCTAAATATCATGGTGAATTCAGTAGGTTCCCAATAGGATTCGCATGTATTAAGCTTGTTATTCAAGATAGAGCAACGTTTTAACGAACTGAAACACTGTTTCTTTGTGAATTCCGTTAGTTCCCAGTACCAGGCTCTTGTAATATGTGTACTTTTAAAGACGTAACAAAATTTGGTGAGACGATCTCAGTAACTTGGTGAATTCGGTTAGTTCCCAATAGGCCGCAGTAGTAATAAGTGGACTCTTCCGGGATATAGAAAAATTTTCACGAATGGAATCAAAATTTGTAGGCGAATTCTTTGAGTTCCAAATGGGACATGCTTGTATGAGTGTGCTTTTCAATATATAGCAACATTTAAGGAACGGAATCTAAGTATCATTGTGAATTCAATAGGTTCCAAATAGGATTTGCATGTAATAAGCTTGTTGTTCAAGATAGAGCAACGTTTTAACGGAGTGAAACACTGTTTCTTTGTGAATTCAGTTATTTCCCAGTAGCAGGCTCTTGTAATGTGTGTACTTTTAAAGATTTATCAAAATTTGGTTAGCCGAATCTCAGTAACTTGGTGAATTCGGTTAGTTCCCAATAGGCCGCAGTAGTAATAAGTGGACACTTCGGGATAGAGAAAAATTTTCACGAATGGAAGCAAAATTTCTAGGCGAATTCAGTGAGTTCCCAAAGGGACATGTTTGTATGAGTGTGCTTTTCAATATATAGCAACATTTTAAGGAACGGAATCTAAGTATCCTGGTGAATTCAGTAGGTTCCCAAAAGGATTCGCATGTAATAAGTTTGTTATTAAAGATAGAGCAACGTTTTAACGACTGAAACACTGTATCCCTGTGAATTCAGTTAGTTCCCAGTAGCAGGATCTTGTAATATGTGTACTTTTAAAGATTTATCAAAATTTCCTTAACCAAATCACAGAAAGACATACATGGTATGCACTCATTGATAAGTGGCTTGTAGCCCAAATGCTTGAATTACCCTAGATCCCTAGAACAAACGAAACTCAAGACAGATGATCAAAATGTGAATGCTTCACTCCTTCTTTAAATGAGGAAAAAGAATACCCTTGGCAGGGAAGGGAGAGGCAAAGATTAAAACAGAGACTGAAGGAACACCCATTCAGAACCTGCCCCACATGTGACCCATACATATACAGCCACCCAATTAGACAAGATGGATGAAGCAAAGAAGTGCAGACCGACAGGAGCCGGATGTAGATCGCTCCTGAGAGACACAGCCAGAATACAGCAAATTCAGAGGCGAATGCCAGCAGCAAACCACTGAACTGAGAATAAGTCCCCCGGTGAAGGAATCAGAGAAAGAACTGGAAGAGCTTGAAGGGGCTCGAGACCCCAAAAGTACAACAATGTCAAGCAAAAAGAGCTTCCAGGGACTAAGTCACTACCTAAATACTATACATGGACTGACCCTGGACTCTGACCCCATAGGTAGCAATGAATATCCTAGTAAGAGCACCAGTGGAAGGGGAAGCCCTGGGTCCTGCTAAGTCTGAACCCCCAGTGAACTAGACTATGGGGGGAGGGCAGCAATGGGCGGAGGGTTGGGAGGGGAACACCCATAAGGAAGTGGAGGGGGGAGGGGGATGTTTGCGCAGAAACCGGGAAAGGGAATAACACTTGAAATATATATAAGAAATACTCAAGTTAAGGAAAAAAAAATTTCCTGAGCCGAATCTCAATAACGCGGAGAATTCGGTTAGTGCCCAATAGGCCGCAGTAGTAATAAATAGACTATTCGGGATATAGAAAAATTTTCACGAATGGAATCAAAATTTCTAGGCGAATTCAGTGTGTTCCCAATGGGACATGCTTGTATGAGTCTGCTTTTCAATATAGAGCAACATTTTAAGGAACGGAATCTAAGTATCATGGTGAATTCAGTAGGTTCCCAATAGGATTCGCATGTATTATACTTGTTATTCAAGATAGAGCAATGTTTTAACGAATTGAAACACTGTTTCTTTGTGAATTCCGTTAGTTCCCAGTACCAGGCTCTTGTAATATGTGTACTTTTAAAGACTTAACAAAATTTGGTGAGACGATCTCAGTAACTTGGTGAATTCGGTTAGTTCCCAATAGGCCGCAGTAGTAATAAGTGGACTGTTCCGGGATATAGAAAAATTTTCACGAATGGAATCAAAATTTGTAGGCGAATTCTTTGAGTTCCAAATGGGACATGCTTGTATGAGTGTGCTTTTCAATATATAGCAACATTTAAGGAACGGAATCTAAGTATCATTGTGAATTCAATAGGTTCCAAATAGGATTTGCATGTAATAAGCTTGTTATTCAAGATAGAGCAACGTTTTAACGGAGTGAAACACTGTTTCTTTGTGAATTCAGTTATTTCCCAAGAGCAGGCTCTTGTAATGTGTGTACTTTTAAAGATTTATCAAAATTTGGTTAGCCGAATCTCAGTAATTGGTGAATTCGGTTAGTTCCCAATAGGCCGCAGTAGTAATAAGTGGACACTTCGGGATAGAGAAAAATTTTCACGAATGGAAGCAAAATTTCTAGGCGAATTCAGTGAGTTCCCAAAGGGACATGTTTGTATGAGTGTGCTTTTCAATATATAGCAACATTTTAAGGAACGGAATCTAAGTATCCTGGTGAATTCAGTAGGTTCCCAAAAGGATTCGCATGTAATAAGTTTGTTATTAAAAATAGAGCAACGTTTTAATGACTGAAACACTGTATCCCTGTGAATTCAGTTAGTTCCCAGTAGCAGGATCTTGTAATATGTGTACTTTTAAAGATTTATCAAAATTTCCTTAACCAAATCACAGAAAGACATACATGGTATGCACTCATTGATAAGTGGCTTGTAGCCCAAATGCTTGAATTACCCTAGATCCCTAGAACAAACGAAACTCAAGACAGATGATCAAAATGTGAATGCTTCACTCCTTCTTTAAATGAGGAAAAAGAATAACCTTGGCAGGGAAGGGAGAGGCAAAGATTAAAACAGAGACTGAAGGAACACCCATTCAGAACCTGCCCCACATGTGACCCATACATATACAGCCACCCAATTAGACAAGATGGATGAAGCAAGGAAGTGCAGACCGACAGGAGCCGGATGTAGATCGCTCCTGAGAGACACAGCCAGAATACAGCAAATACAGAGGCGAATGCCAGCAGCAAACCACTGAACTGAGAATAAGTCCCCCGATGAAGGAATCAGAGAAAGAACTGGAAGAGCTTGAAGGGGCTCGAGACCACAAAAGTACAACAATGTCAAGCAAAAAGAGCTTCCAGGGACTAAGTCACTACCTAAATACTATACATGGACTGACCCTGGACTCTGACCCCATAGGTAGCAATGAATATCCTAGTAAGAGCACCAGTGGAAGGGGAAGCCCTGGGTCCTGCTAAGTCTGAACCCCCAGTGAACTAGACTATGGGGGGAGGGCAGCAATGGGCGGAGGGTTGGGAGGGGAACACCCATAAGGAAGTGTAGGGGGGAGGGGGATGTTTGCGCAGAAACCGGGAAAGGGAATAACACTTGAAATATATATAAGAAATACTCAAGTTAAGGAAAAAAAAATTTCCTGAGCCGAATCTCAATAACGCGGAGAATTCGGTTAGTGCCCAATAGGCCGCAGTAGTAATAAATAGACTATTCGGGATATAGAAAAATTTTCACGAATGGAATCAAAATTTCTAGGCGAATTCAGTGCGTTCCCAATGGGACATGCTTGTATGAGTGTGCTTTTCAATATATAGCAACATTTTAAGGAACGGAATCTAAGTATCATGGTGAATTCAGTAGGTTCCCAATAGGATTCGCATGTATTATACTTGTTATTCATGATAGAGCAATGTTTTAACGAATTGAAACACTGTTTCTTTGTGAATTCCGTTAGTTCCCAGTACCACGCTCTTGTAATATGTGTACTTTTAAAGACTTAACAAAATTTGGTGAGACGATCTCAGTAACTTGGTGAATTCGGTTAGTTCCCAATAGGCCGCAGTAGTAATAAGTGGACTGTTCCGGGATATAGAAAAATTTTCACGAATGGAATCAAAATTTGTAGGCGAATTCTTTGAGTTCCAAATGGGACATGCTTGTATGAGTGTGCTTTTCAATATATAGCAACATTTAAGGAACGGAATCTAAGTATCATTGTGAATTCAATAGGTTCCAAATAGGATTTGCATGTAATAAGCTTATTATTCAAGATAGAGCAACGTTTTAACGGAGTGAAACACTGTTTCTTTGTGAATTCAGTTATTTCCCAGTAGCAGGCTCTTGTAATGTGTGCACTTTTAAAGATTTATCAAAATTTGGTTAGCCGAATCTCAGTAATTGGTGAATTCGGTTAGTTCCCAATAGGCCGCAGTAGTAATAAGTGGACACTTCGGGATATAGAAAAATTTTCACGAATGGAATCAAAATTTCTAGGCGAATTCAGTGAGTTCCCAAAGGGACATGTTTGTATGAGTGTGCTTTTCAATATATAGCAACATTTTAAGGAACGGAATCTAAGTATCCTGGTGAATTCAGTAGGTACCAAAAGGATTCGCATGTAATAAGTGTGTTATTAAAGATAGAGCAACGTTTTAACGACTGAAACACTGTATCCCTGTGAATTCAGTTAGTTCCCAGTAGCAGGATCTTGTAATATGTGTACTTTTAAAGATTTATCAAAATTTCCTTAACCAAATCACAGAAAGACATACATGGTATGCACTCATTGATAAGTGGCTTGTAGCCCAAATGCTTGAATTACCCTAGATCCCTAGAACAAACGAAACTCAAGACAGATGATCAAAATGTGAATGCTTCACTCCTTCTTTAAATGAGGAAAAAGAATACCCTTGGCAGGGAAGGGAGAGGCAAAGATTAAAACAGAGACTGAAGGAACACCCATTCAGAACCTGCCCCACATGTGACCCATACATATACAGCCACCCAATTAGACAAGATGGATGAAGCAAGGAAGTGCAGACCGACAGGAGCCGGATGTAGATCGCTCCTGAGAGACACAGCCAGAATACAGCAAATACAGAGGCGAATGCCAGCAGCAAACCACTGAACTGAGAATAAGTCCCCCGATGAAGGAATCAGAGAAAGAACTGGAAGAGCTTGAAGGGGCTCGAGACCACAAAAGTACAACAATGTCAAGCAAAAAGAGCTTCCAGGGACTAAGTCACTACCTAAATACTATACATGGACTGACCCTGGACTCTGACCCCATAGGTAGCAATGAATATCCTAGTAAGAGCACCAGTGGAAGGGGAAGCCCTGGGTCCTGCTAAGTCTGAACCCCCAGTGAACTAGACTATGGGGGGAGGGCAGCAATGGGCGGAGGGTTGGGAGGGGAACACCCATAAGGAAGTGTAGGGGGGAGGGGGATGTTTGCGCAGAAACCGGGAAAGGGAATAACACTTGAAATATATATAAGAAATACTCAAGTTAAGGAAAAAAAAATTTCCTGAGCCGAATCTCAATAACGCGGAGAATTCGGTTAGTGCCCAATAGGCCGCAGTAGTAATAAATAGACTATTCGGGATATAGAAAAATTTTCACGAATGGAATCAAAATTTCTAGGCGAATTCAGTGCGTTCCCAATGGGACATGCTTGTATGAGTGTGCTTTTCAATATATAGCAACATTTTAAGGAACGGAATCTAAGTATCATGGTGAATTCAGTAGGTTCCCAATAGGATTCGCATGTATTATACTTGTTATTCATGATAGAGCAATGTTTTAACGAATTGAAACACTGTTTCTTTGTGAATTCCGTTAGTTCCCAGTACCACGCTCTTGTAATATGTGTACTTTTAAAGACTTAACAAAATTTGGTGAGACGATCTCAGTAACTTGGTGAATTCGGTTAGTTCCCAATAGGCCGCAGTAGTAATAAGTGGACTGTTCCGGGATATAGAAAAATTTTCACGAATGGAATCAAAATTTGTAGGCGAATTCTTTGAGTTCCAAATGGGACATGCTTGTATGAGTGTGCTTTTCAATATATAGCAACATTTAAGGAACGGAATCTAAGTATCATTGTGAATTCAATAGGTTCCAAATAGGATTTGCATGTAATAAGCTTATTATTCAAGATAGAGCAACGTTTTAACGGAGTGAAACACTGTTTCTTTGTGAATTCAGTTATTTCCCAGTAGCAGGCTCTTGTAATGTGTGCACTTTTAAAGATTTATCAAAATTTGGTTAGCCGAATCTCAGTAATTGGTGAATTCGGTTAGTTCCCAATAGGCCGCAGTAGTAATAAGTGGACACTTCGGGATATAGAAAAATTTTCACGAATGGAATCAAAATTTCTAGGCGAATTCAGTGAGTTCCCAAAGGGACATGTTTGTATGAGTGTGCTTTTCAATATATAGCAACATTTTAAGGAACGGAATCTAAGTATCCTGGTGAATTCAGTAGGTACCAAAAGGATTCGCATGTAATAAGTGTGTTATTAAAGATAGAGCAACGTTTTAACGACTGAAACACTGTATCCCTGTGAATTCAGTTAGTTCCCAGTAGCAGGATCTTGTAATATGTGTACTTTTAAAGATTTATCAAAATTTCCTTAACCAAATCACAGAAAGACATACATGGTATGCACTCATTGATAAGTGGCTTGTAGCCCAAATGCTTGAATTACCCTAGATCCCTAGAACAAACGAAACTCAAGACAGATGATCAAAATGTGAATGCTTCACTCCTTCTTTAAATGAGGAAAAAGAATACCCTTGGCAGGGAAGGGAGAGGCAAAGATTAAAACAGAGACTGAAGGAACACCCATTCAGAACCTGCCCCACATGTGGCCCATACATATACAGCCACCCAATTAGACAAGATGGATGAAGCAAGGAAGTGCAGACCGACAGGAGCCGGATGTAGATCGCTCCTGAGAGACACAGCCAGAATACAGCAAATACAGAGGCGAATGCCAGCAGCAAACCACTGAACTGAGAATAAGTCCCCCGTTGAAGGAATCAGAGAAAGAACTGGAAGAGCTTGAAGGGGCTCGAGACCCCAAAAGTACAACAATGTCAAGCAAAAAGAGCTTCCAGGGACTAAGTCACTACCTAAATACTATACATGGACTGACCCTGGACTCTGACCCCATAGGTAGCAATGAATATCCTAGTAAGAGCACCAGTGGAAGGGGAAGCCCTGGGTCCTGCTAAGTCTGAACCCCCAGTGAACTAGACTATGGGGGGAGGGCAGCAATGGGTGGAGGGTTGGGAGGGGAACACCCATAAGAAAATGGAGGGGGGAGGGGGATGTTTGCGCAGAAACCGGGAAAGGGAATAACACTTGAAATATATATAAGAAATACTCAAGTTAAGGAAAAAAATTTCCTGAGCCGAATCTCAATAACGCGGAGAATTCGGTTAGTGCCCAATAGGCCGGAGTAGTAATAAATAGACTATTCGGGATATAGAAAAATTTTCACGAATGGATTCAAAATTTCTAGGCGAATTCAGTGCGTTCCCAATGGGACATGCTTGTATGAGTGTGCTTTTCAATATATAGCAACATTTTAAGGAACGGAATCTAAGTATCATGGTGAATTCAGTAGGTTCCCAATAGGATTCGCATGTATTATACTTGTTATTCAAGATAGAGCAATGTTTTAACGAATTGAAACACTGTTTCTTTGTGAATTCCGTTAGTTCCCAGTACCAGGCTCTTGTAATATGTGTACTTTTAAAGACTTAACAAAATTTGGTGAGACGATCTCAGTAACTTGGTGAATTCGGTTAGTTCCCAATAGGCCGCAGTAGTAATAGTGGACTGTTCCGGGATATAGAAAAATTTTCACGAATGGAATCAAAATTTGTAGGCGAATTCTTTGAGTTCCAAATGGGACATGCTTGTATGAGTGTGCTTCTCAATATATAGCAACATTTTAAGGAACGGAATCTAAGTATCATTGTGAATTCAATAGGTTCCAAATAGGATTTGCATGTAATAAGTTCGTTATTCAAGATAGAGCAACGTTTTAACGAAGTGAAACACTGTTTCTTTGTGAATTCAGTTAGTTCCCAGTAGCAGGCTCTTGTAATGTGTGTACTTCTAAAGATTTATCAATTTTGGTGAGCCGAATCTCAGTAGCTTGGTGAATTCGGTAGGTTCCCAATAGGACGCAGTAGTAATAAGTGGACTGTTCGGGATATAGAAAAATTTTCACTAATGGAATCAAAATTTCTAGGTGAATTCAGTGAGTTCCCAATGGGTCATGCTTGTATGAGTGTGCTTTCAATATATAGCATCATTTTAATGAAGGGAATCTAAGTATCATCGTGAAATCGATAGGTTCCAAATAGGATTCGCATGTATTAAGCTTGTTATTCAAGATAGAGCAACGTTTTAACGAACTGAAACACTGTTTCTTTGTGAATAAAGTTAGTTCCCAGTAGCAGGCTCTTGTAATATGTGTACTTTTAAAGATTTACCAAAATTTGGTGAGCCGAATTTCAGTAACTTGGTGAATTCAATTAGTTCCGTATTGGCGCAGAGGTAATAAGTGGACTGTTCAGGATATAATAAAATTTTCACGAATGGAATCAGTATTTCTAGGCGAATTCAGTGAGTTCCCAATGCTACATGCTAGTATGAGTCTGCTTTTCAATATATAGCAACATTTTAAGGAACGGAATCTAAGTATCATGGTGAATTCAATAGGTAACCAATAGGATTCACATGTAATAAGCTTGTTGTCAAGATTGAGCAACGTTTTAACGAACTGAAACACGGTTTCTTTGTGAATTCCATTAGTTCCCAGTAGCAGGTTCTTGTAATATGTGTACTTTTAAAGATTTAACAAAATTTGGTGACCCAAATCTCTGTAACTTGGTGAATTCAGTTAGTTCCCAATAGATCGCAGTAGTAATAAGAGGACTGTTCGGGGTATAGAAAATTTTCACGAATGGAATCAAAATTTCTAGGCGAATTCAGTGAGTTCCCAATGGGACATCCTTGTATGAGTGTGCTTTTCAATATATAGCAACATTTTAAGGAACAGAATCAAAGTATCATTGTGAATTCAGTAGGTTCCCAAAAGGATTCGCATGTAATAAGCTTGTTATTCAAGATAGAGTAACGTTTTAACGACTGAAACACTGTATCCCTGTGAATTCAGTTAGTTCCCAGTAGCAGGATCTTGTAATATGTGTACTTTTAAAGATTTATCAAAATTTGGTGAGCCGAATCTGAATAACGTGGAGAATTCGGTTAGTTCCCAATATGCCGCAGAAGGAATAAATAGACTATTCGGGATAAAGAAAAATTTTAACGAATGGAATCAAAATTTCTAGACGAATTCAGTGATTTCCCAATAGGACATGCTTGCATGAGTGTGCTTTTCAATATATAGCAACATTTTAAGGAACGGAATCTAAGTATCATGGTGAATTCAGTAGGTACCCAATAGGATTGGCATGTAATAAGCTTGTTATCAAGATAGGGCAAAGTGTTAACGAACTGAAACACTGTTTCTTTGTGAATTCTGTTAGTTCCCAGTAGCAGGCTCTTGTAATATGTGTACTTTTAAAGATTTATCAAAATTTGGTGACCAAAATCTCAGTAACTTGGTGAATTCAGTTAGTTCCCAATAGAGCGCAGTCGTAATAAGTGGACTGTTCAGGATATAGCAAATTTTCATGAATGGAATCAGAATTTCTACGTGAATTCAGTGAGCTCCCAATGGGACATGCTTGTATGAGTGCGCCTTTCTATATATAGCAACATGTTAAGGAACGGAATCTAAGTTTCATGGTGAATTCAGTAGGTTCCCAATAGGATTAGCATGTAATAAGCTTGTTATTCAAGATAGAGCAACGTTTTAACGAACTGTATCACTGTTTCTTTGTGAATTCATTTAGTTCCCAGTAGCCTGCTCTTGTAATATGTGTACTTTTAAAGATTTATCAAAATTTGGTGAGCCGAATCTGAGTAACATGGTGAATTCGGTTAGTTCCCAATAGGCCGCAGTAGTAATAAGTGGACTGTTCGGAATATAGAAAAATTTTCACGAATGGAATCAGAATTTCTAGACGAATTCAGTGGGTTCCCAATGGGACATCTTGTATGAGTGTGATTTTCTATATATAGCAACATTTTAAGAAACGGAATCTAAGTATCATGGTGAATTCAGTAGGTTCCCAATAGGATTCGCATGTATTAAGCTTGTTATTCAAGATAGAGCAACGTTTTAACGAACTGAAACACTGTTTCTTTGTGAATTCAGTTAGTTCCCAGTAGCAGGCTCTTGTAATATGTGTACTTTTAAAGATTTATCAAAATTTGGTGAGCCGAATCTCAGTACCTTAGTGAATTCGGTTACTTCTCAAAAGGCCGCAGTAGTAATAAGTGGACTGTTCGCGGTATAGAAAAATTTTCACGAATGGAATCAAAATTTCTAGGCGAACTCAGTGAGTTTCCAATGGGATATGCTTGTATGAGTGTGCTTTTCAATATATAGCAACATTTTAAGGAACGGGATCTAAGTATCATGGTGAATTCAGTAGGTTCCCAATAGAATTCGCATGTAATAAGCTTGTTATTCAAGATAGAGCAACGTTTTAACGACTGAAACACTGTATCCTTGTGAATTCAGTTAGTTCCCAGTAGCAGGCTCTTGTAATATGTGTACTTTTAAAGATTTATCAAAATTTCCTTAACCCAATCACAGAAAGACATATGTGGTATGCACTCATTGATAAGTGGCTTTTAGCCCAAATGCTTGAATTACCCTAGATCCCTGGAACAAACGAAACTCAAGACGGATGATCAATATGTGAATGCTTCACTCCTTCTTTAAATGAGGAAAAAGAATACCCTTGGCAGGGAAGGGAGAGGCAAAGATTAAAACAGAGACTGAAGGAACACCCATTCAGAACCTGCCCCACATGTGCCCCATACATATAGAGCCACCCAATTAGACAAGATGGATGAAGCAAAGAAGTGAAGACCGACAGTAGCCGGATGTAGATCGCTCCTGAGAGACACAGCCAGAATACAGCAAATACAGAGGCGAATGCCAGCAGCAAACCACTGAACTGAGAATAAGTCCCCCGTTGAAGGAATCAGAGAAAGAACTGGAAGAGCTTGAAGGGACTCGAGACCCCAAAAGTACAACAATGTCAAGTAACCAGAGCTTCCAGGGACTAAGTCAGTACCTAAATACTATACATGGACTGACCCTGGACTCTGACCCCATAGGTAGCAATGAATATCCTAGTAAGAGCACCAGTGGAAGGGGAAGCCCTGGGTCCTGCTAAGTCTGAACCCCAGGTGAACTAAACTATGGGGGGAAGGTGGCAATGGGGGGAGGGTTGGGAGGGGAACACCCATAAGGAAGGGGAGGGGGGAGGGGGATGTTTGCCCAGAAACCGGGAAAGGGAATAACACTTGAAATATATATAAGAAATACTCAAGTTAAGGAAAAAAATTTCCTGAGCTGAATCTCAATAACGTGGAGAATTCGGTTAGTGCCTAATAGGCCACAGTAGTAATAAATAGACTATTCAGGATATAGAAAAATTTTCACGAATGGAATCAAAATTTCTAGGCGAATTCGGTGCGTTCCCAATGGGACATGCTTGTATGAGTGTGTCTTTCTATATATAGCAACATTTTAAGGAACGGAATCTAAGTATCATGGTGAATTCAATAGGTTCCCAATAGGATTCGCATGTAATAAGCTTGTTATTCAAGATAGAGCAACGTTTTAACGGAGTGAAACACTGTTTCTTTGTGAATTCAGTTAGTTCCCAGTAGCCTGCTCTTGTAATATGTGTACTTTTAAAGATTTATCAAAATTTGGTGATCCGAATCTGAGTTACATGGTGAATACGGTTAGTTCCCAATAGGCCGCAGTAGTAATAAGTGGACTGTTCGGAATATAAAAAAATTTTCATGAATGGAATCAGAATTTCTAGACGAATTCAGTGATTTCCAAATGGGACAAGCTTGTATGAGTGTGCTTTTCAATATATAGCAACATTTTAAGGAACAGAATCTAAGTATCATGGTGAATTCAGTAGGTTCCCAGTAGGATTTGCATGTAATAAGCTTTTTATTCAAGATAGAGCAACGTTTTAACGAAGTGAAACACTGTTTCTTTGTGAATACAATTTGTTCCCAGTAGCAGGCTCTTGTAATGTGTGTACTTTTAACGATTTATGAAAATTTGGTGAGCCGAATCTCAGTAACTTGGTGAATTCGGTAGGTTCACAAGAGGCCGCAGTAGTAATAAGTGGACTGTTCGGGATATAGAAAAATTTTCACGAATGGAATCAAATTTCTAGGCGAACTCAGTGACTTCCCAGTGGGACATGCTTGTATGAGTGTGCTTTTCAATATATAGCAACATTTTAAGGAACAGAATCTAAGTATCATTGTGAATTCAGTAGGTTCCCAAAAGGATTCGCATGTAATAAGCTTGTTATTCAAGATAGAGTCACGTTTTAACGACTGAAACACTGTATCCCTGTGAATTCAGTTAGTTCCCAGTAGCAGGATCTTGTAATATGTGTACTTTTAAAGATTTATCAAAATTTGGTGAGCCGAATCTGAATAACGTGGAGAATTCGGTTAGTTCCCAATATGCCGCAGAAGTAATAAATAGACTATTCGGGATAAAGAAAAATTTTAACGAATGGAATCAAAATTTCTAGACGAATTCAGTGATTTCCCAATAGGACATGCTTGCATGAGTGTGCTTTTCAATATATAGCAACATTTTAAGGAACGGAATCTAAGTATCATGGTGAATTCAGTAGGTACCCAATAGGATTGGCATGTAATAAGCTTGTTATCAAGATAGGGCAAAGTGTTAACGAACTGAAACACTGTTTCTTTGTGAATTCTGTTAGTTCCCAGTAGCAGGCTCTTGTAATATGTGTACTTTTAAAGATTTATCAAAATTTGGTGACCAAAATCTCAGTAACTTGGTGAATTCAGTTAGTTCCCAATAGAGCGCAGTCGTAATAAGTGGACTGTTCAGGATATAGCAAATTTTCATGAATGGAATCAGAATTTCTACGTGAATTCAGTGAGCTCCCAATGGGACATGCTTGTATGAGTGCGCCTTTCTATATATAGCAACATGTTAAGGAACGGAATCTAAGTTTCATGGTGAATTCAGTAGGTTCCCAATAGGATTAGCATGTAATAAGCTTGTTATTCAAGATAGAGCAACGTTTTAACGAACTGTATCACTGTTTCTTTGTGAATTCATTTAGTTCCCAGTAGCCTTCTCTTGTAATATGTGTACTTTTAAAGATTTATCAAAATTTGGTGAGCCGAATCTGAGTAACATGGTGAATTCGGTTAGTTCCCAGTAGGCCGCAGTAGTAATGAGTGGACTGTTCGGGATATAGAAAAATTTTCACGAATGGAATCAAAATTTCTAGGCGAATTCAGTGAGTTCCCAATGGGACATGCTTGTATGAGTCTGCTTTTCAATATAGAGCAACATTTTGTGGAACGGAATCTAAGTATCATGGTGAATTCAGTAGGTTCCCAATAGGATTCGCATGTAATAAGCTTGTTATTCAAGATAGAGCAACGTTTTAACGAACTGAAACACTGTTTCTCTGTGAATTCAGTTAGTTCCCAGTAGCCTGCTCTTGTACGATGTGTACTTTTAAAGATTTATCAAAATTTGGTGAGCCGAATCTGAGTAACATGGTGAATTCGGTTAGTTCCCAGTAGGCCGCAGTAGTAATGAGTGGACTGTTCGGGATATAGAAAAATTTTCACGAATGGAATCAAAATTTCTAGGCGAATTCAGTGAGTTCCCAATGGGACATGCTTGTATGAGTCTGCTTTTCAATATAGAGCAACATTTTGTGGAACGGAATCTAAGTATCATGGTGAATTCAGGAGGTTCCCAATAGGATTCGCATGTAATAAGCTTGTTATTCAAGATAGAGCAACGTTTTAACGAACTGAAACACTGTTTCTCTGTGAATTCAGTTAGTTCCCAGTAGCCTGCTCTTGTACTATGTGTACTTTTAAAGTTTTATCAAAATTTGGTGAGCCGAATCTGAGTAACATGGTGAATTCGGTTAGTTCCCAGTAGGCCGCAGTAGTAATGAGTGGACTGTTCGGGATATAGAAAAATTTTCACGAATGGAATCAAAATTTCTAGGCGAATTCAGTGAGTTCCCAATGGGACCTGCTTGTAGGAGTCTGCTTTTCAATATAGAGCATCATTTTGTGGAACGTAATCTAAGTATCATGGTGAATTCAGTAGGTTCCCAATAGGATTCGCATGTAATAAGCTTGTTATTCAAGATAGAGCAACGTTTTAACGAACTGAAACACTGTTTCTCTGTGAATTCAGTTAGTTCCCAGTAGCCTGCTCTTGTACGATGTGTACTTTTAAAGATTTATCAAAATTTGGTGAGCCGAATCTGAGTAACATGGTGAATTCGGTTAGTTCCCAGTAGGCCGCAGTAGTAATGAGTGGACTGTTCGGGATATAGAAAAATTTTCACGAATGGAATCAAAATTTCTAGGCGAATTCAGTGAGTTCCCAATGGGACCTGCTTGTAGGAGTCTGCTTTTCAATATAGAGCATCATTTTGTGGAAAGGAATCTAAGTATCATGGTGAATTCAGTAGGTTCCCAATAGGAATCGCATGTAATAAGCTTGTTATTCAAGATAGAGCAACGTTTTAACGAACTGAAACACTGTTTCTCTGTGAATTCAGTTAGTTCCCAGTAGCCTGCTCTTGTACGATGTGTACTTTTAAAGATTTATCAAAATTTGGTGAGCCGAATCTGAGTAACATGGTGAATTCGGTTAGTTCCCAGTAGGCCGCAGTAGTAATGAGTGGACTGTTCGGGATATGGAAAAATTTTCACGAATGGAATCAAAATTTCTAGGCGAATTCAGTGAGTTCCCAATGGGACATGCTTGTATGAGTCTGCTTTTCAATATAGAGCAACATTTTGTGGAACGGAATCTAAGTATCATGGTGAATTCAGTAGGTTCCCAATAGGATTCGCATGTAATAAGCTTGTTATTCAAGATAGAGCAACGTTTTAACGAACTGAAACACTGTTTCTCTGTGAATTCAGTTAGTTCCCAGTAGCCTGCTCTTGTACGATGTGTACTTTTAAAGATTTATCAAAATTTGGTGAGCCGAATCTGAATAACGTGGAGAATTCGGTTAGTTCCCAATATGCCGCAGAAGTAATAAATAGACTATTCGGGATAAAGAAAAATTTTAACGAATGGAATCAAAATTTCTAGACGAATTCAGTGATTTCCCAATAGGACATGCTTGCATGAGTGTGCTTTTCAATATATAGCAACATTTTAAGGAACGGAATCTAAGTATCATGGTGAATTCAGTAGGTACCCAATAGGATTGGCATGTAATAAGCTTGTTATCAAGATAGGGCAAAGTTTTAACGAACTGAAACGCTGTTTCTTTGTGAATTCTGTTAGTTCCCAGTAGCAGGCTCTTGTAATATGTGTACTTTTAAAGATTTATCAAAATTTGGTGACCAAAATCTCAGTAACTTGGTGAATTCAGTTAGTTCCCAATAGAGCGCAGTCGTAATAAGTGGACTGTTCAGGATATAGCAAATTTTCATGAATGGAATCAGAATTTCTACGTGAATTCAGTGAGCTCCCAATGGGACATGCTTGTATGAGTGCGCCTTTCTATATATAGCAACATGTTAAGGAACGGAATCTAAGTTTCATGGTGAATTCAGTAGGTTCCCAATAGGATTAGCATGTAATAAGCTTGTTATTCAAGATAGAGCAACGTTTTAACGAACTGTATCACTGTTTCTTTGTGAATTCATTTAGTTCCCAGTAGCCTGCTCTTGTAATATGTGTACTTTTAAAGATTTATCAAAATTTGGTGAGCCGAATCTGAGTAACATGGTGAATTCGGTTAGTTCCCAGTAGGCCGCAGTAGTAATGAGTGGACTGTTCGGGATATAGAAAAATTTTCACGAATGGAATCAAAATTTCTAGGCGAATTCAGTGAGTTCCCAATGGGACATGCTTGTATGAGTCTGCTTTTCAATATAGAGCAACATTTTGTGGAACGGAATCTAAGTATCATGGTGAATTCAGTAGGTTCCCAATAGGATTCGCATGTAATAAGCTTGTTATTCAAGATAGAGCAACGTTTTAACGAACTGAAACACTGTTTCTCTGTGAATTCAGTTAGTTCCCAGTAGCCTGCTCTTGTACGATGTGTACTTTTAAAGATTTATCAAAATTTGGTGAGCCGAATCTGAGTAACATGGTGAATTCGGTTAGTTCCCAGTAGGCCGCAGTAGTAATGAGTGGACTGTTCGGGATATAGAAAAATTTTCACGAATGGAATCAAAATTTCTAGGCGAATTCAGTGAGTTCCCAATGGGACCTGCTTGTAGGAGTCTGCTTTTCAATATAGAGCATCATTTTGTGGAAAGGAATCTAAGTATCATGGTGAATTCAGTAGGTTCCCAATAGGAATCGCATGTAATAAGCTTGTTATTCAAGATAGAGCAACGTTTTAACGAACTGAAACACTGTTTCTCTGTGAATTCAGTTAGTTCCCAGTAGCCTGCTCTTGTACGATGTGTACTTTTAAAGATTTATCAAAATTTGGTGAGCCGAATCTGAGTAACATGGTGAATTCGGTTAGTTCCCAGTAGGCCGCAGTAGTAATGAGTGGACTGTTCGGGATATAGAAAAATTTTCACGAATGGAATCAAAATTTCTAGGCGAATTCAGTGAGTTCCCAATGGGACATGCTTGTATGAGTCTGCTTTTCAATATAGAGCAACATTTTGTGGAACGGAATCTAAGTATCATGGTGAATTCAGTAGGTTCCCAGTAGGATTCGCATGTAATAAGCTTGTTATTCAAGATAGAGCAACGTTTTAACGAACTGAAACACTGTTTCTCTGTGAATTCAGTTAGTTCCCAGTAGCCTGCTCTTGTACGATGTGTACTTTTAAAGATTATTCAAATTTGGTGAGCCGAATCTGAGTAACATGGTGAATTCGGTTAGTTCCCAGTAGGCCGCAGTAGTAATGAGTGGACTGTTCAGGATATAGAAAAATTTTCACGAATGGAATCAAAATTTCTAGGCGAATTCAGTGAGTTCCCAATGGGACATGCTTGTATGAGTCTGCTTTTCCATATAGAGCAACATTTTGTGGAACGGAATCTAAGTATCATGGTGAATTCAGTAGGTTCCCAATAGGATTCGCATGTAATAAGCTTGTTATTCAAGATAGAGCAACGTTTTAACGAACTGAAACACTGTTTCTCTGTGAATTCAGTTAGTTCCCAGTAGCAGGTTCTTGTAATGTGTGTACTTTTAACGATTTATGAAAATTTGGTGAGCCGAATCTCAGTAACTTGGTGAATTCGGTAGGTTCCCAAGAGGCCGCAGTAGTAATAAGTGGACTGTTCGGGATATAGAAAAATTTTCACGAATGGAATCAAATTTCTAGGCGAACTCAGTGACTTCCCAGTGGGACATGCTTGTATGAGTGTGCTTTTCAATATATAGCAACATTTTAAGGAACAGAATCTAAGTATCATTGTGAATTCAGTAGGTTCCCAAAAGGATTCGCATGTAATAAGCTTGTTATTCAAGATAGAGTAACGTTTTAACGACTGAAACACTGTATTCCTGTGAATTCAGTTAGTTCCCAGTAGCAGGATCTTGTAATATGTGTACTTTTAAAGATTTATCAAAATTTGGGGAGCCGAATCTGAATAACGTGGAGAATTCGGTTAGTTCCCAATATGCCGCAGAAGTAATAAATAGACTATTCGGGATAAAGAAAAATTTTAACGAATGGAATCAAAATTTCTAGACGAATTCAGTGATTTCCCAATAGGACATGCTTGCATGAGTGTGCTTTTCAATATATAGCAACATTTTAAGGAACGGAATCTAAGTATCATGGTGAATTCAGTAGGTACCCAATAGGATTGGCATGTAATAAGCTTGTTATCAAGATAGGGCAAAGTTTTAACGAACTGAAACACTGTTTCTTTGTGAATTCTGTTAGTTCCCAGTAGCAGGCTCTTGTAATATGTGTACTTTTAAAGATTTATCAAAATTTGGTGACCAAAATCTCAGTAACTTGGTGAATTCAGTTAGTTCCCAATAGAGCGCAGTCGTAATAAGTGGACTGTTCAGGATATAGCAAATTTTCATGAATGGAATCAGAATTTCTACGTGAATTCAGTGAGCTCCCAATGGGACATGCTTGTATGAGTGCGCCTTTCTATATATAGCAACATGTTAAGGAACGGAATCTAAGTTTCATGGTGAATTCAGTAGGTTCCCAATAGGATTAGCATGTAATAAGCTTGTTATTCAAGATAGAGCAACGTTTTAACGAACTGTATCACTGTTTCTTTGTGAATTCATTTAGTTCCCAGTAGCCTGCTCTTGTAATATGTGTACTTTTAAAGATTTATCAAAATTTGGTGAGCCGAATCTGAGTAACATGGTGAATTCGGTTAGTTCCCAGTAGGCCGCAGTAGTAATGAGTGGACTGTTCGGGATATAGAAAAATTTTCACGAATGGAATCAAAATTTCTAGGCGAATTCAGTGAGTTCCCAATGGGACATGCTTGTATGAGTCTGCTTTTCAATATAGAGCAACATTTTGTGGAACGGAATCTAAGTATCATGGTGAATTCAGTAGGTTCCCAATAGGATTCGCATGTATTAAGCTTGTTATTCAAGATAGAGCAACGTTTTAACGAACTGAAACACTGTTTCTTTGTGAATTCAGTTAGTTCCCAGTAGCAGGCTCTTGTAATATGTGTACTTTTAAAGATTTATCAAAATTTGGTGAGCCGAATCTCAGTACCTTAGTGAATTCGGTTACTTCTCAAAAGGCCGCAGTAGTAATAAGTGGACTGTTCGGAATATAGAAAAATTTTCACGAATGGAATCAAAATTTCTAGGCGAACTCAGTGAGTTTCCAATGGGATATGCTTGTATGAGTGTGCTTTTCAATATATAGCAACATTTTAAGGAACGGGATCTAAGTATCATGGTGAATTCAGTAGGTTCCCAATAGAATTCGCATGTAATAAGCTTGTTATTCAAGATAGAGCAACGTTTTAACGACTGAAACACTGTATCCTTGTGAATTCAGTTAGTTCCCAGTAGCAGGCTCTTGTAATATGTGTACTTTTAAAGATTTATCAAAATTTCCTTAACCCAATCACAGAAAGACATATGTGGTATGCACTCATTGATAAGTGGCTTTTAGCCCAAATGCTTGAATTACCCTAGATCCCTAGAACAAACGAAACTCAAGACGGATGATCAATATGTGAATGCTTCACTCCTTCTTTAAATGAGGAAAAAGAATACCTTTGGCAGGGAAGGGAGAGGCAAAGATTAAAACAGAGACTGAAGGAACACCCATTCAGAACCTGCCCCACATGTGCCCCATACATATAGAGCCACCCAATTAGACAAGATGGATGAAGCAAAGAAGTGCAGACCGACAGTAGCCGGATGTAGATCGCTCCTGAGAGACACAGCCAGAATACAGCAAATACAGAGGCGAATGCCAGCAGCAAACCACTGAACTGAGAATAAGTCCCCCGTTGAAGGAATCAGAGAAAGAACTGGAAGAGCTTGAAGGGACTCGAGACCCCAAAAGTACAACAATGTCAAGTAACCAGAGCTTCCAGGGACTAAGTCAGTACCTAAATACTATACATGGACTGACCCTGGACTCTGACCCCATAGGTAGCAATGAATATCCTAGTAAGAGCACCAGTGGAAGGGGAAGCCCTGGGTCCTGCTAAGTCTGAACCCCCAGTGAACTAGACTATGGGGGGAAGGTGGCAATGGGGGGAGGGTTGGGAGGGGAACACCCATAAGGAAGGGGAGGGGGGAGGGGGATGTTTGCCCAGAAACCGGGAAAGGGAATAACACTTGAAATATATATAAGAAATACTCAAGTTAAGGAAAAAAATTTCCTGAGCTGAATCTCAATAACGTGGAGAATTCGGTTAGTGCCTAATAGGCCGCAGTAGTAATAAATAGACTATTCAGGATATAGAAAAATTTTCACGAATGGAATCAAAATTTCTAGGCGAATTCGGTGCGTTCCCAATGGGACATGCTTGTATGAGTGTGTCTTTCTATATATAGCAACATTTTAAGGAACGGAATCTAAGTATCATGGTGAATTCAATAGGTTCCCAATAGGATTCGCATGTAATAAGCTTGTTATTCAAGATAGAGCAACGTTTTAACGGAGTGAAACACTGTTTCTTTGTGAATTCAGTTAGTTCTCAGTAGCCTGCTCTTGTAATATGTGTACTTTTAAAGATTTATCAAAATTTGGTGATCCGAATCTGAGTTACATGGTGAATTCGGTTAGTTCCCAATAGGCCGCAGTAGTAATAAGTGGACTGTTCGGAATATAAAAAAATTTTCATGAATGGAATCAGAATTTCTAGACGAATTCAGTGATTTCCAAATGGGACATGCTTGTATGAGTGTGCTTTTCAATATATAGCAACATTTTAAGGAACAGAATCTAAGTATCATGGTGAATTCAGTAGGTTCCCAGTAGGATTTGCATGTAATAAGCTTTTTATTCAAGATAGAGCAACGTTTTAACGAAGTGAAACACTGTTTCTTTGTGAATACAATTTGTTCCCAGTAGCAGGCTCTTGTAATGTGTGTACTTTTAACGATTTATGAAAATTTGGTGAGCCGAATCTCAGTAACTTGGTGAATTCGGTAGGTTCCCAAGAGGCCGCAGTAGTAATAAGTGGACTGTTCGGGATATAGAAAAATTTTCACGAATGGAATCAAATTTCTAGGCGAACTCAGTGACTTCCCAGTGGGACATGCTTGTATGAGTGTGCTTTTCAATATATAGCAAAATTTTAAGGAACGGAATCTAAGTATCATGGTGAATTCAGTAGGTTCCGAATAGGATACACATGTAATAAGCTTGTTATTCAAGATAGAGCAACATTTTAACGAACTGAAACACTGTTCCTTTGTGAATTAAGTTAGTTCCCAGTAGCAGGATCTTGTAATGTGTGTACTTTTAAAGATTAATCAAAATTTGGTGAGCTGAATCTCAATAACGTGGAAAATTCGGTTAGTTCCCAATAGGCCGCAGTAGTAATAAATATTCTGTTCAGGATATACAAAAATTTTCAAGAATGGAATCAATATTTCTAGGCGAATTCAGTGAGTTCCCATGGGACACGCTTGTATGAGCGTGATTTTCAATATATAGCAACATTTTAAGGAACGGAATCTAAGTATCATGGTGAATTCATTAGGTTCCGAATAGGATACACATGTAATAAGCTTGTTATTCAAGATAGAGCAACATTTTAACGAACTGAAACACTGTTCCTTTGTGAATTAAGTTAGTTCCCAGTAGCAGGCTCTTGTAATATGTGTACTGTTAAAGATTTAACAAAATTTGGTGAGCCGAATCTCAGTAACTTAGTGAATTCGGTTAGTTCCCAATAGGCCGCAGAAGTAATAAATAGACTATTCGGGATATAGAAAAATTTTCACGAATGGAATCAAAATTTCTAGGAGAATTCAGTGAGTTCCCAATGGGACATGCTTGAATGAGTGTGCTTTTCAATACATAGCAACATTTTAAGGAACGGAATCTAAGTATCATGGTGATTCAGTAGGTTCCCAATAGGATTCGCATGTAATAAGCTTGTTTTTCAAGATAGAGCAACGTTTTAACGAACTGAAACACTGTTTCTTTGTGAATTCAGTTAGTTGCCAGTAGCAGGCTCTTGTAATAAGTGTACTTTTAAAGATTTATCAAAATTTGGTGAGCCGCATCTGAGTAACTTTGTGAATTCGGTTAGTTCCAAATAGGCGGCAGTAGTAATAAGTGGACATTTCGGAATACAGAAAAATTTTCACGAATGGAATCAGAATTTCCAGGCGAATTCAGTGAGTTCCCAATGGGACATGCTTGTATGAGTATGATTTTAAATATAAAGCAACATTTTAAGGAACGGAATCTAAGTACCATTGTGAATTCAATAGGTTCCAAATAGGATTTGCATGTAATAAGCTTGTTATTCAAGATAGAGCAACGTTTTAAAGAAGTTAAACACGGTTTCTTTGTGAATTCAGTTAGTTCCCAGTAGCAGGCTCTTGTAATGTGTGTACTTTTAAAGATTTATCAAAATTTGGTGAGCCGAATCTCAGTAGCTTGGTGAATTCTGTAGGTTCCCAAAGGGCGCAGTAGTAATAAGTGGACTGTTCGGGATATAGAAAATTTTTCACTAATGGAATCAAAATTTCTAGGTGAATTCAGTGTGTTCCCGATGGGACATGCTTGTATGAGTGTGCTTTTCAATATATAGCAGCATTTTAAGGAAGGGAATCTAAGAATCATCGTGAATTCGATAGGTTCCAAATAGGATTCGCATGTATTAAGCTTGTTATTCAAGATAGAGCAACGTTTTAACGACCTGGAACACTGTTTCTTTGTGAATTCAGTTAGTTCCCAGTAGCAGGCTCTTGTAATATGTGTACTTTTAAAGATTTATCAAAATTTGGTGAGCCAATCTCAGTAATTGGTGAATTCGGTTAGTTCCCAATACGCCGCCGTAGTAATAAGTGGACTGTTCGGGATATAGAAAAATTGTCACGAATGGAATCAAAATTTCTAGCCCAATTCAGTGAGTTCCTAATGGGACATGCTTGAATGAGTGTGCTTTCAATATATAGCAACATTTCAAGGAACGGAATCTAAGTATCATTGTGAATTCAATAGGTTCCAAAGAGGATTTGCATGTAATAAGCTTGTTATTCAAGATAGAGCAACGTTTTAACGAAGTGAAACACGGTTTCTTTGTGAATTCAGTTAGTTCCCAGTAGCAGGCTCTTGTAATGTGTGTACTTTTAAAGATTTATCAAAATTTGGTGAGCCGAATCTCAGTAATTTTGTGAATTCGGTAGGTTCCCAATACGCCGCAGTAGTAATAAGAGGACTGTTCGGGATATAGAAAAATTTTCACGAATGGAATCAAAATTTCTAGGTGAATTCATTGAGTTCCCAATGGGACATGCTTGTATGAGTGTGCTTTTCAATATATATCAACATTTTAAGGAATGGAATCTAAGTATCATGTTGAATTCAGTAGGTTCCCAATAGGATTCGCATGTAATAAGCTTGTTATTCAAGATAGAGCAACGTTTTAACGAACTGAAACACTGTTTCTTTGTGAATTCAATTAGTTCCCAGTAGCAGGATCTTGTAATATGTGTACTTTTAAAGATTTATCAAAATTTCCTGAGCCGAATCTTAGTAACTTGGTGTATTCGGTTAGTTCCCAGTAGGCCGCAGTAGTAATAAGTTGACTGTTCGGGATATAGAAAAATTTTCACGAATGGAATCAGTATTTCTAGGCGAATTCAGTGAGTTCCCAATGGGACATGCTTGCATAAGAGTGCTTATCAATATATAGCAACATTTTAAGGAACGGAATCTAAGTATCATGGTGATTCAGTAGGTTCCCAATAGGATTCGCATGAAATAAGCTTGATTTTCAAGATGGAGCAACGTTTTAACGAACTGAAACACTGTTTCTTTGTGAATTCAGTTAGTTGCCAGTAGCAGGCTCTTGTAATAAGTGTTCCTTTAAAGATTTATCAAAATTTTTTGAGCCGCATCTGAGTAACTTTGTGAATTCGGTTAGTTCCCAATAGGCGGCAGTAGTAATAAGTGGACTTTTCGGAATATAGAAAATTTTCATGAATGGAATCAGGATTTCTAGGCGAATTCAGTGAGTTCCCAATGGGACATGCTTGTATGAGTGTGCTTTTCAATATATAGCAACATTTTAAGGAACGGAATCTAAGTATCTTGGTGAATTCAGTAGGTTCCCAGTAGGATTCGCATGTATTATACATGTTATTCAAGACAGAGCAATGTTTTAACGAACTGAAACACTGTTTCTTTGTGAATTCCATTAGTTCCCAGTAGCAGGCTCTTGTAATGAGTGTACTTTTAAAGATTAATTAAAATTTGGTGATCCGAATCTCAGTAATTGTTGAATTTGGTTAGTTCCCAATAGGCCGCAGTAGTAATAAGTGGACTGTTCGGGATATAGAAAAATTTTCACGAATGGAATCAAAATTTCTAGGCGAATTCAGTGAGTTCCCAATGGGACATGCTTGTATGAGTGTGATTTTAAATATAAAGCAACATTTTAAGGAACGGAATCTAAGTACCATTGTGAATTCAATAGGTTCCAAATAGGATTTTAATGTAATAAGCTTGTTATTCAAGATAGAGCAACGTTTTAACGAAGTTAAACACTGTTTCTTTGTGAATTCAGTTAGTTCCCAGTAGCAGGCTCTTGTAATGTGTGTACTTTTAAAGATTTATCAAAATTTGGTGAGCCGAATCTCAGTAGCTTGGTGAATTCGGTAGGTTCCCAATAGTCCGCAGTAGTAGTAAGTGGACTGTTCGGGATATAGAAAATTTTTCACTAATGGAATCAAAATTTCTACGTGAATTCAGTGAGTTCCCAATGGGTCATGCTTGTATGAGTATGCTTTTCAATATATAGCAACATTTTAAGGAAGGGAATCTAATTATCATCGTGAATACGATAGGTTCCAAATAGGATTCACACGTATTAAGCTTGTTATTCAAGATAGAGCAACGTTTTAACGAACTGAAACACTGTTTCTTTGTGAATTCAGTTAGTTCCCAGTAGCAGGCTATTGTAATATGTGTACTCTTAAAGATTTATCAAAATTTGGTGAGCCAATCTCAGTAATTGATGAATTCGGTTAGTTCCCAATACGCCGCCGTAGTAATAAGTGGACTGTTCGGGATATAGAAAAATTGTCACGAATGGAATCAAAATTTCTAGCCCAATTCTGTTAGTTCCAAATGGGACATGCTTGAATGAGTGTGCTTTTCAATATATAGCAACATTTTAAGGAACGGAATCTAAGTATCATTGTGAATTCAATAGGTTCCAAACAGGATTTTCATGTAATAAGCTTGTTATTCAAGATAGAGGAAGGTTTTAACGAAGTGAAACACGGATTCTTTGTGAATTCAGTTAGTTCCCAGTAGCAGGCTCTTTTAATGTGTGTACTTTTAAAGATTTATCAAAATTTGGTGAGCCGAATCTCAGTAACTTGGTGAATTCGGTAGGTTCCCAATAGGCCGCAGAAGTAATAAGTGGACTGTTCGGGATATAGAAAAATTTTCACGAATGGAATCAAAATTTCTAAGCGAATTCAGTGAGTTCACTATGGGACATGTTTGTATGAGTGTGCTTTTCAATATATAGCAACATTTTAATGAAGGGAATCTAAGTATCATCGTGAATTCGATAGGTTCCAAATAGGATTCGCATGTATTAAGCTTGTTATTCAAGATAGAGCAACGTTTTAACGAACTAAGACAGTGTTTCTTTGTGAATTCAGTTAGTTCCCAGTAGCAGGCTCTTGTAATATGTGTACTTTTAAAGATTTATCAAAATTTCCTGAGCCGAATCTGGGTAACTTGGTGTATTCGGTTTGTTCCCAGTAGGCCGCAGTAGAAATAAGTGGACTGTTCGGGATATAGAAAAATTTTCACGAATGGAATCAGTATTTCTAGACGAATTCAGTGAGTTCCCAATGGGACATGCTTGTATGAGTCTGCTTTTCAATATAGAGCAACATTTTCAGGAACGGAATCTAAGTATCATTGTGAATTCAGTAGGTACCCAATAGGATTCACATGAAATAAGCTTGTTGTCAATAATGAGCAACGTTTTAACGAACTGAAACACGATTTCTTTGTGAATTCAATTAGTTCCCAGTAGCAGGCTCTTGTAATATGTGTACTTTTAAAGATTTATCAAAATTTGGCGACCCAAATCTCAGTAACTTGGTGAATTCAGTTAGTTCCCAATAGACCGCAGTAGTAATAAGTGGACTGTTCAGGGTATAGAAAAATTGTCACGAATGGAATCAAAATTTCTAGGCGAATTCAGTGAGTTCCCAATGGGACATGCTTGTATGAGTTTGCTTTTCAATATATAGCAACATTTTAAGGAACGGAATCTAAGTATGATGTTGAATTCAGTAGGTTCCCAATAGGATCCGCATGTAATAAGCTTGTTATTCAAGATAGAGCAACGTTTTAACGACTGAAACACTGTATCCTTGTGAATTCAGTTAGTTCCCAGTAGCAGGCTCTTGTAATATGTGTACTTTTAAAGAGTTATCAAAATTGTTGAGCCGAATCTGAATAACGTTGAGAATTCGGTTAGTTCCCAATAGGCCGCAGAAGTAATAAATAGACTATTCGGGATATAGAAAAATTTTCATGAATGGAATCAGTATTTCTAGGCGAATTCAGTGAGTTCCCAATGGGACATGCTTGCATAAGAGTGCTTTTCAATATATAGCAACATTTTAAGGAACAGAATCTAAGTATCATGGTGATTCAGTAGGTTCCCAATAGGATTCGCATGTAATAAGCTTGTGTTTCAAGATAGAGCAACGTTTTAACGAACTGAAACACTGTTTCTTTGTGAATTCAGTTAGTTGCCAGTAGCAGGCTCTTGTAATATGTGTACTTTTAAAAATTTATCAAAATTTGGTGAGCCGCATCTGAGTAACTTTGTGAATTCGGTTAGTTCCCAATAGGCGGCAGTAGTAATAAGTGGACTTTTCAGAATGTAGAAAATTTTCATGAATGGAATCAGAATTTCTAGGCGAATTCTGTGAGTTCCCAATGGGACATGCTTGTATGCGTGTGCTTTTCAATATATAGCAACATTTTAAGGAACGGAATCTAAGTATCTTGGTGAATTCAGTAGGTTCCCAGTAGGATTTGCATGAATTATACTTGTTATTCAAGATAGAGCAATGTTTTAACGAACTGAAACACTGTTTCTTTCTGAATTCCGTTAGTTCCCAGTAGCAGGCTCTTGTAATAAGTGTACTTTTAAAGATTAATCAAAATTTGGTGATCCGAATCTCAGTAATTGTTGAATTTGGTTAGTTCCCAATAGGCCGCAGTAGTAATAAGTGGACTGTTCGGGATATAGAAAATTTTCATGAATGGAATCAGGATTTCTAGGCGAATTCAGTGAGTTCCCAATGGGACATGCTTGTATGAGTGTGCTTTTCAATATATAGCAACATTTTAAGGAACGGAATCTAAGTATCTTGGTGAATTCAGTAGGTTCCCAGTAGGATTCGCATGTATTATACATGTTATTCAAGACAGAGCAATGTTTTAACGAACTGAAACACTGTTTCTTTGTGAATTCAGTTAGTTCCCAGTAGCAGGCTCTTGTAATGTGTGTACTTTTAAAGATTTATCAAAATTTGGTGAGCCGAATCTCAGTAGCTTGGTGAATTCGGTAGGTTCCCAATAGTCCGCAGTAGTAGTAAGTGGACTGTTCGGGATATAGAAAATTTTTCACTAATGGAATCAAAATTTCTACGTGAATTCAGTGAGTTCCCAATGGGTCATGCTTGTATGAGTATGCTTTTCAATATATAGCAACATTTTAAGGAAGGGAATCTAATTATCATCGTGAATACGATAGGTTCCAAATAGGATTCACACGTATTAAGCTTGTTATTCAAGATAGAGCAACGTTTTAACGAACTGAAACACTGTTTCTTTGTGAATTCAGTTAGTTCCCAGTAGCAGGCTATTGTAATATGTGTACTCTTAAAGATTTATCAAAATTTGGTGAGCCAATCTCAGTAATTGATGAATTCGGTTAGTTCCCAATACGCCGCCGTAGTAATAAGTGGACTGTTCGGGATATAGAAAAATTGTCACGAATGGAATCAAAATATCTAGCCCAATTCTGTTAGTTCCAAATGGGACATGCTTGAATGAGTGTGCTTTTCAATATATAGCAACATTTTAAGGAACGGAATCTAAGTATCATTGTGAATTCAATAGGTTCCAAACAGGATTTTCATGTAATAAGCTTGTTATTCAAGATAGAGGAAGGTTTTAACGAAGTGAAACACGGATTCTTTGTGAATTCAGTTAGTTCCCAGTAGCAGGCTCTTTTAATGTGTGTACTTTTAAAGATTTATCAAAATTTGGTGAGCCGAATCTCAGTAGCTTGGTGAATTCGGTAGGTTCCCAATAGGCCGCAGTAGAAATACGTGGACTGTTCGGGATATAGAAAATTTTTCACTAATGGAATCAAAATTTCTACGTCAATTCAGTGAGTTCCCAATGGGACATGCTTGTATGAGTGTGCTTTTCAATATATAGCAATATTTTAAGGAAGGGAATCTAAGTATCATCGTGAATACGATAGGTTCCAAATAGGATTCGTATGTATTAAGCTTGTTATTCAAGATAGAGCAACGTTTTAACGAACTGAAACACTGTTTCTTTGTGAATTCAGTTAGTTCCCAGTAGCATGCTATTGTAATATGTGTACTCTTAAAGATTTATCAAAATTTGTTGAGCCAATCTCAGTAATTGGTGAATTCGGTTAGTTCCCAATACGCCGCTGTAGTAATAAGTTGACTGTTCGGGATATAGAAAAATTGTCACGAATGGAATCAAAATTACTAGCCCAATTCAGTGAGTTCCAAATGGGACATGCTTGAATGAGTGTGCTTTTCAACATATAGCAACATTTTAAGGAACGGAATCTAAGTATCATTGTGAATTCAATAGGTTCCAAACAGGATTTGCATGTAATAAGCTTGTTATTCAAGATAGAGCAACGTTTTAACGAAGTGAAACACGGATTCTTTGTGAATTCAGTTAGTTCCCAGTAGCAGGCTCTTTTATTGTGTGTACTTTTAAAGATTTATCAAAATTTGGTGAGCCGAATCTCAGTAACTTGGTGAATTCGGTAGGTTCCCAATAGGCCGCAGTAGTAATAAGTGGACTGTTCGGAATATAGAAAAATTTTCACGAATGGAATCAGAATTTCTAGACGAATTCAGTGGGTTCCCAATGGGACATGCTTGTATGAGTGTGATTTTTCTATATATAGCAACATTTTAAGAAACGGAATCTAAGTATCATGGTGAATTCAGTAGGTTCCCAATAGGATTCGCATGTACTAAGCTTGTTATTCAAGATAGAGCAACGTTTTAACGAACTGAAACACTCTTTCTTTGTGAATTCAGTTAGTTCCCAGTAGCAGGCTCTTGTAATATGTGTACTTTTAAAGATTTATCAAAATTTGGTGAGCCGAATCTCAGTAACTTAGTGAATTCGGTTACTTCCCAATAGGCCGCAGTAGTAATAAGTGGACTGTTCGGAATATAGAAAAATTTTCACGAATGGAATCAAAATTTCTAGGCGAATTAAGTGAGTTCCCAATGGGACATACTTGTATGAGTGTGCTTTTCAATATATAGCAACATTTTAAGGAACGGAATCTAAGTATCATGGTGAATTCAGTTGTTCCCAATAGGATTCGCATGTAATAAGCTTGTTATTAAAGATAGAGCAACGTTTTAACGACTCAAACACTGTATCCTTGTGAATTCAGTTAGTTCCCCGTAGCAGGATCTTGTAATATGTGTACTTTAAAAGATTTATCAAAATTTCCTTAACCCAGTCACAGAAAGACATACATGGTATGCACTCATTGATAAGTGGCTTTTAGCCCAAATGCTTGAATTATCCTAGATCCCTAGTACAAACGAAACTCAAGACGGATGATCAAAATGTGAATGCTTCACTCCTTCTTTAAATGAGGAAAAAGAATACCCTTGGCAGGGAAGGGAGAGGCAAAGATTAAAACAGAGACTGAAAGAACACCCATTCAGAACCTGCCCCACATGTGACCCATACATATACAGCCACCCAATTAGACAAGATGGATGAAGCAATGAAGTGCAGACCTACAGGAGCCGGATGTAGATCGCTCCTGAGAGACACAGCCAGAATACAGCAAATACAGAGGCGAATGCCAGCAGCAAACCACTGAACTGAGAATAAGTCCCCCGTTGAAGGAATCAGAGAAAGAACTGAAAGAGCTTGAAGGGGCTCGAGACCCCAAAAGTACAACAATGTCAAGCAACCAGAGCTTCCAGGGACTAAGTCAGCACCTAAATAGTATACATGGACTGACCCTGGACTCTGACCGCATAGGTAGCAATGAATATCCTAGTAAGAGCACCAGTGGAAGGGGAAGCCCTGGGTCCTGCTAAGTCTGAACCCCCAGTGAACTAGACTATGGGGGGAGGGCAGCAATGGGCGGAGGGTTGTGAGGGGAACACCCATAAGGAAGGGGAGGGCGGAGGGGGATGTTTGCGCAGAAACCGGGAAAGGGAATAACACTTGAAATATATATAAGAAATACTCAAGTTAAGGAAAAAAAAATTTCCTGAGCCGAATCTCAATAACGCGGAGAATTCGGTTAGTGCACAATAGGCCGCAGTAGTAATAAATAGACTTTTCGGGATATAGAAAAATTTTCACGAATGGAATCAAAATTTCTAGGCGAATTCAGAGCGTTCCCAATGGGACATGCTTGTATGAGTGTTCTTTTCAATATATAGCAACATTTTAAGGAACGGAATCTAAGTATCATGGTGAATTCAGTAGGTTCCCATTAGGATTCGCATGTAATAAGCTTGTTATTCAAGATAGAGCAATGTTTTAACGAATTGAAACACTGTTTCTTTGTGAATTCCGTTAGTTCCCAGACCAGGCTCTTGTAATATGTGTACTTTTAAAGACTTAACAAAATTGGTGAGACGATCTCAGTAACTTAGTGAATTCGGTTAGTTCCCAATAGGCCACAGTAGTAATAAGAAGACTGTTCGGGAGATAGAAAAATTTTCACGAATGGAATCAAAATTTCTAGGGGAATTCAGTGAGTTCCCAATGGGACATGCTTGTATGAGTGTGCTTTTCAATATATAGCAACATTTTAAGGAACGGAATCTAAGTATCATGGTGAATTCAGTAGGTTCCCAATAGGATTCGCATGTAATAAGCTTGTTATTCAAGATAGAGCAACGATTTAAGGAACTGAAACACTGTTTCTTTGTGAATTCAGTTAGTTCCCAGTAGCAGGCTCTTGTAATATGTGTACTTTTAAAGATTTATCAAAATTTGGTGAGCCAAATCTCAGTAACTTGGTGAATTCGGTTAGTTCCCAATAGGCCGCAGTAGTAATAAGTGGACTGTTCGGGATATAGAAAAATTTTCACGAATGGAATCAAAATTTCTAAGCGAATCAGTGAGTTCCCAATTGGACATGCTTGTATGAGTGTGCTTTTCAATATATAGCAACATTTAAGGAACGGAATCTAAGTATCATGGTGAACTCAGTAGGTTCCCAATAGGATTCGCATGTAATAATCTTGTTATTCAAGATAGAGCAACGTTTTAACGAACTGAAACACTGTTTCTTTGTGTATTCATTTAGTTCCCAGAGCAGGCTCTTTTAATTGTGTGCTTTTAAAGATTTATCAAAATTTTTTGAGCCGAATCACAGTAGCTTTGTGAATTGGATTAGTTCCAATAGGGGGCAGTAGTAATAAGTGGACTGTTCGGGATCTAGAAAATATTTCACGAATGGAATCAAAATTTTTAAGCGAAATCAGTGAGTTCCCAATGGGACATGCTTGTATGAGTGTGCTTTTCAATATATAGCAACATTTTAAGGAACAGAATCTAAGTATCATGGTGAATTCAGTAGATTCTCAATAGGATTCGCATGTAATAAGCTTGTTATTCAAGATAGAGCAATGTTTTAAAAAACTGAAACACTGTTTCTTTGTGAATTCAGTTAGTTCCTAGTAGCAGGCTCTTGTAATATGTGTACATTTGAAGATTTATCAAAATTTGGTGAGCCGAATCTCAGGAACTTTGTGAATATGGTTAGTTCCCAATAGGCCGCAGTAGTAATAAGTGGACTCTTCGGGATATAGAAAAAATTTCAAGAATGGAATCAAAATTTCTAGGGGAATTCAATGAGTTCCCAATGGGACATGATTGTATGAGTGAGCTTTTCAATATATAGCAACATTTAGGAACAGAATCTAAGTATCATGGTGAATTCAGTAGGTTCCCAATAGGATTCGCATGTAATAAGCTTCTTGTTCAAGATAGAGCAAAGTTTTAACGAACTAAACCCTGTTTCTTTGTGAATTCAGTGAGTTCCCAGTAGCAGGCTCTTTTGATATGTGTACTTTTAAAGATTTATCAAAATTTGGGGAGCCGAATCTCAGTAAATTTGTGAATTCGGTTAGTTCCCAATAGGCCGCAGTAGTAATAAGTGGAGTGTTCGGGTATTGAAAAATTTAGACGAATGGAATCAAAATTTCTAGGCGAATTCGGTGCGTTCCCAATGGGACATGATTGTATGAGTGAGATTTTCAATATATAGCAACATTTTAGGAACGGAATTTAAGTATCATCGTGAATTCAGTAGGTTCGCAATAGGATTCGCATGTAATAAGCTTGTTATTCAAGATAGAGCAACGTTTTAACGAACTGAAACACTGTTTCTTTGTGAATTCAGTGAGTTCCCAGTAGCAGGCTCTTGTAATATGTGGACTTTTAAAGATTTATCAAAATTTTGTGAGCCGAATCTGAGTAACTTGTTGAATTCGGTTAGTTCCCAATAGGCCGCTGTAGTAATAAGTGGACTGTTCGGGATATAGAAAAATTTTCACGAATGGAATAAAAATTTCTAGGCAAAGACAGTGAGTTTCCAATGTGACATGCTTGTATGAGTGTGCTTTTCAATATATAGCAACATTTTAAGGAACGGAATCTAAATATCATGGTGAATTCAGTAGGTTTCAATATGATTCGCATGTAATAATCTTGTTATTCAAGAATGAGCAACGTTTTAATGAACTGAAACACTGTTTCTTTGTGAATTCAGTTAGTTCCCAGTAGCAGGCTCTTGTAATATGTGTACTTTTAAAGATTTATCAAAATTTGGTGAGCCGAATCTCAGTAACTTGGTGAATTCGGTTAGTTCCAATAGGCCGCAGTAGTAATAACTGTACACCTCGGGATATAGAAAAATTTTCACTAATGGAATCAAAATTTCTTGGGGAATTCAGTGAGTTCCCAATGGGACATGCTTGTATGAGTGTGCTTTTCAATATATAGCAACATTTTAAGGAACAGAATCTAAGTGTCATGGTGAATTCAGTAGGTCCCCATAGGATTCGCATGTAATAAGCTTCTTAATCAAGATAGAGCAACGTTCTAACGAACTGAAACACTATTCCATGTGAATTCAATTAGTTCCCAGGTAGCAAGCACCAGTAATGGGTGTACTTTTAAAGATTTATCAAAATTTGTTGAGCCGAATCTCAGTAACTTGGTGGTTTCGGTTAGTTCCCAATAGGCCGCAGTTGTAATAAGTGGACTGTTCGGGATATAGAAAAATTTTCACGAATGGAAAAAAAATTTCTAGGCAAAGTCAGTGAGTTTCCAATGGGATATGCTTGTATGAGTGTGCTTTTCAATATATAGCAACATTTTAAGGAACGGAATCTAAGTAACATGGTGAATTCAGTAGGTCCCCAATAGGATTCGCATGTAATAAGCTTGTTATTCAAGATAGAGCAACGATTTAACGAACAGAAACACTGTTTCTTTGTGAATTCAGTTAGTTCCCAGTAGCAAGCTCTTGTAATATGTGTACTTTTAAAGATTTATCAAAATTTGGTGAGCCGAATCTCAGTAACTTGGTGAATTCGGTTAGTTCCCAATAGGCCGGAGTAGTAATAAGTGGACTGTTCGGGATATAGAAAAATTTTCACGAATGGAATCAAAATTTCTAAGCTAATCAGTGAGTTCCCAATGGGACATGCTTGTATGAGTGTGCTTTTCAATATAAGCAACATTTAAGGAACGGAATCTAACTATCATGGTGAACTTGTAGGTTCCCAATAGGATTCGCATGTAATAAGCTTGTTATTCAAGATAGAGCAACGTTTTAACGAACTGAAACACTGTTTCTTTGTGAATTCAGTTATTTCCCAGTACCAGGCTCATTTAATATGTGTACTTTTAAAGATTTATCAAAATTTGTTGAGTCGAATCACAGTAGCTTGGTGAATTCGATTAGTACCAATAGGGGGCAGTAGTAATAAGTGGACTTTTCGGATTATAGAAAATTTTTCACGAATGGAATCAAAATTTCTAGGCGAATTCAGTGAGTTCCCAATGGGACATGCTTCTATGAGTGTGCATTTCAATATATAGCAACATTTTAGGAACACAATCTAAGTATCATGGTGAATTCACTAGGTTCCCAATAGGATTCGCATGTAATAAGCTTGTTGTTCAAGATATAGCAACGTTTTAACGAACTGAAACACTGTTCCTTTGTGAATTCAGTTAGTTCCCAGGAGCAGGGTCTTTTAATATGTGTACTTTTAAAGATTTATCAAAATTTAGTGAGCCGAATCTCAGTAACTTGGTGAATTCGGTTAGTTCCCAAAAGGCCACAGTAGTAATAAGTGGAGTGTTAGGGATATAGAAAAATTTTCACGAATGGAATCAAAATTTCTATGCGATTTCAGTCAGTTCCCAATGGGACGTCCTTGTATGAGAGTGCTTTTCAATATATAGCAACTTTTTACTGAGCGGAATCTAAATATCATGGTGAATTCAGTAGGTTCCCAATAGGATTCGCATGAAATAAGCTTGTTATTAAAGGTGAGCAACGTATTAACGATCTGAAACACTGTTTCTTTGTGAATTCAGTTAGTTCCCAGTAGCAGGCTCTTGTAATATGTGCACTTTTAAAGATTTATCAAAATTTGGTGAGCCGAATCTCAGTAACGTGGTGAATTCAGTTAGTTCCCAATAGGCCGCCGTAGTAATAAGTGGACTGTTCGGGATATAGAAAATTTTTCACGAATGGAATAAAAATTTCTATGCGAATTCAGTGAGTTCCCAATGGGACATGCTTCTATGAGTGTGATTTTCAATATAGAGCAACATTTTAAGAAACGGAATCTAAGTATCACGTGAATTCAATAGTTTCCCAAAAGGATTCGCATGTAATAAGCTTGTTATTCAAGATAGGGCAACGTTTTAACGAACTGAAACACTGTTTCTTTGTGAATTCAGTTAGTTCCCATTAGCAGGCTCTTGTAATATGTGTACTTTTAGAGATTTATCAAAATTTGGAGAGCCAAATCTCAGTAACTTTGTGAATTCACTTAGCTCCCAATAGGCCGCAGTAGTAATAAGTGGACTATTGGGGATATAGAAAAATTTTCCCGAATGGAATCAAAATTTCTCGGCGAATTCTGTGAGTTCCCAATGGGACATGCCTGTATGAGTGTGCTTTTCAATATATAGCAACATTTTAAGGAACGGAATCTAAGTATCATGTTGAATTCAGTAGGTTCCCAATAGGATTCGCATGTAATAAGCTTGTTATTAAAGATAAAGCAACGTTTTAACGAACTGAAACACTGTTTCTTTGTGAATTCTGTTAGTTCCCAGTAGTAGGCTCTTGTAATATGTGTACTTTTAAGGTTTATCAAAACTTGGTGAGCCGAATCTCAGTAACATTGTGAATTCAGTTAGTTCCCAATACTCCGCAGTAGTAATAAGTGGACTGTTAGGGATATAGAAAAATTTTCAGGAATGGAATCAAAATTTCTAGGCGAATTCTGTGAGTTCCCAATGGGACATGCTTGTATGAGTGTGCTTTTCAACATATAGCAACATTTTACGGAGCGGAATCTAAGTATCATGGTGAATTCAGTAGGTTCCCAATAGGATACGCATGTAATAAGTTGTTATTAAAGGTGAGCAACGTATTAACGAACTGAAACACTGTTTCTTTGTTCATTCAGTTACTTCCCATAGCAGGCTCTTGTAATATGTGTACTTTTAAAGATTTATCAAAATTTGGGGATCCCAGTCTGAGTAACTTGGTGAATTCAGTTAGTTCCCAATAGGCCGCAGTAATAATTAGTGGACTGTTCGGTTATAGAAAATTTTTCACGAATGGAATAAAAATTTCTAGGCGAATTCAGTGAGTTCCCAATGGGACATGCCTGTATGAGTGTGCTTTTCAATATATAGCAACAGTTTAATGAACGGAATCTAAGTATCATGGTTAATTCAGTAGATCTCCAACAGGATTCGCATATAATACGCTTGTTATTCAAGATAGAGCAAAGTTTTAACGAACTGAAACACTGTTTCTTTGTGAATTCAGTTAGTTTCCGGTAGCAGGCTCTTGTAATATGTATACTTTTAAAGATTTATCAAAATTTGTTGAGCCGAATCTCACTAACTTGGTGAATACAGTTTCTTCCCAATAGGGCTCAGTAGTAATAAGTGGACTGTTGGGGATATAGAAAAATTTGTAAATGTAATCAAAATTTCTAGGCCAATTTTGTGACTTCCCAATGGGACATGCTTGTATGCGTGTGCATTTCAATATATAGCAACATTTTAAGGAACTGATTCTAAATATCATCGTGAATTCAGTAGGTTCCCAGTAGGATTTGCATGTTATGCTTGTCATTCAAGATAGAGCAATGTTTTAACGAACTGAAACACTGTTTCTTTTTGAATTCAGTTAGTTCCCAGTAGCAGGCTCTTGTAATTGTGTGCTTTTAAAGATTTATCAAAATTTGGTGATCTGAATCTCAGTAAGTGGGTGAATTCAGTCAGTTCCCAATGGGACATGCTTGTATGAGTGTGCTTTTCAATATATAGCAACATTTTAAGTAACAGAATCTAAGTATCATGGTGAATTCAGTAGATCTCCAATAGGATTCGCATGTTATAAGCTTGTTATTCAAGATAGAGCAACGTTTTAACGAACTGAAACACTTTTTCCTTGTGAATTCAGTTAGTTCCCAGTAGCAGTCTCTTGTAATATGCATATTTTTAAAGATTTATCAAAATTTGTTGAGCCGAATCTCAGATATCTGGTGAATTCAGTTCTTCCAAATAGGGCTCAGTAGTAATAAGTGGACTGTTCGGGATAGAGAATAATTTTCAGGAATGGAATCAAAATTTCTAGGCAAATTCAGTGAGTTCCCAATGGGACATGCTTGTATGAGTGTGCTATTCAATATATAGCAACATTTTAAGGAACGGATTCTAAGTATCATGGTGAATTCAGTAGGTTCCCAATAGTATTCGCATGTAATAAGCATTTTATTCAAGATAGAGCAAAGTTTTAAGAACTGAAACACTGTTATTTTGTGAATTCATGTAGTTCCCAGTAGCAGGCTCTTGTAATATGTGTACTTTTAAAGATTTATCAAAATTTGGTGAGCCGAATCTCAGTAACTTTGTGAATTCACTTAGTTACCAATGGGCCGCAGTAGTAATAAGTGGACTCTTCGGGATATAGAAAAATTTTCACGAATGGAATCAATATTTCTAGGCGAATTTTGTGACTTCCCAATGGGACATGCTTGTATGAGTGTGCTTTTCAATATATAGCAACATTTTAAGGAACGGATTCTAAGTATCATGGTGAATTCAGTAGGTTCCCAATAGGATTCACATGTAATAAGCTTGGTATTCAAGATAGAGCAACGTTTTAACGAACTGAAACACTGTTTCTTTGTGAATTCAGTTAATTCCCAGTAGCAGGCTCTTGTAATTGTGTGCTTTTAAAGGTTGATCAAAATTTGGTGAGCCGAATGTCAGGAAATTGGTGAATTCACTTAGTTACCAATAGGCCGCAGTAGTAAAAAGTAGACACTTCGGGATGTAGAAAAATTTTCACGAATGGAATCAAGTTTTCTAGGCTAATTCAGTGAGTTCCCAATGGGACATGCTTGTATGAGTGTGCTTTTCAATATATAGCAACATTTTAAGGAACGGATTCTAAGTATCATGGTGAATTCAGTAGGTTCCCACTAGGATTCGCATGTAATAAGATTGTTATTCAAGATAGAGCAAAGTTTTAACAAACTGAAACACTGTTTCTTTGTGAACTCAGTTAGTTCCCAGTAGCAGGCTCTTGTAATATGTGTACATTAAAGAATTATCAAAATGTGGTGAGCCTAATCTCAGGAACTTTGTGAATTCACTTAGTTACCAATAGGCCACAGTAGTAATAAGTGGACTCTTCGGGATATAGAAAAATATTCACGAATGGAATGAAAATTTCTAGGCGAATTCAGTGAGTTCCCAATGGGACATGCCTGTATGAGTGTGTTTTTCAATATATAGCAACTGTTTAACCAACGGAATCTAAGTTTCATGGTGAATTCAGTAGGTTCCCAATAGGATTCGCATATAATAAGCTTGTTATTCAAGATAGAGCAACGTTTTAACGAACTGAAGCACTGTTTCTTTCGGAATTCAGTTAGTTCCCAGTAGCAGTCTCTTGTAATATGTATACTTTTTAATATTTATCAAAATTTGTTGAGCCGAATCTCAGATACTTGGTGAATTCAGTTTCTTCCGCATAGGGCTCAGTACTAATAAGTGGACGGTTAGGGTTAGGGTTAGGGTTAGGGTTAGGGTTAGGGTTAGGGTTAGGGTTAGGGTTAGGGTTAGGGTTAGGGTTAGGGTTAGGGTTAGGGTTAGGGTTAGGGGTTAGGGTTAGGGTTAGGGTTAGGGTTAGGGTTAGGGTTAGGGTTAGGGTTAGGGTTAGGGTTAGGGTTAGGGTTAGGGTTAGGGTTAGGGTTAGGGTTAGGGTTAGGGTTAGGGTTTGGGTTAGGGTTAGGGTTAGGGTTAGGGTTAGGGTTAGGGTTAGGGTTAGGGTTAGGGTTAGGGTTAGGGTTAGGGTTGTTAGGGTTAGGGTTAGGGTTAGGGTTAGGGTTAGGGTTAGGGTTAGGGTTAGGGTTAGGGTTGTTAGGGTTAGGGTTAGGGTTAGGGTTAGGGTTAGGGTTAGGGTTAGGGTTAGGGTTAGGGTTAGGGTTAGGGTTAGGGTTAGGGTTAGGGTTAGGGTTAGGGTTAGGGTTAGGGTTAGGGTTAGGGTTAGGGTTAGGGTTAGGGTTAGGGTTAGGGTTAGGGTTAGGGTTAGGGTTAGGGTTAGGGTTAGGGTTAGGGTTAGGGTTAGGGTTAGGGTTAGGGTTAGGGTTAGGGTTAGGGTTAGGGTTAGGGTTAGGGTTAGGGTTAGGGTTAGGGTTAGGGTTAGGGTTAGGGTTAGGGTTAGGGTTAGGGTTAGGGTTAGGGTTAGGGTTAGGGTTAGGGTTAGGGTTAGGGTTAGGGTTAGGGTTAGGGTTAGGGTTAGGGTTAGGGTTAGGGTTAGGGTTAGGGTTAGGGTTAGGGTTAGGGTTAGGGTTAGGGTTAGGGTTAGGGTTAGGGTTAGGGTTAGGGTTAGGGTTAGGGTTAGGGTTAGGGTTAGGGTTAGGGTTAGGGTTAGGGTTAGGGTTAGGGTTAGGGTTAGGGTTAGGGTTAGGGTTAGGGTTAGGGTTAGGGTTAGGGTTAGGGTTAGGGTTAGGGTTAGGGTTAGGGTTAGGGTTAGGGTTAGGGTTAGGGTTAGGGTTAGGGTTAGGGTTAGGGTTAGGGTTAGGGTTAGGGTTAGGGTTAGGGTTAGGGTTAGGGTTAGGGTTAGGGTTAGGGTTAGGGTTAGGGTTAGGGTTAGGGTTAGGGTTAGGGTTAGGGTTAGGGTTAGGGTTAGGGTTAGGGTTAGGGTTAGGGTTAGGGTTAGGGTTAGGGTTAGGGTTAGGGTTAGGGTTAGGGTTAGGGTTAGGGTTAGGGTTAGGGTTAGGGTTAGGGTTAGGGTTAGGGTTAGGGTTAGGGTTAGGGTTAGGGTTAGGGTTAGGGTTAGGGTTAGGGTTAGGGTTAGGGTTAGGGTTAGGGTTAGGGTTAGGGTTAGGGTTAGGGTTAGGGTTAGGGTTAGGGTTAGGGTTAGGGTTAGGGTTAGGGTTAGGGTTAGGGTTAGGGTTAGGGTTAGGGTTAGGGTTAGGGTTAGGGTTAGGGTTAGGGTTAGGGTTAGGGTTAGGGTTAGGGTTAGGGTTAGGGTTAGGGTTAGGGTTAGGGTTAGGGTTAGGGTTAGGGTTAGGGTTAGGGTTAGGGTTAGGGTTAGGGTTAGGGTTAGGGTTAGGGTTAGGGTTAGGGTTAGGGTTAGGGTTAGGGTTAGGGTTAGGGTTAGGGTTAGGGTTAGGGTTAGGGTTAGGGTTAGGGTTAGGGTTAGGGTTAGGGTTAGGGTTAGGGTTAGGGTTAGGGTTAGGGTTAGGGTTAGGGTTAGGGTTAGGGTTAGGGTTAGGGTTAGGGTTAGGGTTAGGGTTAGGGTTAGGGTTAGGGTTAGGGTTAGGGTTAGGGTTAGGGTTAGGGTTAGGGTTAGGGTTAGGGTTAGGGTTAGGGTTAGGGTTAGGGTTAGGGTTAGGGTTAGGGTTAGGGTTAGGGTTAGGGTTAGGGTTAGGGTTAGGGTTAGGGTTAGGGTTAGGGTTAGGGTTAGGGTTAGGGTTAGGGTTAGGGTTAGGGTTAGGGTTAGGGTTAGGGTTAGGGTTAGGGTTAGGGTTAGGGTTAGGGTTAGGGTTAGGGTTAGGGTTAGGGTTAGGGTTAGGGTTAGGGTTAGGGTTAGGGTTAGGGTTAGGGTTAGGGTTAGGGTTAGGGTTAGGGTTAGGGTTAGGGTTAGGGTTAGGGTTAGGGTTAGGGTTAGGGTTAGGGTTAGGGTTAGGGTTAGGGTTAGGGTTAGGGTTAGGGTTAGGGTTAGGGTTAGGGTTAGGGTTAGGGTTAGGGTTAGGGTTAGGGTTAGGGTTTAGGGTTAGGGTTAGGGTTAGGGTTAGGGTTAGGGTTAGGGTTAGGGTTAGGGTTAGGGTTAGGGTTAGGGTTAGGGTTAGGGTTAGGGTTAGGGTTTAGGGTTAGGGTTAGGGTTAGGGTTAGGGTTAGGGTTAGGGTTAGGGTTAGGGTTAGGGTTAGGGTTAGGGTTAGGGTTAGGGTTAGGGTTAGGGTTAGGGTTAGGGTTAGGGTTAGGGTTAGGGTTAGGGTTAGGGTTAGGGTTAGGGTTAGGGTTAGGGTTAGGGTTAGGGTTAGGGTTAGGGTTAGGGTTAGGGTTAGGGTTAGGGTTAGGGTTAGGGTTAGGGTTAGGGTTAGGGTTAGGGTTAGGGTTAGGGTTAGGGTTAGGGTTAGGGTTAGGGTTAGGGTTAGGGTTAGGGTTAGGGTTAGGGTTAGGGTTAGGGTTAGGGTTAGGGTTAGGGTTAGGGTTAGGGTTAGGGTTAGGGTTAGGGTTAGGGTTAGGGTTAGGGTTAGGGTTAGGGTTAGGGTTAGGGTTAGGGTTAGGGTTAGGGTTAGGGTTAGGGTTAGGGTTAGGGTTAGGGTTAGGGTTAGGGTTAGGGTTAGGGTTAGGGTTAGGGTTAGGGTTAGGGTTAGGGTTAGGGTTAGGGTTAGGGTTAGGGTTAGGGTTAGGGTTAGGGTTAGGGTTAGGGTTAGGGTTAGGGTTAGGGTTAGGGTTAGGGTTAGGGTTAGGGTTAGGGTTAGGGTTAGGGTTAGGGTTAGGGTTAGGGTTAGGGTTAGGGTTAGGGTTAGGGTTAGGGTTAGGGTTAGGGTTAGGGTTAGGGTTAGGGTTAGGGTTAGGGTTAGGGTTAGGGTTAGGGTTAGGGTTAGGGTTAGGGTTAGGGTTAGGGTTAGGGTTAGGGTTAGGGTTAGGGTTAGGGTTAGGGTTAGGGTTAGGGTTAGGGTTAGGGTTAGGGTTAGGGTTAGGGTTAGGGTTAGGGTTAGGGTTAGGGTTAGGGTTAGGGTTAGGGTTAGGGTTAGGGTTAGGGTTAGGGTTAGGGTTAGGGTTAGGGTTAGGGTTAGGGTTAGGGTTAGGGTTAGGGTTAGGGTTAGGGTTAGGGTTAGGGTTAGGGTTAGGGTTAGGGTTAGGGTTAGGGTTAGGGTTAGGGTTAGGGTTAGGGTTAGGGTTAGGGTTAGGGTTAGGGTTAGGGTTAGGGTTAGGGTTAGGGTTAGGGTTAGGGTTAGGGTTAGGGTTAGGGTTAGGGTTAGGGTTAGGGTTAGGGTTAGGGTTAGGGTTAGGGTTAGGGTTAGGGTTAGGGTTAGGGTTAGGGTTAGGGTTAGGGTTAGGGTTAGGGTTAGGGTTAGGGTTAGGGTTAGGGTTAGGGGTTAGGGTTAGGGTTAGGGTTAGGGTTAGGGTTAGGGTTAGGGTTAGGGTTAGGGTTAGGGTTAGGGTTAGGGTTAGGGTTAGGGTTAGGGTTAGGGTTAGGGTTAGGGTTAGGGTTAGGGTTAGGGTTAGGGTTAGGGTTAGGGTTAGGGTTAGGGTTAGGGTTAGGGTTAGGGGTTAGGGTTAGGGTTAGGGTTAGGGTTAGGGTTAGGGTTAGGGTTAGGGTTAGGGTTAGGGTTAGGGTTAGGGTTAGGGTTAGGGTTAGGGTTAGGGTTAGGGTTAGGGTTAGGGTTAGGGTTAGGGTTAGGGTTAGGGTTAGGGTTAGGGTTAGGGTTAGGGTTAGGGTTAGGGTTAGGGTTAGGGTTAGGGTTAGGGTTAGGGTTAGGGTTAGGGTTAGGGTTAGGGTTAGGGTTAGGGTTAGGGTTAGGGTTAGGGTTAGGGTTAGGGTTAGGGTTAGGGTTAGGGTTAGGGTTAGGGTTAGGGTTAGGGTTAGGGTTAGGGTTAGGGTTAGGGTTAGGGTTAGGGTTAGGGTTAGGGTTAGGGTTAGGGTTAGGGTTAGGGTTAGGGTTAGGGTTAGGGTTTGGGTTAGGGTTAGGGTTAGGGTTAGGGTTAGGGTTAGGGTTAGGGTTAGGGTTAGGGTTAGGGTTAGGGTTAGGGTTAGGGTTAGGGTTAGGGTTAGGGTTAGGGTTAGGGTTAGGGTTAGGGTTAGGGTTAGGGTTAGGGTTAGGGTTAGGGTTAGGGTTAGGGTTAGGGTTAGGGTTAGGGTTAGGGTTAGGGTTAGGGTTAGGGTTAGGGTTAGGGTTAGGGTTAGGGTTAGGGTTAGGGTTAGGGTTAGGGTTAGGGTTAGGGTTAGGGTTAGGGTTAGGGTTAGGGTTAGGGTTAGGGTTAGGGTTAGGGTTAGGGTTAGGGTTAGGGTTAGGGTTAGGGTTAGGGTTAGGGTTAGGGTTAGGGTTAGGGTTAGGGTTAGGGTTAGGGTTAGGGTTAGGGTTAGGGTTAGGGTTAGGGTTAGGGTTAGGGTTAGGGTTAGGGTTAGGGTTAGGGTTAGGGTTAGGGTTAGGGTTAGGGTTAGGGTTAGGGTTAGGGTTAGGGTTAGGGTTAGGGTTAGGGTTAGGGTTAGGGTTAGGGTTAGGGTTAGGGTTAGGGTTAGGGTTAGGGTTAGGGTTAGGGTTAGGGTTAGGGTTAGGGTTAGGGTTAGGGTTAGGGTTAGGGTTAGGGTTAGGGTTAGGGTTAGGGTTAGGGTTAGGGTTAGGGTTAGGGTTAGGGTTAGGGTTAGGGTTAGGGTTAGGGTTAGGGTTAGGGTTAGGGTTAGGGTTAGGGTTAGGGTTAGGGTTAGGGTTAGGGTTAGGGTTAGGGTTAGGGTTAGGGTTAGGGTTAGGGTTAGGGTTAGGGTTAGGGTTAGGGTTAGGGTTAGGGTTAGGGTTAGGGTTAGGGTTAGGGTTAGGGTTAGGGTTAGGGTTAGGGTTAGGGTTAGGGTTAGGGTTAGGGTTAGGGTTAGGGTTAGGGTTAGGGTTAGGGTTAGGGTTAGGGTTAGGGTTAGGGTTAGGGTTAGGGTTAGGGTTAGGGTTAGGGTTAGGGTTAGGGTTAGGGTTAGGGTTAGGGTTAGGGTTAGGGTTAGGGTTAGGGTTAGGGTTAGGGTTAGGGTTAGGGTTAGGGTTAGGGTTAGGGTTAGGGTTAGGGTTAGGGTTAGGGTTAGGGTTAGGGTTAGGGTTAGGGTTAGGGTTAGGGTTAGGGTTAGGGTTAGGGTTAGGGTTAGGGTTAGGGTTAGGGTTAGGGTTAGGGTTAGGGTTAGGGTTAGGGTTAGGGTTAGGGTTAGGGTTAGGGTTAGGGTTAGGGTTAGGGTTAGGGTTAGGGTTAGGGTTAGGGTTAGGGTTAGGGTTAGGGTTAGGGTTAGGGTTAGGGTTAGGGTTAGGGTTAGGGTTAGGGTTAGGGTTAGGGTTAGGGTTAGGGTTAGGGTTAGGGTTAGGGTTAGGGTTAGGGTTAGGGTTAGGGTTAGGGTTAGGGTTAGGGTTAGGGTTAGGGTTAGGGTTAGGGTTAGGGTTAGGGTTAGGGTTAGGGTTAGGGTTAGGGTTAGGGTTAGGGTTAGGGTTAGGGTTAGGGTTAGGGTTAGGGTTAGGGTTAGGGTTAGGGTTAGGGTTAGGGTTAGGGTTAGGGTTAGGGTTAGGGTTAGGGTTAGGGTTAGGGTTAGGGTTAGGGTTAGGGTTAGGGTTAGGGTTAGGGTTAGGGTTAGGGTTAGGGTTAGGGTTAGGGTTAGGGTTAGGGTTAGGGTTAGGGTTAGGGTTAGGGTTAGGGTTAGGGTTAGGGTTAGGGTTAGGGTTAGGGTTAGGGTTAGGGTTAGGGTTAGGGTTAGGGTTAGGGTTAGGGTTAGGGTTAGGGTTAGGGTTAGGGTTAGGGTTAGGGTTAGGGTTAGGGTTAGGGTTAGGGTTAGGGTTAGGGTTAGGGTTAGGGTTAGGGTTAGGGTTAGGGTTAGGGTTAGGGTTAGGGTTAGGGTTAGGGTTAGGGTTAGGGTTAGGGTTAGGGTTAGGGTTAGGGTTAGGGTTAGGGTTAGGGTTAGGGTTAGGGTTAGGGTTAGGGTTAGGGTTAGGGTTAGGGTTAGGGTTAGGGTTAGGGTTAGGGTTAGGGTTAGGGTTAGGGTTAGGGTTAGGGTTAGGGTTAGGGTTAGGGTTAGGGTTAGGGTTAGGGTTAGGGTTAGGGTTAGGGTTAGGGTTAGGGTTAGGGTTAGGGTTAGGGTTAGGGTTAGGGTTAGGGTTAGGGTTAGGGTTAGGGTTAGGGTTAGGGTTAGGGTTAGGGTTAGGGTTAGGGTTAGGGTTAGGGTTAGGGTTAGGGTTAGGGTTAGGGTTAGGGTTAGGGTTAGGGTTAGGGTTAGGGTTAGGGTTAGGGTTAGGGTTAGGGTTAGGGTTAGGGTTAGGGTTAGGGTTAGGGTTAGGGTTAGGGTTAGGGTTAGGGTTAGGGTTAGGGTTAGGGTTAGGGTTAGGGTTAGGGTTAGGGTTAGGGTTAGGGTTAGGGTTAGGGTTAGGGTTAGGGTTAGGGTTAGGGTTAGGGTTAGGGTTAGGGTTAGGGTTAGGGTTAGGGTTAGGGTTAGGGTTAGGGTTAGGGTTAGGGTTAGGGTTAGGGTTAGGGTTTAGGGTTAGGGTTAGGGTTAGGGTTAGGGTTAGGGTTAGGGTTAGGGTTAGGGTTAGGGTTAGGGTTAGGGTTAGGGTTAGGGTTAGGGTTAGGGTTAGGGTTAGGGTTAGGGTTAGGGTTAGGGTTAGGGTTAGGGTTAGGGTTAGGGTTAGGGTTAGGGTTAGGGTTAGGGTTAGGGTTAGGGTTAGGGTTAGGGTTAGGGTTAGGGTTAGGGTTAGGGTTAGGGTTAGGGTTAGGGTTAGGGTTAGGGTTAGGGTTAGGGTTAGGGTTAGGGTTAGGGTTAGGGTTAGGGTTAGGGTTAGGGTTAGGGTTAGGGTTAGGGTTAGGGTTAGGGTTAGGGTTAGGGTTAGGGTTAGGGTTAGGGTTAGGGTTAGGGTTAGGGTTAGGGTTAGGGTTAGGGTTAGGGTTAGGGTTAGGGTTAGGGTTAGGGTTAGGGTTAGGGTTAGGGTTAGGGTTAGGGTTAGGGTTAGGGTTAGGGTTAGGGTTAGGGTTAGGGTTAGGGTTAGGGTTAGGGTTAGGGTTAGGGTTAGGGTTAGGGTTAGGGTTAGGGTTAGGGTTAGGGTTAGGGTTAGGGTTAGGGTTAGGGTTAGGGTTAGGGTTAGGGTTAGGGTTAGGGTTAGGGTTAGGGTTAGGGTTAGGGTTAGGGTTAGGGTTAGGGTTAGGGTTAGGGTTAGGGTTAGGGTTAGGGTTAGGGTTAGGGTTAGGGTTAGGGTTAGGGTTAGGGTTAGGGTTAGGGTTAGGGTTAGGGTTAGGGTTAGGGTTAGGGTTAGGGTTAGGGTTAGGGTTAGGGTTAGGGTTAGGGTTAGGGTTAGGGTTAGGGTTAGGGTTAGGGTTAGGGTTAGGGTTAGGGTTAGGGTTAGGGTTAGGGTTAGGGTTAGGGTTAGGGTTAGGGTTAGGGTTAGGGTTAGGGTTAGGGTTAGGGTTAGGGTTAGGGTTAGGGTTAGGGTTAGGGTTAGGGTTAGGGTTAGGGTTAGGGTTAGGGTTAGGGTTAGGGTTAGGGTTAGGGTTAGGGTTAGGGTTAGGGTTAGGGTTAGGGTTAGGGTTAGGGTTAGGGTTAGGGTTAGGGTTAGGGTTAGGGTTAGGGTTAGGGTTAGGGTTAGGGTTAGGGTTAGGGTTAGGGTTAGGGTTAGGGTTAGGGTTAGGGTTAGGGTTAGGGTTAGGGTTAGGGTTAGGGTTAGGGTTAGGGTTAGGGTTAGGGTTAGGGTTAGGGTTAGGGTTAGGGTTAGGGTTAGGGTTAGGGTTAGGGTTAGGGTTAGGGTTAGGGTTAGGGTTAGGGTTAGGGTTAGGGTTAGGGTTAGGGTTAGGGTTAGGGTTAGGGTTAGGGTTAGGGTTAGGGTTAGGGTTAGGGTTAGGGTTAGGGTTAGGGTTAGGGTTAGGGTTAGGGTTAGGGTTAGGGTTAGGGTTAGGGTTAGGGTTAGGGTTAGGGTTAGGGTTAGGGTTAGGGTTAGGGTTAGGGTTAGGGTTAGGGTTAGGGTTAGGGTTAGGGTTAGGGTTAGGGTTAGGGTTAGGGTTAGGGTTAGGGTTAGGGTTAGGGTTAGGGTTAGGGTTAGGGTTAGGGTTAGGGTTAGGGTTAGGGTTAGGGTTAGGGTTAGGGTTAGGGTTAGGGTTAGGGTTAGGGTTAGGGTTAGGGTTAGGGTTAGGGTTAGGGTTAGGGTTAGGGGTTAGGGTTAGGGTTAGGGTTAGGGTTAGGGTTAGGGTTAGGGTTAGGGTTAGGGTTAGGGTTAGGGTTAGGGTTAGGGTTAGGGTTAGGGTTAGGGTTAGGGTTAGGGTTAGGGTTAGGGTTAGGGTTAGGGTTAGGGTTAGGGTTAGGGTTAGGGTTAGGGTTAGGGTTAGGGTTAGGGTTAGGGTTAGGGTTAGGGTTAGGGTTAGGGTTAGGGTTAGGGTTAGGGTTAGGGTTAGGGTTAGGGTTAGGGTTAGGGTTAGGGTTAGGGTTAGGGTTAGGGTTAGGGTTAGGGTTAGGGTTAGGGTTAGGGTTAGGGTTAGGGTTAGGGTTAGGGTTAGGGTTAGGGTTAGGGTTAGGGTTAGGGTTAGGGTTAGGGTTAGGGTTAGGGTTAGGGTTAGGGTTAGGGTTAGGGTTAGGGTTAGGGTTAGGGTTAGGGTTAGGGTTAGGGTTAGGGTTAGGGTTAGGGTTAGGGTTAGGGTTAGGGTTAGGGTTAGGGTTAGGGTTAGGGTTAGGGTTAGGGTTAGGGTTAGGGTTAGGGTTAGGGTTAGGGTTAGGGTTAGGGTTAGGGTTAGGGTTAGGGTTAGGGTTAGGGTTAGGGTTAGGGTTAGGGTTAGGGTTAGGGTTAGGGTTAGGGTTAGGGTTAGGGTTAGGGTTAGGGTTAGGGTTAGGGTTAGGGTTAGGGTTAGGGTTAGGGTTAGGGTTAGGGTTAGGGTTAGGGTTAGGGTTAGGGTTAGGGTTAGGGTTAGGGTTAGGGTTAGGGTTAGGGTTAGGGTTAGGGTTAGGGTTAGGGTTAGGGTTAGGGTTAGGGTTAGGGTTAGGGTTAGGGTTAGGGTTAGGGTTAGGGTTAGGGTTAGGGTTAGGGTTAGGGTTAGGGTTAGGGTTAGGGTTAGGGTTAGGGTTAGGGTTAGGGTTAGGGTTAGGGTTAGGGTTAGGGTTAGGGTTAGGGTTAGGGTTAGGGTTAGGGTTAGGGTTAGGGTTAGGGTTAGGGTTAGGGTTAGGGTTAGGGTTAGGGTTAGGGTTAGGGTTAGGGTTAGGGTTAGGGTTAGGGTTAGGGTTAGGGTTAGGGTTAGGGTTAGGGTTAGGGTTAGGGTTAGGGTTAGGGTTAGGGTTAGGGTTAGGGTTAGGGTTAGGGTTAGGGTTAGGGTTAGGGTTAGGGTTAGGGTTAGGGTTAGGGTTAGGGTTAGGGTTAGGGTTAGGGTTAGGGTTAGGGTTAGGGTTAGGGTTAGGGTTAGGGTTAGGGTTAGGGTTAGGGTTAGGGTTAGGGTTAGGGTTAGGGTTAGGGTTAGGGTTAGGGTTAGGGTTAGGGTTAGGGTTAGGGTTAGGGTTAGGGTTAGGGTTAGGGTTAGGGTTAGGGTTAGGGTTAGGGTTAGGGTTAGGGTTAGGGTTAGGGTTAGGGTTAGGGTTAGGGTTAGGGTTAGGGTTAGGGTTAGGGTTAGGGTTAGGGTTAGGGTTAGG